>NC_069699.1:5454545-5757575 GCF_023699985.2 Odocoileus virginianus
CTCCTGGATCTGGCTTCAGGGAATCTAGGGAACATTCACTCTGCAACCCAGCAGCCTGGGTCCAGATCCCAATCCCACTCACTACTTCCTATGTGACTTTGGGGTGCAGTTTCTTCATTTGTAAAATGGCATCAGAGTAATATGAACCCCATAGGCCTGTTATGAAGCTTAAATGAGTTGCTATTTGTGAGGCTCTAGGAAAAGAGCCTGGCACCTAGTAAGTAGCGGTTCAGTGAAGGTTAAACAAATTAATGCAGGGGCTACTATCAAATGTCTTGTGGAGATCCCAAGTCGGGCTCTCCTACAGATTGGGAAAGAAAGAAGGATGGGTTCATGGGAAAGTCCTGGGCATTGCTCTGCTACTTCCTGGCTGTGTGACTATGTGCAAATTGCTTGCTCTCTCTGGACCTCAGTTTCCACCTCTATAAAATGAGAGTAACGCTCACTTCAGAAGGCAGAGTCAAGGAGACGTGCTTCCTTAGCAAAGTGAGTGAAGTGAGTGAAGTTGCTCAGTCGTGTCCGACTCTTTGCGACCCCATGGACTGTAGCCTACCAGGCTCCTCCATCCACGGGATTCTCCAGGCAAGAGTACTGGAGTGGGTTGCCATTTCCTTCTCCAGGGGATCGTCCTGACCTAGGGGTCGAACCCAGGTCTCCCGCATTGCAGGCAGACGCTTTAACCTCTGAGCCACCAGGGAAAGCCCAAAGCTTCCCCTAGCAAAGCTGCTCAGCAAATGGTCTCTATCCGTTTCAAGAGGGGTGTCCTGAGTTTTTGATTTCTGCTTGTTAAAAGCTAAAGTGCACTGCTGTCATGAATTAGGGGGAAAAGAGCCTCCCTTGGCTGCCTCTTGCCTGGAGTTGTTACTAAAACTTTTTCCACAACAAAAGGCAGGCTGAGGTTATGGGGGGGAATCAGGGGTCCCCAACCTCCGGGGGTCTAATGCCTGATCACATGAAGTGGAGCTGATGTAATAATAATGGAAATAAAGGACGCAATAAATGTAATGTACTAGAAGCATCCCAAAACCATCCCCTCTACTCCTGGTCCTTAGAAAAGGTGCCTTCTGTGAAACCTGTCCCTGGTGCCAAAATGCTTGGGGACTGCTGGGACCAGGACAGTTGAGTAGGGTCCTGCTCTGTTTCAATCCCCCCCTTTTTTATTGTGATATTCCTCAATCTTGAGGAGGAATGGGTACAGAACAAGAAAGGGAATAAAGTTTTGAACAGAGAGGTTAATCATAAACTCAGCAGAGGAATTTGGTTTTGGCTCCATTTCCATTCCAGTTCTCTCCAACTCTTCAATGGAATGGGGCAACCACCACTTACTACTTCCAGCTGAAATGGGGTGTTGTTGTTGTTGTTTGCTTTCTAACTCCTTCTCTTTGGGGACCCTGTGAATTATAGCCTACCAGCCTCCTCTATGCATGGCATTTCCCCAGCAAGAATACTGGAGTGGGTTGCTTTTTCCTTCTGCAGGGTATCTTCCTGACCCAGGGATTGAACCTGTGTCTCCTGCATTGGCGAGTGGATTCTTTACATTGAGCCACCAGGGAAGCCCAGCCTAACTTGGGGAATGACACAGAGTGGGAAATAATCTCAATTTCCAAGCTTAGCATCAGTATTTTATATTATGAAAACATTGCCTCTGTGCTCGCTTCGGCAGCACATATACTGAAATTGGAACGATACAGAGAAGATTGGCATGGCCCCTGCGCAAGGATGACACGCAAATTCGTGAAGCGTTCCATATTAAAACAAACAAAAAAAAAAGAAAACATTGCCTCTGATTATTTTGTTGTAGCACCTGGACAAAATTTTGAAAATTAGTAGACATTACAATGAGGATAACAAAATGCATCTTTGTATTATTTTCTGAATGTGTCTTTTCCATCCTGGACATTGGGGTCAAAAATATGGTTTGGGGGCTCCCCTGGGGGGCTCAGTGGTAACGAATCCACCTGTCTATTCAGGAGACATGGGTTCGATCCCTGGTCTGGGAAGATCCCATGTGCCGCGGAGCAACTAAGCCCATGCACCACTATTAAGCTTCTGCTCTAAAGCCTGGGAGCTGCAAATACTGAGCCCCCATGTCCTGGAGCCTGTGCTCCAATACAACAGAAGCCCATGCACTGCAACTAGAGAAAGCGCACACAGCAAAGAAGACCCGGCACAGCCAAAAATAAGTAAATAAAATTATGTTTAAAAAATATATATATGGTTTGAAGGAATGTCCCTTGTGGTCCAGCAGTGAAGACTCTTGTGCTTCCACTGCAGAGGGCTAGGGTTCTATCCCCAGTTGGGGAACTGAGATCCCACACGTCGAGTGGTTCAGCCAAAAGGTTTTTTAAAATACCAAAAGTAAAAAAAAAGAATAATAAAATGAAATATGGTTTGCAACAAAACAATAGCTTTCCATAATATTCTTTAAATTTCTTACCCAGTTCAGCAGTAGGATCTGAAAGTTATCAAGTGTTTCTAATATAATTTAATATACCAAATAATCCAATTTACTTTACTATTTTTTCTGAGATGCCTCGGGGCCCTTGGGAATACTCAAACTTACCTAGAGAAAGAAACATACAATCTGTTATCAAAAAAGCCCAATATTCCAGGAAAATTTTTTCTACTAACAGGGAGAAAGAAAACCAAATTCCAGGGAATTTCCTGGCTGGCCAGTGGTTAGGACTCAGAGCTCTCACTGCTGAGGGTGCAGGTTCAATCCCTGGTCCCGAAACTAAGATCCCACAAGCTGCATGGCAGGGCAGGAAGAAAAAAAAAATTCTCATCTTCTACCAGTTTATAGTTAGAAACAAAGTTTATTTACCTAACTGAGTGATAGTTGCTCAGTCACGCCTGACTCTTTGCAACCCCATGGACTGTAGCCCGCCAGGCTCCTCTGTTCATGGGATTCTCCAGGCAAGATTACTGGAGTGGATTGCCATTTCCTTCTCCAGGGGATCCTCCTGACCCAGGGATCCTGCATTGCAGGAGTCTTTACCATCTGAGCCGCCAGGCAAGCCTACTATTAAGAGACGTTTCTAAGTATAGAAGGTCTACTAAGGTCTACTTAAAAAGTATTAGCAGATACATGCTTGACTTTATCTTATAATCTATTAATACATTAGAATATGTAGTGAATCCATACACCTAATTAATTAAATCCATTCTAATTTTAATCACTCCTGACAACATACAAAAGTCTTCTCTTATTTTTTTTTTTTACTATTTTTTTTATTTTATTTTATTTTATTTTATTTTTTTATTAGTTGGAGGCTAATTACTTTACAGCATTGCAGTGGTTTTTGTCATACATTGAATTAGCCATGGATTTACATGTATTTCCCATCCCGGTCCCCCCTCCCACCTCCAAGTCTTCTCTTAAAGTTCCCTTTTCTGACAAATCTTTTATCACTTTTTGTATTCATATGATCTGTCTCTTATTTTTCCCCATCCAGAAACAGCTCTTGAACAAAATTTTCACCATTTTTCCTCAACAAAAACATCTCCATTCTTTATACCTTTTCTCACCTACAATGCATATAGTTGCTTTACACTTTAAAATGCTTTCCTCTTCAATGTATGACAAAAACCACTGCAATGATACAAAGTAATTAGCCTCCAACTAATAAAAATAAATGGAAAAAAATAAACTAAAATGCTTTCCTCCTCATGCTAGTAGCTTTCATTACATATTTGCAATTTTTAACCCTTAAAAGCCTTAACAAAACCAAAAAACAAGTAATTGAACTGTTACACCAGCATTTTCTGATTGAAAACCTTAACATATTCCATAATCTCCAAAAACTTAAATTTTTCTCATAGCATCATTTCTCTTTATCGTAGATAGAACAAGATACTGTGTTTAATAAGCCCCAAACATCTTTTGAAGTTCTACCGATTAACCCAAGATTGAAGTCTCAGGCAGAGTGGGCTTTGTTTGTATTTTAAGGGCCTGATAAGAGTTCACGTCAAGCTTTCGCCTGGGCACATTTTTGCTCTGAGGATTAGAATTCGGCAAACAGTATTTTATCAGCCCAGCTTTGTCTGCTCCAAAAACTGTCCTCCACATCAGATACACATCAGAACCAATCTACAAAATGCCCAAATAGCACACTTCATACTCAAAAGAGAAGTTAGCCGGGTGCACACTGGGGGACTTAGAGATGTCTTGGAACTTGTCAGCTCTCGTCAGAGGTATCTTTTCATTCCACCAAGGAAAACCATAGTTTGGCCGTCAGCCCTGAGCAGGGAAGAAACAGAAAGGATGCCCAAAACAAGTGGTTTCCACTGGGAATGTCCTCTCAAACCTCCTGCTGAGGCCAGTGGCTCCTCACAGCCTTCCCAGCGCATCATGAAGGCGGTGCCTTGGTTCGGGAACGGCTCCCTCCCTATGAGAACACAGAATCACATTGGGCGCCAACATCTGTTAGCAGGACTTCACCGCTGCTTCAGTGCTTAAGACTGCATTCCCAACCCAGGGGCCCCGGGTTTGATTCCTGGTCAGGGAACTAGATCTCACATGCTGCAACTGTAAAGATCCCTCATGTGGTAACAAAGATCCTGAGTGCTGCAACGAAGACAGTGAAGCCAAAAAAAAGTGAGCAGGCACGTCAAGATAGGGCGAGATCTCCAAAATACAACACTCTTTGGAATACAGATAGATAGATATGGGTTCAGTACCTTTCAAAAGTACAAACTTTGAAATCCAATAAAATAAGATTCAAGAAAGAAAAAAAATGTTCGTAGGTCCAGATGCTCGCAGCTTAAAAACCAGTAAACAAGCAAGAAACACCTGGAGTAACAGGCAAATTTGGCCTTGGAGTACAGAATGAAGCAGGGCAAAGGAAAATAAGAGTTCTGCCAAGAGAACGCACTGGTCATAGCAAACACCCTCCTCCAACAACACAAGAGAAGACGCTACACATGGACATCACCAGATGGTCAATACCGAAATCAGACTGATTATATTCTTTGCAGCCAAAGATGGAGAAGCTCTATACAGTCAGCAAAAACAAGACCGGGAGCTGACTGTGGCACAGTTCATCAATTCCTTATTGCCAAATTCAGACTTAAATTGAAGAAAGTAGGGAAAACCACTAGACCATTCAGGTATGACATAAATCAAATATCTTATGATTATACAGTGGACATGAGAAATAGATTTAAGGGACTAGATCTGATAGAATGCCTGACGAACTATGGATAGAGGTTCATGACATTATACAGGAGACAGGGATCAAGACCATCCCCAAGAAAAAGAAATGCAAAGAAGTAAATGGTTGTCTGAGGAGGCCTTACAAATAGCTGTGAAAAGAAGAGAAGCGAAAAGCAAAGGAGAAAAGGAAAGATATACCCATTTGAATGTGGAGTTCCAAAGAATAGCAAGGAGAGATAAGAAAGCCTTCCTCAGCGATCAATGCAAAGAAATAGAGGAAAACAACAGAATGGGAAAGACTAGAGATCTCTTCAAGAAAATTAGAGATACCAAGGGAACATCTCATGCAAAGATGGGCTCAATAAAGGACAGAAATGGTATGGAACTAACAGAAGCAGAAGATATTAAGAAGAGGTGGCAAGAATACACAAAAGAACTGTACAAAAAAGATCTTCACGACCCAGATAATCATGATGGTGTGATCAGTCACCTAGAGCCAGACATCCTGGAATGTGAAGTCAAGTGGGCCTTAGGAAGCATCACTACAAACAAAGCTAGTGGAAGTGATGGAATTCCAGTTGAGCTATTTCAAATCCTGAAAGATGATGCTGTGAAAGTGCTGCACTCAATATGCCAGCAAATTTGGAAAACTCAGCAGTGGCCACAGGACTGGAAGAGGTCAGTTTTCATTCCAATCCCCAAGAAAGGCAATCCCAAAGAATGCTCAAACTACCACATAATTGCACTCATCTCACACGCTAGCAAAGTAATGCTCAAAATTCTTCAGGACAGGCTTCAGCAATACATGAACCGTGAACTTCCAGATGTTCAAGCTGGTTTTAGAAAAGGCAGAGGAACCAGAGACCAAATTGCCAACATCTGCTGGATCATCAAAAAAGCAAGAGAGTTCAGAAAAACATCTATTTCTTCTTTATTAACTATCCAAAGCCTTTGACTGTGTGGATCACAATAAACTGTGGAAAATTCTGAAAGAGATGGGAATACCAGACCACCTGACCTGCCTCTTGAGAAATCTGTATTCAGGTCAGGAAGCAACATTTAGAACTGGACATGGAACAAGAGACTGGTTCCAAATAGGAAAAGGAGTATGTCAAGGTTGTATATTGTCACCCTGCTTATTTAACTTATATGCAGAGTACATCATGAGAAACACTGGGCTGGAAGAAGCACAAGCTGGAATCAAGATGCTAGGAGAAATATCAATAACCTCAGATATACAGATGATACCACCCTTAAGGCAGAAAGTGAAGAAGAACTAAAGAGCCTCTTGATGAAAGTGAAAGAGGAGAGTGAAAAAGTTGGCTTAAAGTTCAACATTCAGAAAACTAAGATCATGGCATCCAGTCCCATCACTTCATGGCAAATAAATGGGAAAACAGTGGAAACAGTGAGAGACTTTATTTTTCTGGGCTCCAAAATCACTGTAGATGGTGACTGCAGTCATGAAATTAAAAGACGTTTATTCCTTGGAAGGAAAGTTATGACCAACCTAGACAGCATATTAAAAAGCAGAGACATTACTTTGCCAACAAAGGTCCATCTAGTCAAGGCTATGGTTTTTCCAGTAGTCATGTATGGATGTGAGAGTTGGACTATAAAGAAAGCTGAGCGCCGAAGAATTGATGCTTTTGAACTGTGGTGTTGGAGAAGACTCTTGAGAGTCCCTTGGACAGCAAGGAGAATCAACCAGTCCATCCTAAAGGAGATCAGTCCTGGGTATTCATTGGAAGGACTGACGTTGAAGTTGAAACTCCAACACTTTGGCCACCTGATGCGAAGAGCTGACTCATTTGAAAAGACCCTGATGCTGGGAAAGATTGACAGCAGGAGGAGAAGGGGACAACAGAGGATCAGATGGCTAGATGGCATCACCGACTTAATGGACATGAGTTTGGGTAAACTCCAGGAGCTGATGATGGACAGGGAAGCCTGGCATGCTGTGGTTCATGGGGTTGCAAAGAGTCGGACACGACTGAGCAGATGAACTGAACTGAACTGAACTGAAACAAGCAAGGCTGGTGGAAAGGAAAATTAGCTTTATTTTGTATGCAGGTAACCTGGAGAGGAGGGTAGACTTTCTGTCCGAAAGTCAACTCCCCATCAACCCCACACAATCCTCGGACAAGAGCTTTCCTAGGCTCCTTGCAGAAACAACAGGGTCAGTTCTGACAGTCATCTCGAAATTGGTCACAGGTGGCCTGACCAGCGTCATCTTGATTGTCGTAAGCACATTCAGTCTTCAATTCCAGGGTCGGTGTGTCCCCATTTCTTTGATGCCAGTTCTCAGAACTGTGGCAGCTTATGTCATGGTTACAGTCTGGCTCTCATGTAGTTAACTTCCTCCACCTGGTGGGGGTTTCAGCCTCTACCACACAGCTCACAGGGTGTGATTCGGAATATTACCTATCGCCCTGGAGGAGAAAGTGAAGGTCCTTGACTTTGCTTAATGACTAATCTCCTATCAGCCATTAAGTTAAAGTTCAACACCATTCAGAAAATAAGATCATGGCATCTGGTCCCATCACTTCATGGCAATTGGTCTTGTTGGACTGTTTCCCTTTATTTCTGCATTCTCTCACTTGTCTGGTTAAACTTATTCTTTGGCTAAAGTTTTTCCACAGACAAAAGGCAGGAGGAGGAAACAGTTCTGCTCCACTTCAAAAGCTTCCTTTTGGGGAAAAGGCCTCCCCTGGCTGCCCCTTGTCTGGAGTCTGAGTTTTCCAGGCCTCCTCTCTTGGAGAAGGAAATAGGTGTTTTCTTCCTTTGTGCCCTTCACTAAGAAGAATGTGAAAATCCCTGAAACCCAACAGTGGCTGGGAATTCCCTGGCGGTCCAATGGTTAGGACTTGTTGCTTTCACTGCTTGTGGCCTGAGTTGGATCCCTGTTCGGATTACTAAGATCCTGCAAGCTGTGTGGCATGACAAAGAAAGCAAGCAAAAGGAACAGTGGCTTTGTGGTTCAGGAATCTAAGGTCACCAGCAGCCCCTCATTTGGCCTCTGTGACTCCCTCAGACACCACCGAAGTGGAGTGGCTGTTGGCTAGCTTGATATTTCTTGTGTGATAACTGTTCTGTCCACTTGAAGTCAGAATGTTCTCTAGAACTCTGAGTATGGATCGTCTTTATCTATCATCTATCTATCTATCTACAACTCCAGGCCAGGCTGATCAGGAACATAGTGGGCAGGATTCTAGGAGGAAATAACAGGCTTCGGTTCATGGATTCATACAGTTAAATTCAAGTCCTTCTGGGCCAGAAACAACTACGAACAGTGGGCCTGAGGACAGAACGGTGGGATTGAGGCCAGAATTCGGGAGAGAAAGTCTACTTTCCTTGGTATAGTCTTTTGTATTTTGGGGAATTTCAACTATGTTTCAGTTCAGTTCAGTTGCTCAGTCGTGTCCGGCTCTTTGTGACCCCATGGACTGCAGCATGCCAGGCCTCCCTGTCCATCACCAACTCCCAGAGCTTACTCAAACTCATGTCCATTGACTCGTGATGCTATCCAACCATCTCATCCTCTGTCGTCCCCTTCTCCTCCTGCCTTCAATCTTTCCCAGCATCAGGGTCTTTTCCAATGAGTCAATTCTTCGCACCAGGTGGTCAAAGTATTGGAGTTTCAGCTTCAGCATCAGTCCTTCCAATGAATATTCAGGACTGATCTTTAGGATGAACAGGTTGGATCTCCTTGTAGTCCAAGGGACTCTCAAGAGTCTGCTCCAACACCACAGTTCAAAAGTCAATTATGTTTAGCCGTTCAGAAAAAATTTGTAAAGGAAGAATAGGGAGGCTAATATGAGGAGCCACCAGGAGAATGGTCTCAGGACCCCCACCCATCATAGGCAGGGGCCTTAAATATGACAAGTGAGTATTTGGAGCCCAGAAAGCCCTGGTGGCTGGCTTCCCTTCATAGGCCATCTAGAATTCCCTTTGCTGGAAAGGGAAAGGACATTTTGGGACTTCCCTGCTGGTCCAGTAGCTAAGACTCCATGCTGCTAATCCAGGAGCCTGGGTTCCATCCCTGGTCAGAGACTAGATTCCCCATGCTGCAACTAATCAGCCAAATACATAAATTATTAAATATTTTTTTAAAAAGAAAGAAAAGGGGGATTTTTTTTTTTCTTTTCTTTTTTTTGCCACGGCATGTAGTATGCAAGATCTTAGTTCCCCAACCAGGGACTGAACCCATGCCCCCTGCAAGAGAAGATCAGAGTTCTAATCACTGGACCACCAGGGAATTCTTAAGGGATTTCTTCATTACGATCCAAAATAGCCATGAGTTTAGGGTGCTGCTTGGCTGGACTTTCTCACTTTCAGAATCCCACTCTGTTGGAGAAAGCCCCTAATTAGATGGAGCGGCCCTGACCTGACCTGCAGACCTAGTGTCTCTCTGTTTAGAGAGTGATCCCACTGAATTAAAATTCAATGAATCCGATTTTAAGGGCAAGAAAGACTATTTGTGAAAAATCATTAAATAGCACATAAAATCCTTTGAGGAAGGGGGAATACTAGAAATACAGCCTGGCTTTTGTTAAGATACTTTGGGCCCAATGAGTTAACTTTTTTGAGGAATTTTAACAAGATAGTGGTCAAAGTAGAATTTGTCCATGTCATTTATTTAAGGTTTTACAAGGCCCTGCAAAGAGTCTTCCCCTGAGTCTGGACAAGAAGAGAGTTTAGTAACAACATGGTGAGACCTATGAGGAAACCAAGCAACTGGCCTCGATGTTCCAAAAATGTCAGGTCTTGGGAATTCCCTGGCGGGCCAGTGGTTCAGATTCTGGGCTTCCACAGCATGGGTTCCATCCCTAGTCAGGGAACTACGATTCCCCCATGCCTCGTGGGGCAGTCAAAAAAAAAAAAGTCAGGTCCTAAAAGACACAGGAGGGCTGAGGGTCTGCCCTGATTATAAAGAGGACTGTCCTACTGTATAGCATGGGAAACTACTCAATGTTATGTACCAGCCTGGATGGGAGGAGGGTTTGGAAGAGAATGGATTCATGTATGTGTATGACTGAGTCTTTTGCTGTCCATGTGTAACTATCACAACATTGTTAATCGGCCATTTTCCAATATAAAATAAAAAGTTTAAAAAAATAAAAATAAAAAATTTTTAAAAGTGTGTATTTTACTGCTGAAAGAAATAGAGACACATATAAAAAAAAATAAAATAAAAGAGGACTGGAGAGACAGGATCTCGGACTGTGGCCTATGGTCCTGGACTGGATCCTAGGAAGGGAAAAACAAACTCGCCCGGAAAGGAGCTGATTAAGACGACTGGTGAAATGTGAATACAGTCTGTGGATGAGATAGTAGTCTTGTAGCAATGCTAAATTTCCTGATTCAGACACTGTACTTTGGTTACATAAGATAATGTTTGTATTCTTAGGAAAGGCACAGGAAGTGATTAAGAACAGAGAAGGGCATCGCACTCCCCCCCAAATGGTTCACAAAAACAATTTTTAATCTATAACTATTTTATTTTACAACTATCTATATTTTATACATAGCTACACATTTAACATATATACATGCACAATACATATTTATTATGTACTATATACATGTCATATGTATATAATAATACACATGTATGGGACTTCTCTAGTGATACAGTGGTTAGGACTCTATGCTTCCAATGCAGGGGCCCCCGGGTTTGATCCCTGGTTAGGGAACTTGGATCCCTAGCCAAAAATGAATTAATTAACTAAAATAATTATAATACACATGTATATATGGAGAGGGAGAGAGTGTGTGACCATGAATATGGGGAAAAGGTTCATCTTTAGGGATCCTGGGTGAAGGATAGATGGGAATTCTTTGAATGTCATTGTAATTTTTCTCTACATTTAAAATCATTTTGAAATATGAAGTTAGAAACAATAAAAATCAGTAAAACTAATAAATTACAAAGAGAGAAAACCTAGGAAAGGGGACTTCCCTGGTGGTCCGGTGGCTAAGACTCTGTGCTCCCAATGCAGGGGGCCCAGGTTCCATCCCTGGTCAGGGAACTAGACCTCATATGCCTCAACTAAGAGTTTGCACGGCCCTAATAAAAGATCCCACATGCTGCAATGAAGATCGAGGATCCTAAGTATGACAATTAAGACTGGGCACAGGCCAAAAAAAAAAAAAAAAATGCTAAGAGAGAAAGTAAGAGGTAGGAAGGAACGAAGGAACAAAGAAGGAAGAAAAGTTTATGGTACTAAAGGAAATAGACAAAGTGTTCATGTCTGATGACACATTTATTGGTTTCCTCCTGCCCAAAAATAGGTACCAACAAACTGCACAAGAATTAGGAAGCCCGCTAAGAGAGATCTGTAAGCAGAGTGGGAAGACCAAAGTCACCTGCCTGCAATCACTGAAAATGCATGGTCATCCATGTGTCTAGAGTTCAACCAAGACTTCCTGAAGGCCACTGGAGCCCAGACCCCAGCTGATGACTTAGCTCCCCCTTCAAGGAGAGACGGATGTGTAAAGTGACTGCAGTGTGATTTGCAGGAAACAGGACAGAAGCAGGAATGTGGAAGGAAGCCTGCCAGAAATGTCTCACTCCTCAGGAGGAACACTTGAAGTAGGTTTTGGAGGCTGAGTAGGAGTTTTCCAGTAAAGGGATGTTGTGAGCAATAGTAAAAGAGACAGCCTGCCAAGCACAGAGGTGGAAGACAGGATGCAATGCTGAGCCATTTGTCAGTAAGTGGTTTTTCACTGACCCAAGGCCACAGGCTGGGGGCTGGACAGGTGAGTCATTGGTGACAGGCTTAGGAGGTCATGGGTTCCGGGGTGGGGGGTTGCCTTGGATGCACAGAAGTCACATTTTGCACACAGACGGAGGGAAGGTCAGGTACAAAAGTGCAGAGGTCGGGAGTGAGCAAATCCCAAGGTGAAGGTCTGGTAAACACCTTGGAGCCTGGAAGTCTGCCCCAGGTGGGGCTGGGCTGGTTTGCTGCTCCCCTGAGCCTACACACGGGCGCTTGAATCTTCAGCCTAGATTGCTATGGTCAGGGGCAAGGCGGCAAAACAAAGGGTTTTACATATTTATAACAGAGAGAACTGAATGGAGAGGTTTGGGTGGACAGCTGATAGAACCCAGAGGTCAGGCAGAGCCATGGCCTCCAACCTTTTCAGCACCAAGTACTGGTTCTGTGGAAGATGTTTGTTTCACACACCCGGAATCGGCGGGCTGGTTTGAGGCTGATTCAAGAGCACCACATTCACTGTGCACTTAATTTCTAATCTAATGTCCCGACTAGTAGGACAGGAGGTACCGGTCTGCCGCCCTGAGCTCCAGCCGGAAGCCGCTGCCACTTCAGCTGGCTGGAAGGCCAAAGGAGGGGATGGACTTACTGAACCCAGGGGTCTCCTGCTGGAAGGCGGAATCACAGCAGGCCTGGAGATGGAACCAGGAAGAGATGCAACTATGGCTGGAGACTAGAGCTGCTACCCAAGGCAGAGAGAGGAGGGGAGAAAGCCCTGGACTTTTTCTTCTTTTAGCTCTCTACTCAACTGTGTGTGTGTGTATGCGGTGCCCAGCTGTGTTCCACTCTTTGCGACTCCATAGACTATTACTTGCCAGACTCCTCTGTCCATGGCATTTTCCAGTAAAGAATACTAGAGTGAAAAAAAAAATAAAAATTAAAAAAAAAAAGACTACTAGAGTAGGTTGCCATGCCCTTCTCCAGGGGATCTTCCTGACCCAGGGATCAAACCTGCATTTCTTTTTTTTTTTTTTTGAACCTGCGTTTCTTGTGTCTCCTGCATTGGCAGGCGAATTCTTTACCTCTAGAACCACCTAGGAAATGTGTGTTAGTGGCTCAGAGTGTCAGACTCTGCGCCCCCATGGACTGAAGCCCACCGGGCTCCTCTATTCATGGGATTTCTCAGGCAAGCATACTGGAGTGGGTTGCCATTGCCTTCTCCATGGGATCTTCCCAGCACAGGAACTGAACCCCAGTCTCCTGTATTGCAGGCAGATTCTTTACCAACTAAGTCACCAGGGAAGCCCCCTCTAATCAACTACTGGCCTCCTATTAGCCAAACCCAGCCGGAATCTGACTCAGGAACCTGGGAGCAGGACCCAAAGTTATCAGCCCTCTGAGACTCAGAACAGAGCTGGGCAGAGAACAGACCTGAGGGCATACAGGACCAAAAGCAGCCTAGCCAAGACGTCTCTGGAAGTTGCTTTCTGTCCTACACATAGGTTGCACAGTCCTTTTAGTACCATGATCAAGCCAAATTCACTCAATTCCCCAACATTCTGTAGCCAGGGGAATGTATCCAGGTATCCAACTATTCAGGCAAAAAACTTTGGAGTCATCCCCTTTCCCACCTCTTGACTGCTATCTTTTTTCATCCAAGCCATCAGCACATCTTACTAACTCTCCTTTCAAACTGTAGTGTATTTCATTACTTTGAGTAGGCACATTTTTCCATATGGTAATCGTGGTATATGCATGTTATCGATTCCTTCTAAACCATTCCAAACCGTAGTTGCATAAACAATCACCATTTTACTATGCTCACAGGCTGTGTGGGTCTGGGATTGAGACAAGCCACAGCGGTGGTGCTGGCTGGTGTCAGCTCCACAGTGCCTGCAATCTCAACTGGGAAGATTGAACAGCCCGGTGACTCCAAGGGTTTGAGGCTAGAGACATCTAGAGATGACTTCACACACATATCTAACTTCATAGCTGGGAAGTCATGAAGAGTTGGGGCTCCCTGGAAATCTATCTATCTATTCACAAATCATAATCTATCTATTAATCTATCATCTCTCTACCTGTCTATTTCTCCATCCATCATTATAAATCTTCAGAACCTCTCCACATGCCCCCTTTATTATGGTAGCTCAGAGTTTTCAAGATGAGTGTCCCATTGAGCAAAGTCTTGTTACAATGCTGCATCCTAACACAACCTGAAACTCTCAGATGTACAGCAAAGTGATTCATATGTATATATATTCTTTTTCAGACTTTTCCATTATAGGTTATATTACAGGATATTGGGGGGCTTCCCTTGTAGCTCAGTCGGTAAAGAATCTGCCTGCAGCGCAGGAGACCCAGGTTCAACCCCTGTGATGGAAAGATCCCCTGGAGAAGGAAACGGCAACTCACTCCAGTATCCTTGCCTGGAAAATCTCATGGACAGAGGAGCCTGGTGGTCTGCAGTCCATGGGGTCGCAAAGAGTTGGGCATGACTGACTAACACTTACTTACTTACAAGATATTGAATATACTTCTCTGTACTATACGGTAGGACCTTGCTGTTTATCTGTTTTGGTTTTTATTTATTTATTTATTTTGTTTGGCAATGGGATCAGAAAAATCTGGATTCTGGTTTAATCCACACAGCCATTTCTGCTCTTTCTCTTTCTTCCCTTGTTTGTCTTTCCTTTCCCTCTCCATCAGTAGCTTCCTTCGCCTGCCCTCTTTCCCAGACACGCGGACATGGGCTCCCCCCTGGAGCTGAGCCAGTGAGAAAGCAGGTGTTTCCAGGTCCCCCAGGGAAGCTACTCCATGCAGCCCGACCCTGAGACCTTCCCGCAAGGTGGTTTTGTCACTAAGCCGTGTCCAACTCTTCTGACCCCATGGAATGTAGCCTGCCAGGCTTCTCTGTCCATGGGATTCTCCAGGCAAGAATACTGGAGTGGGTTGCCATTTCCTTCTCCATGTTTTATTTTTTAAATTTTTTTTATTTTTGGCCACGAGGCATGTGGGATCTTAGTTCCTCGACCAGGGACCGAACTCACACTTTTTGCATTGGCAGCAGGGAGTCTTAACCACTGGACTGCCAGGGAATTCTCCTTGTTTATTTATTTTATATCAGGTTGTACATATCTGTTAATACCAATTCCCAATTTACTAGCATGTATTTTATCCCAATTTTATAGAAAAGGGAGACAAGACGTAGAGAAAGATTTTTACATACAGTAAAAAATTCACAATCCTTAAAAGAATAAATTGACATGGTCCTAGATTCTTCACCTTTTACTGCTAAATTCAAGCACTGGTCTTTGGGTGTCTGACCTTGACGTTCTAGTTTATGCAATGTCTTCAGAGAATTCTGTGCAGCGGCCACTGTGATGGAACCACTGGGCCAGAAGTGCTCTAGGTTTAGCAGTAGTGATTCTGCCAAAGTTGATGTTGTAACATGAATATGGAAATGTCAAAAATTAGCAAAGGTCTTCGTCTATATATCAGCAGACAATTTTGTCAGTTTTGTCAGTATATTTTGCAGCCTTAAAGTCCTCAGTGACAAGTTTCTTCTGATGTGTTCTAATTCTAGGGTTTTTAACCCTTTGTATCTTTAATGTTAAGACTTGTCTGCTAGAGGTCTTTAGTCTTTAAAACTCCTTTTGAGGAACTTCTCTGTGATCCAGTGGCTAAGACTCCATGCTCCCAAGGCAGGGGGCCTGGGTTCCCTCGCTGGTCAGGGAGCTAGATTCCACAAGCTGCAACTAAGAGCCGCACAGCCAAATAAAATACATATATAGTTTTAAAGTGATTAAAATGGTAAATTAGAAAAAAAAAAAACTCCTTTTGTTTTCTGCAATACTATCTGTGGTTAACAAAAAAGATTCTTCCTCTGCTTCAATATTTGATAGTTGACATCTAAAGGGAATTCTCCGTATATAAAACCCATATTCTGTGAAGATTATGGAAAATGGCATCTTTCAGATTTCTAGAAGTTTAAGTGTCATGCAACAAAGCAGGAACCCCTATTTCTCTTATGGACCTCATTTCAATATACCATTTACAGTTTGACAGAATGTATAATGTAAGATTTCTCTTGTTCTGTAGTTTATATTTATTTACAGATTTTTTTTTGAATTGCATGATTTAGAAATTTTCTTCCTTGCTATGATTCACACTTACGTAGGAGAGCACTTGTGATTGAATTAAACTTTTGGTTTGATTGCATTTGCACTATATTAAATTTTTTAATGCAGTTCTGATTTTTAAAAATATATTTATTTATTTATTTGGCCGCATTGGGTCTTACTTGCTGCACTTGAGATCTTTGATCTTCACTGCAGCATGTAGGATCTTTAGTTGTGGTAGGTGAACTATTGCTTAAAGTATGTGGGATCTAGTTCCTGACCAGGGATTGAACCTGAGCCCCCTGCATTGAGAGGACAGGCTGTTAGCCACTGGACCACCAGGGAAGTCCTCATTTTGGACTGGACTGAAATAAGCCATGTCTTAATGTATGTGATAAACATTTAAAACTTTAATCCAAGAGTCTCTCTTTTTTGGCTCTGTATATCAAATGCGTTAGTTCTTTGGTGAGTGTGTAAGATTTAATAGTTCCATTGTGTGACTTGACAATGACATTTTGGGAAACATTCTCAGCTGTAATGTTGTCTACAGTAGCTCTCATCGGATGCTAGACTTTTTAAAACCACTTTTCTAATAAATTTTGTTGTGAAAACTTAAAAAAAGCTGACAAATTGAGCTTCATTAAAATGTAAAATTCATTCAAAAGAGAATGAAAACACAGACTGGGAGAAAAATCTTAGCAAAGCATATATCTGATAAAGGATTCACAGCCAAAATGCATAAAGAGCTCTAAATTAACAAGGAAGCAAAAAATCCAATTTTAAAAAAGCAAAAGCTATAAACAGACACTGCACCAAAGAAGATCTATGATTTTTAAATAAAACACATGAAAAAAGCTCAATATCATTAGCCATCAGGGAAACGCAAATTAAAACCACAGTGAGCTACCACCATTCACCTATAAGAATGGCTAAAATGAAATAAAACACATAACAGACTGTACAAAGTTTGGTGAGGATGTGGACAAGACTGAACTCATGTTCTGTGGGTAGACATGTCAAACAGTGCAAGCACTATTTAAAATCACTTTGTGGTTCCTTGAAAAATTAATATACACCTGCCATGTGATGAAGCCATTCCACACACATGTAATTTTCCAAGAGAAAATACATACTAGTCCAAAGAAAGATTTGTGTATGAATATTTACAGCAATCTTATTTGCAATAGCCAAAGCTTGAAAACAAACCCAAATGGCCCAGAAACCAAAATGATCAAGCAAACTGGTAAATCCGCAAATTGCAGAGCATTCATACCATGGAATACTACTCAGCAATAGTATTACTGAGCAGAAAGAGTACTTATCCACACATCATTATGAACTAATCACAAAGAAGTTATGCTGATAAATCGGAAGATTGGAAGTGACACATACACAGTGTTTTATATATATATAATAGATAACTGATAAGGACCTACTGTATAGCACAGGGAACACTATTCAATACTCCGCAATGACCTACATGGGAAAAGAATCTTAAAAAGAGTGGATATATGTACATGTATAATGAAATCACTTTTCTGTATACCCAAAACTAACACAATATTGTAAATCAACTATACTCCAATAAAAAGTAAAAACAAATAGCAAAGTAGTTATGCTGAGTTAAAGAAGCCAGAGCTCCATACCCCCAAGAAAAGTACAAATTGTACAAAAGAATATGTATTATAGGGTTGTATGTACATTAAACTCTAGAAAATGCAAACCGATCTATAGCTGTAGAAAGCAACGGGGAGAGGTTACATGGAGGGTTTATCAAGGGGTCCAAGAAAACTGCGGGGGAGTGAGATATATTTGTTCTCTTGGTGTGGTGATATCCATATATCCAAACTTACCAACCTGTGTACTTTTAAAAGTGTGTAGTTAATTTATTGTATGTCAATTACACCTCAATTATGCTGTTTTACTTACTTATTTATTTTGTCATGCAGCTTGTGGGATCTTAGTTCCCTGACCAGGGAGAGAGGCTGGGCCCTCAGCAGTGAAAGGGCTGGAACCACTGGAGTTCCAGGGAATTCCCTAAAGCTGTTTGAATAAAAGCTGTTTAAGCTGTTTTGAAAGAAAGAAAGAGAGAGATGAAGGAAAGGAGGGAAGGGAAGGAAGGAGAGCGAGAGGAAGGAAGGAAGAAGAAATTTAGGGATGTTAATCTGGCAGAAAATGTGGGGCAGGAGGGGATGGCAGTGTCCGTTTATCTCCTCCTGTGTAACAAATGACCCCCAAATTTAGTGGCTTACAACAACCACCGTGTTATTATCTTTCACAATTTTGTGAATCTGGAATTCAGATTGGCTCAGTGGGGTGAAGCCCAGTGGCACCAACTGGGTGGTATTCAGACTGGGATGGTCTAGGCGATCCAGGGTGGCTTCTGCCACATGCCTGGCACCTCGGGGCGGGGGGCGGCAGGGAGGCTGGGCTCCGGTGGCCCCCCTCTCTGTCCACGGTGATTCAGGGACCCTCCGTGTGGTCTCTTCCCCTTGGCTTCCTGTTCCGAGCCACTATGGAGACCAAGGTGGAAGCAGTCAGTTCTTCTGGAGACGGGGCCAGGAACAGGCATAACATCCCTCTGCCATACTCTGGATTGGCTGAAATAGCCAGGTGCCAGCCCAGACTCTAGGGGAGGGGCAACAGACCCCACCTCTCAGGGAAAGCCATGAGTTGGAACAGTCAGGTCAGGCCGAAGACTTACTGGGTCCTAAGCAGCTGAGTCGGGTATCTATGGGTGGTGGGAGGCCCTTGTGTGGAAGACTTACAGAAAGGGAGATTTGAGACAGGGCAGAGAGGTCGCTTCCTGGTGGCTCAGTGGTAAAGAAGGTGCCTGCCAACACAGGAGACTTGGATTGGATTCCTGGGTCGGGAAGGTCCCCTGGAGAAGGAAATGGCAACCCACTCCAGTATTCTTGCCTGGGAAATCCCAGGCAGTCCGTGGGGTTGTAAGAGAGTGGGATGTGACTTAGTGACTAAACAACAACAGAGAGGTCCCCGGCCATCAGGTTGAGCAGTCTGACTTCTTTAGGTAAAAGGGAGCCCTTTCAGCTACAAAATTTGAGACTCTGGAATAAGAGGCTGGTCAGGCTTAACTGTGTATTGATTTATGTATCTTTTGATTTTCTGCTATATTTATTTAAAAAACAACTTTTATAGTTTTTGCCCCCCCACTATGAAAGACACACATTTCATTTCATTAAACATAGGATGAGAGCTTAGCTTAAACCTGGTGGGCCACATGCAGCCACTGCGGGGTCTTGAGCTGTGAGTGACAGGAGGCAAGACCACATCTCTATTATGGAGGGGAAGAAGGACACGATTGGTGATCTGAAATGCTGAGATCCAGGGGAGGGTAGTGATTAGGCAAAGACAAATTTAAGGGGTAGGCAGGCAGTTTGTAAACCCCTCTACTGAATAAACATAATGAAAACAAAAAGGTAATATTTAACTGTGTGCTTGAGCACTTACATGTATTTCATATTATACTAAGCACTGTATATTCAGCAGCTCATTTAACCCTGATGGGCTAAGTCCTTGGCCCAGTCCTGCTATAAGCATGAGTAATCCGAGGCACAGAGAGGTTAAGTAACTTGCCCAAGGTCACACAGAGTGTTGAGCTGGGAGATAAGCCTGATTGGGCTCTGGAGTACCTTTAACCATCCAAGCTGGATACTGACTCTTCAAGCTTCTTTACTGTAGTCTATAAAGGTCTAGGTGACTAGAGCTTATTTATTCTCTGACTTGTTGCCATTCTGGACTCTGGGCTGTTAAAAGCAGCTGATGCAAAAAAAAAAAAAAATTTAAAAAAAAAAAAAAAAAAGCAGCCAGTGCATGCTAAGTCACTTCAGTCATGTCCGACTCTTGCGACCCTATGGACTCATAGCCCACCAGGCTTCTCAGTCCGTGGGGATTCTCCAGGTAAGAATACTGGAGTGGGTTGCCATGCCCTCCTCATTATAATGACTCCAAGGCCAGAGTCAGGGAAGAGTTAAGAGTTGGCCAGGTGTGTTGAACTCCATTCCCCTTCAACTGGCAGGATGCAGACAAAGATTCAAGGGTAGTCTCTTTGGCTGGTAACACTTCCCCTTGCCCCCAGTCGTTCCCCCCCATCCCCCAGTGGTTTAAAAGAGTTATTATGATATAAAGGTTTTTTTTTTTTAATATTCAAAAAGAATATTCTAGTGATTCATGTATTTTAAAATTATGTGAATGTACCCTGAGGATGATGGTGAAAGATGCAATTTTACATCAAAACAAGCTGGTACATCAAATATTTAATGAAAGGATCAGATGCAAAAAACAGATGCAGTCGCTCTGATGGATGGAAATGTGGTGGAACCCCAACCCCAGGCCTGAGAGAGCAGCAGGGGCCACTGTCCTCTTTGAAAAGAAAATATGGTTACAGATGAATTCAAGAAAGAATGCAAATTTACTGCTTACATAATTTTAGGGCTTTTTTTTTTTTTTAAGAAGTAGTTCCTTATTAAAATACAAATGATTTTCAGGTTTCAGAAAGATGTTTACATATTCCCTTTCTAATTTAGGCAAAACTGGATGACTGCTTGTTCCTCTCTTGCTAAGAAAGGGTGTTTATTAGCTAGGATGGCAATGAAAAATTTAATACTAGTTTATAGCAGGGGACTGTCTTTGACCTTTCATCTGGATATACAGCTCCCGTTCCTCTCATGGATAAGCTACAGCCTTATTAAAATCTCTTCCTAATTTGGTCTTCATCACTACATCATATTGAAAAAAAATCATAACTGTATTTCTCTACAATTGGGATTGAATCAATTGCTTTAAAAATTTCCCTCTTCCCAAGATATGGTGAATTAAGTCTTAATGGAAATTAGAAAAGTGCTAATTTAACAATTTACACTGCAGCCCTGCTTCCTGGCAATGTCCTGTCAATTCACCAAAGGAAAGAAAGGGAAGCTACTTCCAGAGGAGAAATCAACATCTTTTTCCTCCTTCTCTTTCTTTTTGCCTTATTCTGAGCAATTGTCCCCAGGAAACTAACCCACCCGCTGCTGTGGAGTTTGATTCCTCTTTCTGGAGTTACAGTCTTCCTGCGTCTTGGAGATGTCTCAGCTGACTTTCCATCTCTGCCATCCACTTGCAAGATATTTAGAGTCATAGGACCAGAAGAGCTGCTAATTCTCCCCTCCCCCTCTCTGGTCATCTTTTTTTTTTTTAAACCTTTTTAGATGCTGGTGGGTGGGGCCAATCAAGAGGGAGACAGCAGGTCTGGCCCATCCCTTTTTTGACCCTCTGGGGCCATCTTCCTTCTGGCAATTCTCTTCCCCCATCTGTTTTCCTCTTGTTTTGTTTAAAAAAAAAAGAAATTAAAGACAATCAAAGAAAGGAAAAGAAACAAAAACCACGGAATACATCCATACCTCTGTTGAAGCAAGGCCAGTGTGGTACAAAATTCTGTAGGAAAATTCATGTGCCAGCATGTACGTGTTTATTCTCAGGTCTCAAACTGGAAGAAACTTGTGTTGGCATGAAAAACCCCTAATATTTATTACATTTTTATATTGGAGTGTAACTGATGCACAATGTTATTTCTAATATTCAAAGCATAAAATGTTTACTTCTCTTTCATTGGTCAAAGAAGGAAATCTGTCCCCCCTCCTCTGTTTTATTGAGATATAACTGATGTGTTCTGGGTTTATTTGATATTAATTTTTGCACTCCTCCCACATTTGGGTGAATGTTCACTCAGCTCAGATTTGCTCCAGGTGCCAAGGAGACAGCGGCTGAAGACTAGGTCTGCTGGCTTGTCCTAGAATTCTTCCCATCTCAGAGCAGCACCAGGCCCCACAATGGCTTTGTCCCATGAGGGTGGTGTTTCTGCAGCATGGGGCCTTCAGCATGTTAAGAGTTCCTTCCAGGTTGATCTTTCCCTGCAAATCTCTGTGAAATCTGGTGAGCTGCAAATGTGTATGTAGTGCTTTTTCTTTTATATTTCACATTTATGATACAAGCATGGGTGTTTAGCTTGGGCACCAAGTTATTATTATTTTTTGAACTTAGTTTATAGCCAGTGTAATTCTGCACAGATCTTAAATGGCAGATCCAGAAGTTTTGACAAATGTACACACAAATGCCCCTTCAGCTTCATTTCCCCAGAAGGTTCTCTCCTATCCCCTTCCCCAGTCACTACTCCCTCACCCTCGAGGGTTCTTTTCCTATCCTCAAAGCTTAGTTATGCCTTCTAGAATTTTCCGTATATGGAATCACACAGTATGAACTTTGTGTTTGGTTCCTTTCTTCTAACATGATGTTTTTTTGAGATTCATCCAGGTTGTTTGTAGAAGTGGGACCCAAGCTGTCACTCACAGCTTGATGCTGTTAAAACTGGGACAATCGGTCCACCCGATGGCCTCCACACCATATACCCTCTAAATGGTACTATTTGGCCCTCTCCACTCCACCAAGTCAGTCTCTCTCCAGGGCCCAGCGAGTTCCTCTCCCAGAACCGCCCAGGCAGCCTCGGGCAGCACCCAGATGGCCGCGGGGCCATCACCGGGAACCTCCCCCGAACAGCTGCCCTCTGCCCCCTATCTCTCCCTGCCCCCCCCCAATAAAACGCCGAAAGAAACGGGCCCTCCTGCAGGTCAAAATTCAGACTCGTTTAATTCCAAACTGCGTGATGTTTTGGTGTTGATCAGATATGCAGAGTCCTTAAGAAAATGTTAAAAAAAAAAAAAGAAAGAAAGAAACCGGTGGCTGGGGCGGGGGTGGGGGTGAGATCTCAGGGGCAGTGGATATCAGCCTCTGCAGAACCAGGATTCAGAATGAAATCTTTTCTTTTCTTTTTTAAATAAACGGAAGAGTCGCTCTCCACTCCGCGCTCAGAGGGTTTCAAAGGTCGTCACACTGAAGCCCGGGGGCGTTCATCTCCCCAGCGGCCGCGAGAAGGGAGGAGGTTGGAAGGAGGAGGGAGGGAGCACACAAAAGCGAGCCGAGCAGAGAGGGCTAATGTTTCCTGTTTGCCTGGAACCCCCTCCTCTGTGTCCCCTCCCCCAGCCCCCTCCCAGCACTCGGGCGGAAGTGAGTTTGCTCCTTTGGAGATTAAAAGGATTCCGAATTCCGATCAGTCCCAATAACCAACGTACTGAGAGGAGGAGGAGGAAGAGGCGGCAAAGCTGAGAAAGGGGGGACGCGCGCGCGTGCACGCACGCAGCCCGAATCGCGGAGTTGTTCAAAGCCCCGGGCGGCCAGGGCGCACAGCGCGAGCCAAGCCCGGTAGGCGCAACGCTGCCGGGGCCACCCGAGTCTCTCTCGGCGACTGGTTTCAGAAAGAAGATGACGCGGGCGCGGGCCGGCGGCGTTGACCACGCGGCTCCTGATCTCACCGCGCTGGGCCGTTGCCGGTTCCACTGATTCCGGCGCGCCTCGGTGGAGGTTCCGTCCCCGCGGCTCGAGATCGGAGGGGGGGACCAAGGCGAGGGCGAAATGGCCCGATGACAAAGGAAATGTGATCCCCCTTCGCTGCCAAGGTTTCAGAGAGGACGGACGCGAGGAGGAGGAGGAGGGGCGCGGGGCGCGCGCAGAGCTCGGATAGCATTGCACGACGGCTCGCGCGGAGCGGGCAGCGGGTACATCTAATATCTTCCTGCCGATGAATAATTCACGACGGCCCGCGGGGACCTGCGGCCCCGCGCAGCGGCGCGGCTAAACCGGAGGAGAAGGAGCGCGTGGGAGGCGCCCAGGCCCTGCAAGGCCGGGGCAAGAGGGCCCCGGGCCGCGTGGGGCGCGCGTGCGTGTTAAGCGCCGGCAGCTCGGCGGGGCTCGGCGGGCGCGCGGGAGACTCGAGGCGCGTGGGGCGCGCGTGCGTACTACCCGCGTGCGGCCGCGGCGGGCCCCACTAGCTGCAGCTGCGGCGGGGCTCACCGCCCTTGCAGAGAGGCCGCGCCCGGCCGTGCGCAAGCCCGGAGCGCCGCACGCCGGGCCACCCAGGAGCCCCTGGCCGCCGCGTCATGCGGTGGGGCGGCTGGCGTCGCGCGGGGGGACACGGGCTCGGCGTCGCGCCGCTCCCGCCTTTACTAGTTTGGGGAGCCTTCCTGTCCCAAGAAGAGACTAAATCCATTTAAAGAAAAGCCCACGCACCAAATACTCGTCGAACCAAATTCTGCCTCTCCTGCCGGGACTGGGATTGCACAGCGGACTTGACTTGGGGGTGGGGGACAATTCCCCTTGGCTGGCGAGAAGCTAAGCTGCAGCTGCTCCGGGAGTCCTCTGACCTCCCTGCCCCCGCTCGCCCCTCGCGTGTCAGGACTTGTTCCGGCGCTCCCGCCTCGGGAGGCGCGCGGCTCCCGCGTCCTCCTCCGGGAGGAATCCTTGTCGCCTCTGGAAAGTGGCATTTAATGCCCGCTGCGTCGCGGGTGGCAGCGCGCGGGTCGGGCGCGGCGAGGCCGAGGCGGCCGCGCCGTTCTGGTGCCGGCTCCCGTGCGTAGGCCTAATCGATGCCTTTTTTCTGAGTGAGTCGGCGGCTCCCCCACCCACCTCGTCCGCGCTCTCCTCCTCCTCTTCCTCTCTGGTCTCCTCCCTCCTCCGGGCCTGGTTGCAAATGGCTTCGTTCCCCGAGACCGACTTCCAGATCTGCCTGCTTTGCAAGGAGATGTGCGGCTCGCCGGCGCCGCTCTCCTCCAGCTCGTCGGCATCGTCGTCATCCTCGCAGACGTCCACGTCGTCGGGGGGCGGCGGCGGGGGCCCCGGGGCCGCGGCGCGCCGCCTGCACGTCCTGCCCTGCCTGCACGCCTTCTGCCGCCCGTGCCTCGAGGCGCACCGGCTGCCGGCGGCGGGCGGCGGCGGCGGCGCGCCGGGAGAGCCGCTCAAGCTGCGCTGCCCCGTGTGCGACCAGAAGGTCGTTCTGGCCGAGGCGGCGGGCATGGACGCGCTGCCCTCGTCCGCCTTCCTGCTCAGCAACCTGCTCGACGCCGTGGTGGCCACGGCCGACGAGCCGCCGCCAAAGAACGGGCGGGCCGGCGCCGCGGCGGGCGCGGGCGGCCACGGCAGCAACCACCGGCATCACGCGCACCACGCGCACCCGCGCGCGGCCGCCTCGGCGCCGCCGCCGCCGCTCCCGCCCGCTCCGCCGCCGCCCGCGCCGCCCCGCTCGGCGCCTGGCGGCCCCGCAGGCTCCCCGTCGGCGCTGCTGCTGCGCCGGCCCCATGGCTGCAGCTCCTGCGACGAGGGCAACGCGGCCTCGTCGCGTTGCCTCGACTGCCAGGAGCACCTGTGCGACAACTGCGTTCGCGCGCACCAGCGCGTGCGCCTCACCAAGGACCACTACATCGAGCGCGGCCCGCCCGGCCCCGCCGCCGCCGCCGCCGCCGCCGCGGCGGCGCAACAGCTCGGGCTCGGGCCGCCCTTCCCAGGCGCTCCCTTCTCCCTCCTCTCCGTCTTCCCTGAGCGCCTCGGCTTCTGCCAGCACCACGACGACGAGGTGAGTGCGGGGACCGCACCCGCGGGGGGACTGCGGCCCGGCGGCGTGGGCAGCGGGTCTGGGCCCCAGGGGCGCTGCGCGGCTGCTCGCAGGGGTCTCCGGGCAGGTCCCCGACGGAGGGAGGGAGTCCTCTCCCCCTTCCGGATTTCTCCGGTTTTCTTTTTGACTACGTGGCAGTCACTGCCTTTGAGCCGACGACCCTGTGTGTGTGCGGAGAAGAGCTGGCTTCTGTGTGCGGGCCGCCGAGGGTCCCAGAACGCGAACGCCTCCTCCCCCCGCTTCCATATCTAATTTTCTGCTGGCCGAAAGTGGTAACCGCTGTCTCCAGTTATAGGCAGGAGCTGGGGTAACACAGATGTGTGTGCCTGTGTAGACCTGGCCTCCGTGGGCGACGGTGCCTACTCTGCTCCCCCAGACAGCTTCCGAGGTTGGAGATAGCCCCTTCTTGAGAGACTTTGCTTTCCTCGTTTCTGTTTGACAAAACGGGCAGGCTATTGTTTTAAGTAAGACATGGGATGCAGGCGTGTGTGAGTCTGTGAGTGAGTGTCTCTGTGCGTAGATGTGGTCTTGTGGGGGTACACCAGGGTCTTCCCAGCATACTGAGGGCTCCCGTTTAGGTTTTTTCCCCACTTTAGTTTTGTTGGTTTGAAGTTCATCGATGGTTGCTTTTAAGTAAGGCGTTGGCCAGGAGTTAGGGGATCGAGTGGGTGAGAGTGGGGTACACGTGCCTGGAATGCCCTGATTTTCCACGTGCGCGATCTTGAGGGCGGGCTATGCTTGTAGTTGGGATTGTGTGGGATAAGCTGGCAGCTGCGGATCTGTGAGGGCCTCGGGTCTTTAGCCTCCAGCTCCCGAGGTTCCGTTTCCCCTACGTGGAGAAAAAGCGCGTTCTGGCCCCTGAACCTGCCTTGTGTGGACTTGAGTCTCGTGGGCCCACCGCTGCGCCCGGGGCTGCGGGTTGCGGGCGGCGGGGGGGACCTTGCCTGTTGCCCTCACCCAGCTGGAAGTCCTCGGGCCTCCCCCGCCTGCCCCGGTCTCGGTCTCTCCGGGAACCGGTTTCCCAGGTTGGGAGGTGTCCCCACCCCGTTCAACCTGAGGCTCGACTGCCCCTGGGGAACAAGCCGGCCCCGGCTGCACGCGGCTCGAACCGGGCACGCAGAGCCCGAGGACTGAAGGGCAGCCTTTGGGTTCACTTGGCTCTTGGCTGTTTGTTGAATAAACCTTTCTTGCTTATTTTTCACATCGTGTGCTACCTTAAGCCTATTCGAGCCCCTGAGTGGAAGGGGCTGAAAGTTTTAAGGCTCAGCCTCTCCTGAGAGGGTCGGTGCCTTGATGCGATCTACTTGTAGTCCTCGGGGAGTGGTGATGCTAGAGCCTCGCCTTGCAGGGAAACAGGAGTCCTCGTGGGAGTTGCCGCCTGCGAGGTGGGGTGGGCGTGCTGGCTGCGAGCGCGGCTGCGGCTTGCCCCGCGCAGCCTTTTCCACTTCTAACCTGTTATTTGGGGAGGAGGGCGGAGCTATTGCCTGCTGGCCTTAAGCCGGCTTCTCCTATTGGAAAAAAGTTGAAATTCTAATCTACTTGTTGTGGACGCCTCATTTTCAAAGTTTCTTTCTAGGTAAGAAGCCTAGGCGGGCCGTTATTCTTTGCCTTCCTTTTTTTAAAGCTTTGAATGGACTCTTCTGAAAGTTTTCCCACATTCAGGGCTGAATGTTTCTAGCAGATTCTTTCAAAAAATGGATTGAGGTAAAAGAGATCTGAATCCCAATCCCGGGAATGGGAAGAGGGAATCAATTCACTGGGAAGTTTAGTGTCAAGGGGGAGAGGGCACCTCGAATCCGCCCTCCTGGCAGGGGCGTAGATGGAACCCTCCCTCGAAGCAGTTGAGTTTAAATGTCAGGTTTTATTTATATTCCAGTTAAAGATCCGTATACGTTTTATTTGGGTTAAAACAGTACATGCTCAGTGTTGCCAGACTTGTAAAAGGTTTATATACTTTTCAAATTATAAAACCATTCAAATGGTATGGGAGTGTGTGAAGTGAGCGGTGTTCCCCTCACCCTGGGAGGTACCTGGATGCCCTGAACATTTCTTTTCTTTCTTTTTTTTTTTTTTTAACATTTCGATTTTTTAACGTGTGCAGTTCTGGTGAAGTTGTTTGGTAGAGGCATTAAGATACTACCCTGTTAAACCAGCTATCCTTTAAAAACACGAAATTTTCTCAGTTTTGAGCAAAACTCTACTCCCCCTGCCCCCTGTTGGTTTTAATTTAAAGAAGAAAACTTGGAAATTAATTTTTAGAGCTTTTTAATCCTTTCTGGGTTTGGAATGTTACCGAATTTAAGTTTAAAGGGACAGCCCAGGGCTGTGAATGAGAAAGTCAGATGTTCGGAGGAAAAGCACCTGGTTCACCCAGGGGGTCCCAGCCCGGGCCTAAATTCTTTCTCTCCTTCCAAGGGAGTGATCCTTAATAGTTTAGGAATGATGTGCGTTTAGAAAGCCCTTTTTCCGATTGGGAAAAGAGCCTGAGGTCACTGTAGGAGATGACCGCCTTGTCCTCTGATAGTGATGAAATGAATGTCTAAATCCGTGTGGTTTTCAATGGGTACAGTCTGCTTCGATTTTTGAAATGTGCTGTTCTTCTGAGTTGCTCCGGTGTCAGCAGGCTCCATGAAATAATTCAGCGTGCCCTTGTCTTACGGTGACTGATGCCACCTGACCTTGGGCAGGGGGTCCCCCACGCCTGGCTCTTCCCCTGTAATTTTAGGGAGAGTGCGTCAACAGTTGGCATTTAGGAGGGTAGCCGGTCGGGTCTCTTCCCCCAGACTCTGTTCCTTAAGCATCCCCGCCAGCGTGACAAGATGGTTCTCTTGAGCTTTGGTTTAAAACAACCGGAAAACCTAAAAGAAAGAAGCTGGGTTTTCGAACGGAATGAAGGTTGCTTCCTCCTCCTCTGTATTTGGTCCAGGTAAAAAACGAGAGTTTGGGTTTTTCGCCTCGGTGGTGGTCAGTCCAAAAGGCCTGCTGGCGGGCGGCCTGGCGGGGAATGGGGCGGGGGGTGGGTGGTCGGCGCCCCGGGACCGCTGGCCGCGCGCCTCCCGCGGGGGCCGGGGAGAGGCGGACGGAGGCGGCTCGACCAGCCCGGAGCCGGTCTCCGCCAGCCGGACGCGGCGGGGCCGAGGCAGGGTCTGGTCTGCACGCATCTGCGGGGAGAGCTGGGGAGCTGATCGGAGCCGGAGCGCGCGGCTCCGGTCGTCACGAGGTGTCCTTTAATGCTGTGTTGCTTGCACGTGGGAAGCAAGCCCTGCCTTGGCCGCCTCGGAGGCGACACTGGGGGCAGAAAGGCTGTGTGTGTTCAGGGCCGGGCGGCAGCGCTCTGTAAATGGGAGAAGCTGAGTGGGGTCTGAGCCTGTTCCGGTCCCCGGAAAGGCCTTGTCACTTGGGAGCAGGGCAGGGGTGACCCAGTTGCCATCTTGAGCTGAGGGTTTCTTTGTAGACCCCGAAGATGGCAATGTTGGTTCCCAGTTAGGTGGGAAGTGGGGGTGGATTTTCCTGAGTCTCTTGGATGGAAAATGGGATGAAGGGAATGATGCAGTTTATTTCTGTGTCTGTGTGTAACAAACTCCCTGAAAGATAGGTTCTAGAATTCCAATTCAATATGACCCTAAATGTTGACCCCAAATATTGAGGAAACCACTCTTCAAAAATCAGCCCCAAACACCCTGGAGAAAGAAGGTTTGCTGCCTAAAATAATTGATTGTGGAATGTACTCCTGTATCTTAATTTGAATAAGCTCCTGTGAATGGGGATTGTACCCGAATTGGCATCAATATATTTTATTCTATATTTACAGAGGCCAAGTTTTCTCAGGCATGCGTCCCTTTGTGTTTTAAAATTATATGTGTGTGCCTCGTAAATTGTAAAATTCATAGTAAGAGGTTTTTTTGTTTAAGGACAAGAGTAAAAAATAAGTAAAAATGTGCATTCTAGTTGTTTCTGCTCCGCATCCTCAACCAGTTCGATAGGACTTGGTAGATGTATGTCTGCTTAGCACACAAATCTCGCCTATTCACTGGAAAATCAGACCTTCCATACCTTGGAAATAGTTGGAAGGTTCCTGCTTTGAATCCAGTTCAGCAGGTGGACATTTGTAGATTGAAATCTGTTGAATTACGAAAATGCTTGAGGAAAATGTCTGGGAGAGAAATGTTCACTATTGATTTCTCAATATGTTAGTTTTAAATATACTTTCTACACTGTGAACTTTAAAGAAAAATATTCACATGTGATCGGAGGAATGTGCCTGGTCTTCCATAAAATGCACAGAGATGCGTTTCACCAACATGGCTCCCAGGCAAGTGGCTAGTTGGGCAAGCTGTGCTGATGAGGTTGCCTCACAGGCATGGCCGAGAGTCAGAAAGGATGCTGGTGATACTGAGGCTGTTGTGAAATCAATGCTGTCTCTGGAGACTTACGACCAGTTTTTCTTGCTAAGGAGTAAACACTAGTTTGGGAGTTGCATAGACTTGGTTTTGGTCTATAGGATCTTGATTTCCAATGCTAGGAATATATATTTTGCAAACAGTGAAAATATTTTAGAAAGAAAACGGGTACTTTCAGTTCGTTTGATAGCACTATACATTCTTTATGACTCAGTGTTTACAAGTTAAATAGTTGTAGGACTAAAGCAGTCTGAAAGTGTTTAAAGACTGAGTAAAATTGCCTTTTTCCATCCCAGCTTTCCTTCCCATTTTAGCTACTTATAAATGCTAATTCCAGGGAGTCCTTTTCAGATTTCAGGGCATTAAAACCAACATTAAAATGTAGAATTTCTTAGTTTCTCTGCACATGTAAAATTTTGAGCGCAACTGTTTCGCTTTTTATATTTTCATTAAAAAGAAAACTTCGTATATGTAGAAAGGGAATTAGCTTTGGAGGAAGCCATAAAGGAGGAGGTGAAATGGTTAAAATTCTTTTGTCGTTGAAGTAGTTTGCCAGGAGAAGAAAGGTTTTATAAGCGTTTTCTGCTTATGAGGAATTTTAACTTACTTGATAATTCTATATAGCTCTCACATTTAACACCGTCCAAGTTTTATATCCTTTGGTGCTTACTGAAGTCACATGGGTTGCTTATTCTCACCAGTTCATCTCACAGGGCAAGGTTTATTTCAGATGTATTCATTCTTAGGGAATAAAGGACCATTTCGATGTCATTCTTCATGACACTTGAAGGAAAGATTGAGAAGAATTCTACCACACAGGCGGTTTCCTCCTGCCTTTCCCCATAACTAACAAAGAGTTCAGGGCTTGACTCACTGATGGTGTTTGTGCCACCTCTTATTTTGGAAGGGAGCGGAAAGGTATTGATGAAGAATTACAGTCGACCAAAGGGAGCAAGATGCCTACCCTCGCAGCCCGCTCCGTTGCGCCTTCCCTTGAGCTTTCAAGTTTCATGACTTGGCGGAGGAAGTCTGAGCCATCTTTTCCTCTTCAGTTGATGCGACCTCCCGCTTCTTCAGTACTAAATTATTCTCCTCCCTTTGAGGTTTTGTCTGTACCCACAAACCTAGTTGACTGAAACCAGATTGACTGTTTTGATTGACAAGGCTCTGACTTGTTAACAGAAAAATTGGGAGGGGTGTGGGGGGTTGAGCGCAGGCAATTTACATCTGAGACTTTGGCTTAAACCCTATTCCAGCGGAATTCTTTGCCTCCTCAGAGGGCATCTTACACTTCTTCGTGTTTTAGATGCTTTGCTTGCAGTTGGCTTTGAAGGTAGGGTGGAATGAAACAGGGGAAGACCCTTAACTCCTGGCTTTCATCTCCCACTCAAACCCAGCTGAAATTTGGGGGAGATTCCAGTTTAATCTAAAGATATCAGACCAATGTTTTGTTTTGTCCTCTTTCATGTAGATTTTTCTTACCTGAGCATCAGTTCCCACCTAGTGAGTCATATTTTTAGTACATCTGTATAATGATCCCAGTTTAAGGGTCAGTAGACATGAGAAATTGGAAATTTGTCCCCAAACAATTTTCCACACAGTTCCCCTAAGGAGGTGGTGTTTTTTTTAAAATTATTTTTTATTGAAGGATAATTGCTTTACAAAAGGAAGTGGTATTCTTCAGTGATACTGCTTTCAGAAATATACAGACTGCAAGTTGAAGTTGTAAATTTTGGGACGAGGAGGCCTGATCATGAATAAGCGCGTAATTTATTTTAAATTTTTTTTGGCTACACCAGGCGGCATGCGGTGTCTTAGTTCCCCATCCAGATATCAAACCCACGCTTCCTGCAGTGGAAGTGCGGGAGTCTTAAAGCCCTGGACTGCCCGGGCTTAATTCTTGATTGTGATTGTTTACCTGACAAACTTGTGCAAAGTGCACGTTCTGCCAACATTAATGGGGCTTGCATGAAGCAGAGCACAAGATAATGAAATGGATCAGGTCAGTTGTGTAGACCAAGGGTTCCCTTCTTGGCTCCCGCACCCTGTGAATTTTGAGGGTCCCTGAGTTGGTTTTGGAACCCCTGAGCCTCTGTCAAAGGTCAGCAACTGTATCCTTTAGTTGTTACTCCTGAAAAGTTCAGCCAGCCATTTCCTTCCATCTAGCCTTAACTGTTTGCAATTGAAGATGTGTTTTTTTTTTTCTTGAAATGACAATGGGTTTTGCAAACTTCTTTCATATCTTTGACCAACTGACATAATTCTAAAAATGTTCTTCTAAGAAAAAGTCTGGGCATGGAGATTTTGCTTCACATGGATCTGACAGCACATCTTCAGCACAGGTGTTTAAGAAAACGAGAATGGTGAAGAGGTGGCATCAGCAGTCATGATTATAGTGTGTTTCAGCAGACCACATCGAAGATTTTGGTCTGTATCCTCTACCTCTCTTTAAGATAAGGGTCAGAGGAAGATCTTTTCCCGAGGCTCATCTCCAGGCTTGTACTGGATAAGTGCTGAGCAGAAAAGTGGATATAGTAGAGGAAGTTTTGGTAGAAGTTGGGAAAATGTTTTTGTGATGTTTCTTTAGGTTTATTTTTACCTAAGCACTCTTAGACAATGTGGTTTTGAGATTCTTGTGCTGCCTTAGTTTTCTCATCTGTAACACTTTGCAGTGTTGTAAGCATTCTAATTAATATATTTAAAGTGTCTTATGGCACACTAGAAGGCAATTTTAAATATTTTAAAAATTATTTATTTACTTATTTGACTGTGTTGGGTCTTAGCAGGCATGAGGATTTAGTTGCTCCCTGGCATGTGGGATCTTAGTTCCCCAACCAGGGATGGAATCTGTTTCACCTGCCTTGCTAATGCAGATTCTTAACCACTGGACCACCAGGGAAGTCCCTGTAAACTTTTTTTTTTTTTTTTAATGAAAAAAAAAAATTTTAATTGATGTGTAGTTCATTTACAATATTACTAATTTTTGCTATATAGCAAAGTAATTCAGTTACACATATATACATGTTCTTTTTTTAGTATTTATTTTCCATTATGGTTTATCATAGGATACTGAATAGTGGTTCCCTGTGCTGTACGTAGGACCTTGCTGTTTGTAATTAATAAGCTGTTGAGTTTTGAAGCAGACTCCTCACCCTATCCTTTTTCCTCCAAAGAGGATGCTGTAAAAGAAAACTGTTTGTCGATGTTAGAAACTTTGGCTTCTGTCAGTCTACTCTGATCTAATTGGAAAGGTGTAGTGATTTTTCAAGTGATGCAAGGTGAACTGGAGAAACATGCATAAACTTTATTTCACTCTCGAAAAACTAGCCCTCAACTTTAACTTCTGGTCTAGACCATCTTTGGGTTATAGGGCTCCCTGAGACTAGTGTAAAGATGGGCACAAGTGTGTTTAGAGGCTACATCAATGCCTGTGGCTTTTTTTTTTTTTTGGTGGAAGGCCATGTTTCTGTTTACATTTTATATGATGTGTTGAGAATCATTAATCTTTAAAGTCTTGATCTTTTGGGGGACCGAGACATTTCAAGGAGACAGATCAACTTGCTTAAGGGAACAGTTTGATTTCAGAGATGGGAATATTTTATAAGCTTTAATTTCACGGTGTTGTCAGCTGTGTGTTTAGGTGTTCCCGAAGAGGAAACTTCAATTATCACAAGAAAGGCCTTAAATCATTATAGAAAAACTGATACTTTACAAATGGGGAGACAGGCTGGGGTGGTGAAGTGATTTTAGCAGGAACTTGCCTGGTCCAGCACTCTTTTCGCTCTGCTAATTTATGTACAATATTTGGCAAATACATCATTATTATGTCTTAAAATATGTATGTATTCATTTGGCTGAGCTGCGTCTTAGCATCTGAACTCTTAGTTGCAGCAGGTGTGACTTAGTTCCCTGACCAGGGATGGAACCTGGACTCTGAATTGGGAGTGCAGTCTTAGACAGGGAAGTCCAGAATTATATTTTTGAAACTGGTCTTAAAAGTCTGAAATTTACTTAATGTTAAATTTATTGCTTGAATCTTTAGCTTCTTGTGTTTTTATCTTGGTTTTGGTCTTTTTTTTTTTTTTTTAAGTTACCAAGGAGAAAATTAAATAACATACAAGTAATTTACAGCTGGAGGTTTCCCACGTGTCTCAGTGGTAAATATGCCACCTGTCAATGCAGGAAACACGGGTTCAATCCCTGAAATAGAAAGATCCCCTGGAGAAGGAAAGGGCAGCCCACTCCAGTATTCTTGCCTGGAGCATTCCATGGACAGAGGAGCCTGGTGGACCGCAGTCCGTGGGGTCACAGAGTCGAACGCGACTTTGTGTCTGAGAATGCACACACAGGTGCAGCTTGGTAAAAGCGAGTGTGACTAGTGCTGCTGTGACTGCCTCTCCTTCCAGGGTTAATGTGTTGTCTGAACAGTAATTTAGCAAGGAAGAGGCCTTGAGTTTAATCTCTTGAAATGACGCCTAAGTCTCATAGGAGATCTGTCAGTATCAAAGTGAGAAGGGTGCTTCCTCTGCCAACCACCTCTTAACATAGGCTCACCCTGTCACCCCAGCACTTCAGAGCAAATAGAAATTCTAACACTAGTGGGTTTGGGGCTCTTATACCAGATCTGGCCTTGGTTGATGTTGGTGGCCTTAAGGACCAAATCGAGAAAGATGTTTTTTGGATTGCCGGTTCCCAGTGGTGATGGAAAATGGTGGTGCTGCCTTTATTTTGTTATCAGAAACAAAGACTTCTTTTTCAAGCCACAGAATGGGAAGATGCTTCGTAAGATCTGGGCTAACAGCCCAGTGTCGCCCTGGAGTAACTGTGAGACCTTGGACAAGTCACTTATCTTTGATTTCTGGACCTTTCAGGTGGAAATGGTTGAAGTAGTTTTCGAGAACTGTTTGTGGAGGGAAATTATGATTTACATAAAGATGCTTTGAAGAAGGAGCTAGGAAAAATGTTTTCAGTATCGTGAAAAAAATTTAGCTTCAACTTTTCCTGCAAGTTGCAGTCAAATGGGTAAAATTCCATCTTTGTGAAATTAAATAAGCTACTTATCCTTTTTTTTTTTTTAATCTTTCTTAAAAAATATTTTCTGGTTGATGGCCAAATGGTATTTGATACCATGAAATAATTTGGGCAGTTCCTTACTGCTGACAGAGGACTTGATGTGTTAAGATTTGTTGTCAAAATACTTGCACGTCTGCTGCTTAGAATTGTGCTCTGTGCCAAGCCTCTGGTTAGCCTCGCTGGGAGGATGGAACTGGAAGAAAATTGTTTGAATGGGGCAGAGGGATTCTTGGCTTCCTGTTCGGCTACTTTATTTGTGGTCTTATTTACATTACCAGAGGAAATCTAAATGTTAAAGCAAGCTCTTACAGCATCTGAACAGGTTCTGATAGGGAGGTGAGTTTGGGCTGAAAGACAGGAATCTTGAAGAACGAAGGGATTTAGGTAGAAGATGGAAAGAAGGCGGGAGTGGGTTTTGATTTCTAGCAGCCTGCATTGGCTTAACTATAGAGTGTTTATGATCTGATCTTTTATCTGATTTTGCCTTTCAGCATCCCTGAGAAAGGAGTTAAGCTCCCCCTCCCCATCTCATAAAACTGAAGTATAGTTGATTTACAGTAGTATATTAGTTTCAGGTGTCCAGCATAGAGATTCAGTATTTTTATAGATTATACTCTGTTAAAAGTTATTACTAAATAATGAGTATAATTTCCTCTGCTGTACAGTATATCCTTGCTGCTTGTCCATTTTATACACAGTAGTTTGTCCCTCTTAATTCCATACCCCTATCTTGCCCCTCCCTAGTGGTAACCACTAGTTTATTTTCTATGTCTGTGCATCTATTTCTGTTTTGCTGTTTCATGTGTTTCATTTTTTAGATTCCACGAATAAGTGTTGTCATATTTTCTGTCTGACTTTTTTCACTAAGCATATTCTCTGGGTCCATTTACATTGCTGCAAGTGGCAAAGTTTCATTCTTTTTGTGGCTGTGTGTATATATATATATATATATATATATATATATATATCTTTTATCCCTTCATCTGTCGATGGACACTGTCTTAGCTATGGTAAATAGTGCTGCTATGAACATTGGGTGCAGGTATCTTTTGGAACTTTTTAATTTTACCAGATACCTATCCAGGAGTGAACTTATGGTAGTTTTAGGGGCCCGTTCCTTTTTTTTTTAATTCCTCCTGCCATCTGCACACCTTGCATGATCTCCCTTCCCTGACCAGGGATCAGACTCAATAACAGCAGTGAAAGCGCTGAGCCCTAACCACTGGACTGCCAGGGAATTCCCAGGTCTCCCCTCCTTTTTTACCCTTTTTAGGAGGGTGGCTATTGATATGCAGAGGAAATAGCTTATCAGTCTGGAGCTAGAGCCACGTTTAGTTACTTTAACAGATAATTTAATGTAAAGCATTATTGACTGTTATTTGAGTTGTTGAGGTTTTAGCTGGGAAATTGCAATGTAAGGAGAGTCTACTTGCGTGCCTGGCTGGCGGGAAGCAGCTCCCCTCCTTGGGTTGGGAGATTGAGAAGAGAAAAAGTTGGGGGTTGGTAATACTCCTCTGGGTTCCTGTGGGTCGGCTCAGTGTTAGAAACCTGGAATTAGGTGCTGCCACTGGAGCGACTCGTGAAGCTGGATTAGAGAAGTCTGTTGAAGGAAGTTCCACCCAGGAAGCAGAACTCATAGAGCAAAAGCTCTCCCCCCTTCAAGTTCCCTAGCGTCAGAGTCAGAGGTCTGCAGCTGGCAGAGCAGAGGTGTGGCCCACTCGGGGGACAGGTTTAAGCTAAGAGGCAGTTAAGAGCTCGGTCAGCAGCACAGCATGGAAGATGGACTCCCACTTGGCTGCTTGATTCCATTTGAAAATTTCACGAAAACATGGGGGAGACCCTGGGCTAAGGGGGACTACGGGGATCCGGGGTTAGCAGCGCCCAGCCCCGCGGTTCACACTCTTACTAACCCAGCTTGCTGTTGATTTGCCAGCAGGCAGCCCTTGGCCCCGGCAGCCCACGCCCTGTGCTTACTTCTGGGGGGAGACTGCCTCTGTTGTTCCCAGACCTGTGTGTGCGTGCTCAGGCGTTCCGTCGCGTCCGACTCTCTTTTGACCTGAAGGACTGTAGCACCCTGTTTCCTTCTTCCAGAGGATCTTCCCGTCCCAGGGATTGAACCCACATCTCCTGTGGCTCTTGCATTGCAGGCAGATTCTTGGCCCCTGAGCCACCTGGCAAGCCCTGGGTCCTCCGAACTTGGTTGTGTAAATTACACAGTTGAAGTAAGAATGAAATCAGTGCAGAAAAGTTCTGCGTAAGCAGACCTGTGTGCCTGTGAACTCAGCTTTGGTGTAGAGTAGGAGGCCCTGGGGACAGAGCCGTGAGCAGAACCGCCCTGAACCCCTTTTCTTCATGGAGCTTGTTTCTCCAGCCAGCTTGGGACTGGGGGACTCGCTCTTCTTCCCCAAAGGCAGCCCTCTGGGCCGACGGCTCTGGTGCACTGGGCCTGCTGTGGGAACCTCCCTGACACCCTTCCAGCCCTTCCAGCCCCAGAGCCCAGGGCTCTGACCTCAGGGAGGGGAGGAGCCTTGGCCCTGCAGGAAGGAGCTCGGGTCCCTGCTTCCCCTTCCTCTCCTCCGCCTTTGGGATGACCTGCCCCCCAGGCTTTGTCCTACAGCTGAGGGGGGCAATTGCAGCTGCAGAACCCGAGGCCGAGAGGGAAACCTCACTTTTGACTACGTTCCGTGATGTCTTTGTGCTTTTGGCATTTGTTTTTGCATATTGAGGTAAACATATACATCGTACAATTGATCTTTTTTTTTTTAGCGTACACTTCTGCACCTTTTGACAAGGGTGGAGAGTGCCATCACTTCACACTCTAAAGAGCACCTCATCACCCCACAGTACCCGTCTCGGAGCCTCAGGCAGCCTCCAACCTGTTCTCCAGTCCTCTGGTCTGGTCTTCTCCAGAAGGCCATGAAATGGACTCTGAGAGTGTTGGATCCCCGAGTCTGGGCCTTTTCCACTTGCCAGGCTACGTTCACGAGTCCTCGAAGGTGGCAGGAGGCTGGTGGCAGTGGGTCCTCCTGTTTCTTGCCGAGTAGTTTTCCATTGTACGAATCTCCCATAGTTTTCACGTTCCCCAGCTGAAGGGCCCTTGTGTTTCCTGTTGTCAGCAGCGGTGACTGTTGATGCCTGAAATATGAGCATATGTTGAGTCCTGGTGGTCACTGTCCCCAGCCGGAGCCCCCATTTTCATCCTGGAACATCTGTCAGCAAAGTTAAGTGGCTCTGAGACTCTTGTTCCCGCATTGCTCTATAGGATGATAACGTTTGCATTCGTCTGCCTAGGGGTGTCTTCTCTGTTTGAGGATCAGATGGGATATTTCCTGATGAAAAAGTTCAGTGTATACTACATATAAATGTACATGAACAACAGGGACTCACCGTAGATCACAGGGAACTATACTCAGTATTTTCTATTAACCTGTAAGGGAAAAGAATCTGAAAAGGAAGGAATGTATACCTTAACGTATATGTGAAAATGATTCCTTGTGCCATACACCTGACACTAACACGACACTGTAGATCATCTTTTCTTTTTTTAATAAAAAATTTAAAAATAATATAAGTGAAGACAAATTGAAAGTGCAGGAGCTGCTTTGGAGACTGCTGCAGGGCGGACAGGGGAAGCTCCTGTCAGCCCCGCATTAGTCCCGCCCTTTATTGATTTTTTTTTCCTGCCCTTTATTAATAACTTTTCAGAACAATTTGGTTTTTATTTCCATTTTATTACTAGCTTTATCAGAGCTTTCAGGAGGAATATACAAAGAGGAAAATTTGTTTTTACCAGTTTAATCAGATTTTTAAAAAGCTACATGGGTGCACATAAAAAATAAAAAATACAACTCTGATCAGTGATGGACCACCCCAAGTATCTGGAGCTTTTAAGGGAATCTTGGAAAGAATTGCCTCCGTGGAGTGTAGATGGAAAAGTGTCTCCATTTTAAATGGAAGATTAACAGGGGAAAGGGGCGTTTCATATTGAGGTTGTTGATATTTATGGTGGTGAATAGAAACCAAGTTATGAGCAAGTTATAGCAGAATCCTTTCCGAGGCTGAGATAGCAGTTCATTGCAGGCAACATTTGAGGTTCACAACAGTTGGTAATTTTGTAATGTTGTTATTCACCCTTAAGTATGCTGTACAGTAAGAAGACAGATGTGCCTTGAGATCTAAGAACTGAGGTGAAGTTGTTAATTCCATTGAAATGTTAGTAACATACAGGAACATGCAAAGAACTGCACTTTGTATCTGGGCATCTCAGACTGTGACAGTGCAGCTTGTTTAGAAGTTGGAAACATTTTCCCTCATAAAAGGAGGGATGGTGTTCACATTGACTGTTTCCAGCATTCACATATGTGTTTTCTCTCCCTGCATTGGTTGTATGGGGTCTACTGCAGAATCAAGCACAGAAGTTTTCTGAATGTAGTGTTCATCAGTGTGTGTCTGTTCTAGCCCCCTGGAACTAGCTCAAGGTTTTTTTTTTTTTTTTTTCTGATGGTTTGCCTGTTGGGATGCAAAATCAACTCTCTTTTCCACCAAAGGGGGGGAGAAAAAAAGTCATGAAAAGCAGCAGATAAATATATGGGAATAAAATCTAAGAAACGTGAAAGATGGAACGATGAGGATGAGGAGGGGATATTTGGCCTGAATTTGGGAGAAAGGGTTGAGTTTCCAACTCAATACAATACAAGCCCCGATGTTGGCTTGTATAACTTGGTGAGGCTGGGTGTTGAATGGGGGAAGCCCACAGTATTCTGAGGTTCCAACAGGTTAAGAAAACAGGAGTCTAAAAAAATAACTGGGGCGGTATCTCTGTCCTGCCTGCCAAACTCTTCTCATTTTGGTTCCTTGACTTTCAGTTGGCACTCCTACGAGTTGCCACTCACCGTGGGGAGGTCTCACCCCACCCCATCTTGGGGCCAAAGGCAGACAGGTTAGCCACAGTGAACCCCAAAGAGGAACCCGGATGAGTGAGTGCTTAGTAAAAACCATCCAACATTTGCAAACATTTGATAGGGTCCACGAAAGCAGGAAGAGGTAACAGTTTTGTTTTAAAAATTTGTGTTCTTCTAACAACATTGAGAAGTTTTTTTCCTTTCTTTCTTAACTGACTTTTGTTTTTTTTTTTCCCCCTTAACTGAGTTTTTGTTTTGCTTTTTCCTTACCTGAGTTGTGTTTAAGACTTACCAGCACTTGTCATTCTGGGTGGTGATTTTTCTGAATATGTATGTGTCTGTGACTGATATTTATTTGACCTTTCCTTCCTTCCTTCAGCATGCTCAGCTTGTAGTTGCTGGATGAATGAAAAATTGAGAGTTTTCTTAGACCTTACCTTGTGTTCCCTCCCAGGAATAGTTAATTTGGCCCACTTAACGTGAATCCTCATTTAATTATGCAAGCAACACATAAATATCTTTGTTAGGATGATCTGTAAGAAACTTTTTTTAAGTATACCCCCAGTCCTACTTCTTCCCAAAGTGTGTAATCTGGGTATGTTCTCTACCAAACCTTTACCACTATTCACATACACACACGCACGGAGTATAGAAATACCATCTTGAAAAGCACGTGGACATTTTCCTATACTTACTTTGCTAGTCATTACTGCTCCGGGCTTGGTGTTCGTGCTGTGGAATTTATTTAGCTGTTCCTTTCTGTAGGATTTTTCTGTACATTGGCCACTGCCGTTTATTTGTGTCCCGGTGACTTCTGGAGGGAAGAGCCCCCCCCAGGCCCGCCAGCCAGGGCCGTACTCAGAGACTAGCAAGGCACATTTGAAATGTTAATTTGCCTTCCTGCCAGCCACATTTCCTCCCACCCAATCCAGCCCCGGTGCCGGCAGTCTAATGGGAGAAAAATGGCTCGTCCCAAGGACTGACTTTGCATTTCTGTGATTGCTGTGGGGTGGGCATCTTTTTGTTTATTGACCCTTTGGATTCCCTCCCCAAATTGCCTTGGTTCCTGGGCCTCTCTCCTGGGTTAAAAAAAAAAAATTCGTAGGCATTTTGGGTAAATACTGCTCTTTCTTCCAGCAGATTTTTCAGAGTCCATGGCTAGCCTCAGTTTAATTTAACTTGGTATACAATTTAAATTTTAGTGTTACTGACAGTCGTCTTTCATTGTCTCTGCATACTGTGTCTTTAATGATACCTTAGAATATTTTCTTAGTGTATCTTAGGAGGTGGGATCTAATTTTATCTAGAACGAACGATGAGCCTGAGGTCCTGACTGAGTGAATGGTCTCATTTCCCCTTTTCTCTGAACCCTTAAATTTCTGGGAAACAGTTGTGAATATAGCTGTCCACTGGGGGTGACGAGAAGGGAGTATTAAGACCTTTGCTCAGTGAATGCCAGCTGGCTTGCAGTTTAATGTATGTATATTGAGTGTTCATGCTTTGTGGTCATATACTGGTGATCTCTTAAAAATCTCTTAGGTGTTGGGTGGCTATTAAGGAAATAAATGGTAATGGTAATGCTTGATAAATGCATTTCATGCATATCTGCATAAAATACAGATAAATGGTAATGCTTGATTTGGTGTAGGCCCATTAGACATCAGTTAGTGGGTTTTTGCTTGTTATTATGTTTTTAAAAATTTATTTTTAGCTGCACACGGGCTTTCTCTTGAGATGGCGTCTCTTGTCGTAAAGCACGGGCTCAGCAGATGTGTGCACGGGCTTAGTTGCCTGTGACGGGTGGGATCTTCCTGGACCAGGGGCAGAACCTGTGTCTCCTGCTTTGGCAGGCAGATGCCTAACCACTGGACCATCAGGGAAGCCCATCACTGCGTGTCTGAGCACATGTTGTTCTGTTGCCCACGGTGTGCCAGTTACTGGGCAGGGTCCTGCAGACCTGCCTTTTCTTCCCTGAGTTTTTCATCTTCGTTGGGTTTTTTAACTGGAAGAGAAGCAAGTAGTCATTTTAATCCAGGCAAGTACTAAATAGCTAAAAATATACAACTTGCTAATTCCACTCCCCAGATGTAACTCCTGGTAACAGGCTGGATTCTGTCACTGGTCTCCTTTCCTGTGCTTTTACACCAGTATCTTTATGACTATATTTATCATTTAATCTTTAATCGGGCACACTCTGTTAATAAAGCTGCTTGGAAAGTATCATTTGTAACACACCTGTAGTTCTGCATCTTGCTTTGTCTTTGAAATAGTCATTCGTCATCACCTTTGTTGAGGTGTAGTGTAGGCATAATGAAATGCACCCATTTCAAAACATTTATTTATTTGACTTCGCCAGATCTTAGTTGCAGTATGAGGGACTTTTAGTTGCAGCATGCGAATTCTGAGTTGGGTGATCTAGTTCCCTGACCAGGGATTAAATGTTGGTCCTCTGCTTTGGGATTGTGGAGTCTTAGCCACACTGGACCACCAGGGAAGTCCCAAACACCCACATTGTAAGCACACATTTTGGTGGTGAGTTCGGGCAAATTTATACATCTGTGGTACCACCATCACGATCATGATGGAACATTTCTACCACCTTAGAAAGTTCCCTTGCCGCAGTAATCTTTCAGAGCTCATGTCTGGTCTGGTCTTGGGAGGATTTATAGAGACTAGAGTGGGACACAGGCCTTTGGATGTGAATTAGACTGATGGCAGCGTTGCCAGGTCTGATGTCCTGGTTTATTGCTGAGGTGCGGGGGAGCTGTAAAACACCCTAAAATCTTGACCCTTGAGAGGCATTTTTATCCTTTGCAAAGGCCCAGATTCTCTCTCTTTTTTCCTGTCTTAAACATTTGCCATTTCAGGACCACAATGCAAATGGTCAGGGAACATTGTTTTCCAGCAAGCAGTTGCCTGCTGGGAGGCAAATTCCTCAAGGATTGCTTGGAAAATGTGGAAGTAAATTCCGTTCAATCAACACACTTCTCATTGAACACCGGCCATGTGTCTGCCCTCTCCGGGTGTTTGAAGACACAAAGGAGTAGAACTGAGGGTGCCTTCTGGGGACCCTTACTTACATCACCATACAGGGAACTAGAATAGCCGGGGCTTGGGGATATTCTGGTGAGTCATGTACAGGTAAAAGCATTAAATTGTTGATGAGATGTTACATGCTCAGGGTTTTGTTTTTTTTTTTTTTTTCATGCTCACGTGTTAAAAAAAAAAGTTTCAGGGCTCAGGAAAGGGCAATGCAGTAGAGAGAGTTGAAGCCTTCCCAACAGAGTGCTGGAGTCCTGTGTGTCCTTTAGAACAGGGCTCCCCAGCCTCCGGGCTCTAGTGCCTGATGATCTGAGGCGAAGCTGATGTAATGATAGTAGAAATAAAGTGTACAATAAATGTACTGCCCTTGGATCATCCCAGGCCACCCCCACCCCGTCCGTGGACAAATTGTCTGCCACGAAACTGGACCCTGACTCCAAAAATGTTGGGGACCACTGCTTTCAAGGGTTCTTATCACTGAATCTAGGCTGATGTGGTCCCAAACATTTCTGAGAAAATTCATAGCTTTCCAGGCCTGCCTGGTCAATTGGGGCGACCACTTGGTAACTTCTATTCCTGAAGACTCCCTTTTCAGGAAATTTTGGTTTTGAACTTCTTGGAAGAGTCTTGAGTTGTCCTGGAGGACCCTGGCTGCACTTTGGGGTGGGGGCAGTTCCCTGCCCCGAAGAGGCTACGGCAGTGTTATTCACAGCCACCTTCCCCTGGTTTTCAGCCGCTTTGCAGGTATGTGCAGACCCGAGGAGCTGCTTTAGTTGAGTAAGTTGATCATTGGGTGTTGCTGCAGGGGAGGGTCCTTAACCCCTGGGCGCTGTCGGGATCGTTTCTGCCCTTTTCCTCTTTCCTGAGCTTTGGCGTCCGCCCCCAGCGAAACCTGGGTCTGCCTGCAAAGGAAGTAGTATTTTGCTGAGCCGAAGCTGGGACAGAATCAGGGTTGGATCCTGTGAGAACCGGATACAAGGCGTGAGAGAGAATTTTTTTTTTTTTTTCTTGCAAGGGGAGAAGGGTGAGAGTGAGGTGGGACCCACCCAGGTAGAGGTGAGGACCAGTCGTGGTCTCCAGGAAGAAAGGCCGGGGAGCCTTTGCGGGCGTCTGCAAAACTGGGAAGCACTTTGCTGGGGACCCTGTGGTGATTAGAACGTTATCTGCAAAAAAGCAAATGTTCAACCAGTGTTTGCGGAGTTAATTCAAACAGGCTCCAGGGAGCGGTTGGGCCCCCTTGAAAACCTGTGGCTGGGATGCTGGAAGGGGACTTTGGTGGGAACGGAGTCCCCTTGCTTGGAACCACCTCTGCCCTCAAAAAGGGAACCCTGCAGTTGTGTCAGCCTGTCCCGTCGCCTTCACTGAGGCCCTGGAGTCTCTCATCTCCCCTGTCTGCAGATTCTGTCCACTGTGGTCCCCAGAAGTGGGTGCCCCAGCACACAGGCCAGAGCCTCCCCACACTGTACCCCAGAGCTCCCCAAACTCTACCCCAGCTGCACCCCTCCTTCCAAATGTCTTTGGTGCTGGGGATCCGAGTGGAACCTGTCTGGCATCATCGGTGGTGATGCCGGAGCTGTCGTTTTAAAAAACCAGCCCGTGAATCCCACCCTCTGGTTTTGAAGGACAGTGAAATGTTTGCCTAGGGTTACTGTAAAAGCCAGCCCCTGGCGAGAATACAAAGAAGACCCTCAAGATAAAGTTAATGATTACATTTGGAGCTTTTGGCCTGTTTCCTTTAGAGTTTTCTCTCTTGAACTTTACTCCATCACAGCTAGGGACCCTGCCCCCTCTGCCCCCCCCCAAACTGCATTCCGTGTTTGGAAGGTTGGATTTTAGAGTCTGAACTGGAGTTCTTGGGCCTTCCTGTCTGGGTGAGGGGTGCGGAGGGGAGTGGGCTTCTTCCCAGGGCCTCTGGCTGGGGGCGCTTTTTTCTGCCCAGTTTTGTTTGGATACCACCCCACCCCCATGCCTGGGGCAGCAGCAGTTCCTCCCCAGGCCCTTTGTTCCTCCTGAGGGCGGGAATGGCGGCCTCCTGGAATGTGGATGCCCTGGCCTGAGTGGCCAGCACCATTGAAGCCTGGTCTCTGCTCCTGGGGCGGCTCTTAGGGCTGGGGTGGGTGGGGGTGATGTGTCAGACCAGCTCGGGTCACCCCTGGGCTGGATTAAGTGGACCCGTTTTAGTGCTTACCACAGTCACACGAAACACCCCTCCGCCCATTAAAAACAAAACCACAGAAACCCTGGTTACTGTGCTAATGAGTAACCTCAAAATTCCAGGCTTCCCTTCTCAGAGTCACCTCACCCAGCAGGGGGGACCCCCCCAAATCACCAGGAAGCCTCCTGACCAAGATTGCAAGCTCCAGCATACCCCCCCATGCCTAGTTTATAAATAGTAAGCAATTTTTTAGAATGTCCCATGCAATATTTGGGACACACTTGCGCCAAACATTGTTGTCTGTTGGAAATTAAAATTTAACTGGGCTGTGCTGTAGTTTGTATGACAGTTCTCGGGACACTCCTTAAGGCTGCTGCGGAGGCTGAAATCAGTGAAAGACTCCCCCACCACCCAGCCCCCTGGCAGGACCCACCCCTCCCCGACTCTGCCTTTGGGTCCTACAGACAGGGGTCCTCAACCTCTGGGAGCTAATGCCTGATGCTCTGAGATGGAGCTGATGCAGTAATAATAGAAATAAAGTGCATGATAAATGGGATGTGCTTGAATCATCCTGAAACCATTCCTGCCCCACTCCTGGTTTTTGGGAAAAAATGTCTTCCAGGAAACCAGTCTGGGTCCCTCGTGCCTCAAAGGTTGGGGGCTGCTACAGACTTGGTGAAGAGTTCTCATAGGTGACAGCAGTTAGTCACAGGACAGAAGACCTAGAACAGGAGCCCTCTGACCTCCTCACCCTCACCCCAGCCACTGGGGATCCTTGCTGAAAATGGTGGGGGAGAGATGGAGGCTCAGCTTGGAAACCAATGCCAGCTCAGAGGTGGGAGAAAGCTTAGCTCTTGACCACACTCCTGGTCCGTTGCTGCCAAAGACCCCAGCTGTTATGGGGGGTGGGGAGGCACACTCCTGTCTGAAGCATTTGGGCAGTAGTTTAGGAAGAGCAGTTTGGGGATTTCTACAAGAGGATTTTAGGGGAAGCTCGTTCCACATACCGTAGGGTTTCTGGGCACTTGTATCTGCTTTTCTCTAGCCAGAGAAAGAAAGATCGTCCCTTCAGGATTTCAGCAGGAATTTCTGTACCTCGGGGAAGAGAAGCCCAGTGAGCAGGTTGCAGCGAGTTTGTGTTGGGAGCGTGGAGAAAGGGGCTTCCAGGTTCACTATTGTATCTCAATCTGCTGCCAGGAGAACTCAGGAGAACTCAAGTGGATGGGTTGACAGTGACATAGTTGTGACGTATTGCCCATTTTGCTCTGACTGCCAGGAAGCTCGGAGCCAGACTCCTGGTTTCAACAATGTAGGGAGGTTTGTTGACTTGCTTCTCCTTAGGCAGCTCAGACTTGGTTTGTTGCTGCTGTTAAGCTGCTCAGTCGTGTCCGACTCTTTGCAACCCCATGGGCCGCAGCACTCCAGGCTGCCGAAGCTGTTCAAACTCGTGTCCATTGAGACGTTGATACCACCCAACCATCTCGTCCTCTGTTGTCCCCTTCTCTTCCTGCTTTCAATCTTTTCCAGCATCAGGGCCTTTTCTAATGAGTTGGCTCAAACTTGGTTTACATGTATGTTACTGGCTTTCTTTGCAAGCTGCTCTTCAAGTGAAAGATGAGGGGGTTGTAAACTGTCCAGGAATGGGACCGTTCCAATCCAATAAATCCAGCTGATGAGCATGTAAAAGAGTCAAGCCATTGTACCAGCGTAGTACTTGTCAGGCAAACACATGATGCTCGTGTACGCCCGTCCCTCCCTGGACAGAGTCCGGCCCCATGCTGAGGGGCAAGGAGACTTGGTAGAATGTGCCCCACGAACCTCTGGGGGCAACAGGACCCGAAAAGCCCCACCTGTAAAAGGCAAACCATCCTGAAAGATGCCAGGGTGAGTCATGTCCCCTGGAAGAGGCCATGGCCAGGTGTAGTATCGTTGGACCCCCGTCCCCCATTTCCCCCACCCAGGGAGCCCTTCTCTTCTGCACTTTGGTGGAGCTTGAAACCCCTTCTTGAGGAGTGGGAGGAAGTGGTTAATCCCCACTTCCTTCCCTGGGAGTTTTATGGGCCTCTGGGAGCCTGCCTTACTCTGGCCATAATGGTCATAAATGACCCTCTCCCAGGGCAGGGGCCAGGCCCCTCTGAATCTTTCGGCAGTTAGGTGCTTTAATACATGGTTTTCTGTAATTGGGAGGTGGAGTGGGAAGCCTTGTAGGATTACTGGGGTGGTGGCTTGAGCCCTTCCCAGGGGGGCCTGGGCTGGAGAGATTGTGACAGAGCTAGGGCCCCCTGGGTGCTGTAGCCAGGTGGGGCTGGGTGGGGACAGCTGGGGAGTCCTGGCAGGTTAGACAGGGTGGAGCAAGGAGAGATGAGAAGGGCTGAGAGATTAGTGCACTTCAGAGGATCCCTCCCCACCCAGTTCCCTTTTTAATCTTTCCTCAGCATTTTAAGATACGGCAGTAAACTCCTCAGTAAGCTTCAATTTTGATGAAGAAAGCACTTGGGGTTGCCCAGCTCTTGGGACAGGCTTTACCGAGTGGCCTTTAAGTAAGGGATGCTGGGACTTGCCCAGTGGAGTGATGGCTGGATTGGATCTTGTTTAGGGAGAGATCTCTGGGTTAGGCAGTCCCTTCCTCTCCTGCCAGCAGGTCCCTCCTTACCTCCTGTGAGCTAATCCTCTGCCTTCCATTCTGCAGGATTTTAATTAACTGTTTAATCTTCCTCTGCATGCTTATCCCGATAGCTGCTGGGTTTTCTGTTCCAGGGATGAGTAACATTCTGGGAGGGAGTCTTCTGGCCCAAGGGCTATTAGAACCTCCCTGAAAACGCCTCTGTCTTGCTGCCTCCAGGGAAAGTGCAGAGCCAAACCAGAAGGCAGCCTGGATGTGGGCCTGTGGGCCCTACACTTGAAACACAGCACCAGCCCTTCTTTGTGCAGGAACTCCTGGATTGAATGTTGTGCAAATAACATCAAACAGTGCACTTTTTCTGTTAAGGTGCCTGGAGGTGAAATAAAGAACAAAAAATGTCCTAAGCTGTTAGAAAAATATTTTATGCAAAGAGCATTTTTTTGTGACTGCCCATTTTGAGCTTGTATTTTCTCATTTAAGGGCTTCTTATTTAAATCAGCCTTTTCCAGTTTAACAACTGAAGTTGTCTTTGGAGTTCATTGATTAACCCCAGGGCTCCCAACCCCACAGAGATTCTGATTGTTTAAAACCAGGGTGGGGTTCTAATTCGCATTTTTAAAAATATTTCTGTGTTGGGTCTTAGTAGTGTCCTGTAGGATCTTTTGTTGCGGTGTACTGACTCTCCTTGTGGCTTGCAGACTCCGTACTTGGAGTTCTTGGGTTTAGTTGCCCTGTGGCATGTGGGATTTTAGTTCCCCCACCAAGGGTCAAACCCACATCTCCTGCATTGCAAGGCAGATTCTTAACCTCTGGACCACTAAGGAAGGTCCCAGTTTGCATTTTTGGAAAGTACCTTGTGGTTCTAATGCAGATGGCTCCTTTGAGAGAGAGAGGTTTTAAGCGGTAACCCAGGAGAGGAGATTTAAGGTTACCGCGGAGCCCCAGCACGCTTTTTTTTGTATTAGCATTTTAATCCCCAATTACCGATCATTAATTATATCATGTATCCCATCTAAGTGAGTGCACCTGAGTCCTACCCTGTTTTATTGTCAGCTGCCCTGGTTTCAGTGGCCCTTGATAAAAAAATGATGCTTTAACATACTATTTGGTGTTTTAGCTTTAAGCCGTAACCTGGGATTTGAAGACCTTTCCTCTGAGCCACTTTTTTGTTTGTTTGCTTTAAAAAGACATCAGTGTCCATTATTTTTGGCTGAGCTGGGTCTTTGGTGTGCGGACTTTTCTCTGGTTATGGAGTCTCCAGTTGCGGTGCAGTGGTTTCTCTCGTTGCGGAGCCCAGGCTCTAGGACGTGCAAGGCTTGAGCAGTTGCCCTCCAGGGCCCTAAGAGCACAGACTTTTTTCAAAAGTTGGGGCACATGGGCTTAGTTGCTCCAAGGCACGTGGAATCTTCCCAGACCAGGGATCGAACCTGTCTGCCTTCGCAGGCTGATTGATTCTAAACCACCGTGAGCCACTTTCGAAGAGGGTCAAGGGGCCCATTCGTTCACATCCCCCAAAGTTCTCCTGTCTTACTGACGTGGCAGTGAAAATCTGACTTGGGTCCAGAAGGCAGTGTTCTGGCCTGTGCTGGAGTGAGTCGCCCCACAGTAGCAGTCTGAAGACTTCTGCCATTGCCGCGGACAGAAAGCAGCTGGAACTAGGTTAGCCCCCCTGGGACTGGGCGCCAGGGCCAGAGTCCCAGAGTCTGTAGAGCTGCCAAAGGCTGTTGCCAAGTCTTCAGCCGCTGCTCCTGCTGCCAGCTGGCACCTCCTCTGTCTAAACAGAGCCACGCGGGAGCTACCTGGAGGCCTTCCAGGGACCTGTCTGCAGGACACGGGCGGGCCTGGCAGGCACTGCAGCTGCAGGAGCGTCTCAGGATGGCTTATGGGGGGCATGACTGTAGCACTCCCCAGGGGTGCTGAGCGCACAGTCAACTTTCATTTTGGCTTGAGAAATAATGGGGCTTCCCCTGTGGCTCAGATGGTAAAGAATCTGCCTGCAATGTGGGAGACCCAGGTTTGATCCCTGAGTCGGGAAGATCCCCTGGAGAAGGAAGGGGCTACCCACTCCAGTATTCTTGCTTGGAGAATCCCATGGACATGGGCGCCTGCTGGGGTAGAGTCCATGGGGTTGCAGAGTCAGACAGGACTGAGCAACTAACATTTAATAAGTAATAGTTTTTCTTTTTGACTGCACCACGAAGCTTTCAGGATCTTGATCCCCCTACCAGGGATTGAACTCAGACCCCCTGCACTGGAAGCTCAGTCTCCTGACCGCCAGGGAATTACCAAGAAATAAATCTTGTATAGCTATATTTCTCTTCCTTGGGAAATTGATCTATTGATATTGTTTATCCCAGTTTTTTCTTTTTCTCCCCCCTGAATCTCCATGTTTCCTTGAAAGACTTAAGTCAGTAAATAAAGCTTTTCTTTTTCCCTCCCCTCTAAGTCCTCTTTAAGTTGTTTCATCCAAACTCTTTAGAGTGGCAGAGCCCACCTGGAATCGATCCACTGCCCCGCACCCCTACCCTAGGAGAGGAGCTCTGACAGGTGCAAGGTGGAATGTTCTAAACAGAACACATCTTCCTGAGTGTCCCTTTCATTTGAAGATTGTATTAAAGCAGCCCCCACCTGCTGTGGGTGGGAGTGCAGGGATGGAAAGATAGGACTGAAAAGGTGAGCTGATGGCTGTGAACACCCCCCTAACCACCCCCCCCCCCCCCACTGCGATTTACTGCCCAGGGTGAATTCCACTGCTTGGGCGGAGACTGGGAGATAGCGACCTGCTCTGATACAGACTGGCCTACCTGCGTCTGATACAGAACTAGACTTACAAAAAGACCTTGTGAAAAATGTAGGATGCCTTGGGGACCAGGAGGACAGGAGAAGGCAGCTTCAGGGGTGGCTGGCTTCTTTCCTTGCTCCCTGCCTCTCTCCTTCCTTCCATGGTTCTTTTCTTTCTTATCCGCAGAGCAGTAAGCTCTTTTATGATTTTGTGCCTTTGACGCACTTCAGCAGGGCTGCAGGGCGTTGTTTAGGGTTACAAACCTCAAAGCAGAGGCACCAGGCAACTGAGCATTACATATCATCACAAACCAGTTGTGCATGCTGCGGGTTAATAACATTAACATGCCCAGTCCCTTGAGGAACCAAAGCACCGTGATACCTTCCACAGGGTTTCTGGGGCAGGCTGTGCACCAGCCATCTGACCCAGGCCAGAAGTCAGTTTCCACCATCTGTAAAATGGAGATGGGGCTACGGCTCATTAATCCATGCTTTCTTTTTTCAATTTTTCATTAATCTGTCTTTGGCCATGTGGCACGAGGTGTGGGATCTTAGTTCCTCGACTGGGGATGGAACCCACGCCGCCTGCAGTGGAAACGCAGAGTCTTAGCCCCTGGACCTCCAGGAACCCCCCGGTGTGATTCTGTTTTAAACGTGATGACGCGGGGCAGTATCCAGCCCAGTGCCCGACTTTCTGTTGGCAAGCATCCGCTGAGTACTCAGTTAAACGCGGCCCCTTCCTCATGTTGGCAAAGGAGGGTCCCGACAACCAGGCAGACCTGCAAGGGTCTGTCCCCTCCCCGCAGCCTCTGAGTCTCAGCTCAGGTGGCTCTCTTCTCTTGAGTTGCGTTAAGACGCACTTTGGAAGGAATGTTTGTGTCTCCCTGCGAAAGCAGCCAAGACCGAAGCGCTACTTGCTACCCTCTGACCTGGTGCAGGGCCGTCCCTCTCTCCCTTTGGCCTGGTTTTCCTTGTGTGTTGCCTAGGGATCAGGGCAGCTACATTCCTGTACCACAATCTGATCTCTGTTGAGTTCTGACAGTTGTACACCTCGGGGTAGGGTGCGTTTCTCTCTGCCCTCCCTCTTGTTCTTCTGCGGCGAGGAATCCTGCCCAAGGAGTTCCACAGGTCTGGCCTATCCATCGGCTTCTGCACCAGTCAGCTGCTTTCCTCCCTGCTGTCCGGGACCACCCCTCTGGCCCGGGGGCCTGAGTCACGGGGCCTCAGGTTGCTGGAAATGTCTCTCCGAAGGCGTAAGGAGATGGTTTCTGCTGATTCCTTGCCCCCTGTTCCTCATTTTAGGTTTCTAGTGGCCCCGTGACTTGCTTTGTTGTTATGCACTGTCGTGTCCGGCTGTCTGCAACCCAATGGTCTGTAGCCCGCCGGGCTCCTCCGTCCATGGGATTCTCCAGGCAAGAATACTGGAGTGGGTCGCCATGCCCTCCTCCAGGGGATCTTCCCGACCCAGGGATCGAACCCACATCTCTTTTTTGTGTCATTTGCATTGGTAGGCAGATTCTTTGCCCCTACACTGCCTAGGAAGCTCTCATATTTCTAGGATTGCTTCGTTTCGTGCTCCTTTTGGGGAACGAAGCTCAAAAACACACTATACTACATCCAGAAACAGGAGGATGAGGTTACTTTCCCCTTGTCAAGCATTTTTATCTTATTATTTTTTAATAGATATTCATTTGGCTGTTCCTGGTCTTCACTGAAGCATATGGGATCTAGTTCCCTGACCAGGGGTTGAACCCGGGCCCCTTCCATTGCAAGCGAGAAATCTTAGCCATCGGACCACCAGGGAAATCCCTGCCAGGTGTTTTTAACCATGCTGTGTGTTCATTTTTGCCCTTTGGCCCCCACTCGTGGCAGCTGACTAAAGCCCAGGCCAATAGCTAGGGTGCCAAGGAGCCAGTGGAAGAGCCGCCAGGACTCAAGGTGGCAAGAAAATCCAGAGAGCCAAGCAAACCTCCTGTGGCTGCAGCTCAAGGTGGTGGTGGTGGGGAGGGGGTTGACCCTCCTGCCCCGACCCCCACCAGTCACACCAACCTCCCCTGGAGGAGCCTGGGCCCTGCCACAGGGGACCCAGAGCCCCCAGCACCCCCCACCCCGCCTCCACATCAGCGAGCCAGCTCCTTGCAGCCTCAGTGTCTGGGGGTGGGGGAGGGTTAAGACACTATTTTAAAAATTTCAAGGACTCTCTTGTTTTAGGAAATGGGATCCTGGGGATGCTGGCCCTGGGAGGTCAGGGGGGCCTTAAGCAGAGAGCTGGGGGGATGGGCAGGATAATTGCAATTTAAAGTTAAAAGCGATGCTTTGGAAAATAGGCCGCACAAGGTCAGACGGAAGCAGATCTTTTCTTTGGGGTTGAGCTGAGTCTACCCCCTCCAAAGGGCTTAGACTATAAACCTGGCATCGGGATGCCCTCCTCAGATGTATTTGTAAACAGCCTGGCTGGGGGAAGGAGCCTGTAGAGGGGCCCTGGAGGACTGAGTTTCGATCCTTGCTCTTGCACACACCATGCTTGTTTTACCCGAACAAACAGCCCTCTGGCTCCACTGTTTTGTCTGATGGAGGGGGCAGAGTTGAGCACACCGGATTCTTCGCCGTTTCTTTCTTTTTAATAGGCAGAGACTTATGAGAATGTGATACCTGTGTGCCCCAGAGAGACATGCGCTCCACAGTCGAGGGCTGCTCCCTTGTAGCCTGGGAGATTTTTGTGGTTGAAAGCATTCTTGGGGGATGTCTTGAGTGCCTTTCAATCTAGATCGTCATCTGTTAACCATGAATTTTTACAAGTGGAACAGAACTCCACCCAGCTTGGATGGTGTCAGGATTGAGCCCCGTGAGGAGGCCGTTCTGTCTCTGGGCTCATGCTTTTTTGGGGGGATGCGGTGGGTAAAGGGGCAGAAGGGTGCAGTGACAGCTCTGTGGGGCCGTCTGGCCTGTGTTTGTGCAGGAGAATGTGGTGATTAGAGGGGGAAGTTGTGCATCGTTAATTAGAAATGCGAAATGTTTTGCGTGTGATGCTCCAAAAGCACGCAAGTATTAGGCAGGGTGAGAAAAGCGAAGAGGAAAATTGTCTCCCAGAGGATTTTTGTAAGGCCTTTCCCTCCCCCTCCTCGTGTTTGACCTATTTATGTATTTTCAGAGTGTTGATGTCATAGCCTTTCAAAGGGATATTGTATGTCTGGACTGCTAACTTCTTTTAAGTGGGCCTGAAATATCCCTGTCTCCATTAATGACAGCATGGTTCCCTCCAGTAATGGAAATTGTCATAGAGTGTCTAGTCATCCAGATGACTGAGGTCATTCTCCCCCCATTTTGGACCCCCTCCGGCAACAGCTGGAATGCAGTTGGCCAATAAAAATAACCTGAAGGAAGACTAGCTTGTGTGGACTAATGTTCTTTGGATTCTAAAAACTATTTTAGGATGAACTGCTGAGTCTGGGTTGCGGAGAAAACCTTGCTCACTAGAGTATCTTTATTTAAAAAAAATCTTTTGACCTATTTATTAGTGAGGCTTTTGTAGGGGAGTCGGTCCCTGCCCCATCCGCCTGTTTCTCTTGTGGGATTAATCATTTCCTTTTGACCTTGTGCTCTGCCCCTAACATGTTGCATTGATCAAATCCCGAAATCTCAAGTCATTTCTCCACCCCCACCAGCCACCCCATTCACATTAGAAAACCTAAGGGTGAGAGTGGGGGAGGGGTTTGAATGGAAAACGTGATTTGTCAAAATACGCAAAATGGAAAAAATTATGACTTTTTAAAAAAACAACCTTCTCCACCTTCCTGTTGTCTTTTGGACTTCTGTGAACAGGCCTTTAAAAAAGCCCCCTTTCCCCAAATGTGACTGGAAACATCACTATTCCAGCTTCTGCATTTTAAAACTTGTCCGACAGTGTTTCTTCAGGAGAACACGAAAAGTTTGTTCTTTTTTGAGAAGCGTTGGTTTTAATTCCATCCCCACCCGCCACCCCCCACTTAAAAATTCTGCAAATCCTGAAATCGATATTTCAGTCTACAGGGAGTTTATAGATGAATACAGTTGGTAATAGCCCAGTGCAGACAATTAGCAAAAGAAATGTGTCCATAACAAGCATCTGCAGAGTTGACTTTGATTGTAGGCCTTCCTCCTCCTCCACTGAGTTCGCTCAGGTAATATAAAGTTGTTTGAAGTCTCTTGGTCGCCATTATCCACACCTTTTCTTCCGATTGGTAATGATATTAGAGCTGGCAGCTTTGAGAGGGACAGGGCTATTTGGGTTTAAAGTAATGACCTCCTGTGTGACAGTCATAGAAATTTACTTTTTGGAGCTTAACGGTTTCGGGGTGGCACGTAGGAAAGTGACAAGGGAGAAGGAAATTTAAAAAAAAAGGAAACCTCATTTTACCATCTTGCCTGCATCCATGGTTATCTCTTGGGGGTTGGGGAAGGGATTTTCTGTGAGCTTCCCTCTTGCAGGGCCGGAGGGAGAGTGTGAGCCGGAGGAAGCTTGGAGGAACAAAGGCTCTGTATTGGGCCAGCCGCCACCTTGGACCCTCCTATCAATATTTTATGATTGACTCTAAGCCTTGGACCAAATTGATCACAGAGCCCCTGGGAAGGGAGTTAAAACCGGAGCCCTGGGGCACATCCCAGAGCAGGACATTGAGAGCTGTGTTCTTCTGTCTGACTACGAGAGGGGTCTGTGTTTTCCAGATTTACCCTGTGTCCGCTGAGTGAGTGGGATGAATGCTCTGGAGAGGGTCAGGGTCTCCATAAGAGTTAGGGGAGGATGGGGCTCTCCACGCTTCATGTTTAAGAGCAGAGGCCAAAGCAAGACAAAAACCTCTGGGCGTCATACTAAACTCATTTCCGAGTGCCTGGGGAATGTGCTTTTAAAACAAGACGTGTTTAACTTGAGGACTTTCTTTTTGACCCATAGGTAGTGGGAAGCCATTGAGGGTTGTTGAGTTTGGGAGTCGTGATAAAGGAATCGGAGGGTTGATGTTAGCAGTGGTTGTTGGCACGCGGGGCAGGTTGCCTGTATCACAGGCACATGTATCAGTGGGAAATTACAGAGGGGAGTTTTCCAAGGCAGTGGGACAGGGACTGTTGTTGCTTTTAATAGCATCAGCAGACCTCATGCCTCTGACACCTTACTTGTGCCTGGGCAGGTTGCTGTGTATTCCTCAATTTCTTCATCTGTAATGTGGGTAATAATACTCGCTACCCCAGAAGACTGCGAGGAGGATTAAACAAGTTAATATGCGTCAAGTGTCTGGTCTAGGCCCTGACCTCAGTAAACACCAAGGAGAAATGTTTGCCAATATTAAATTCCTGTTGGCTCTGAGGCTGTTTGGGTCAATGAACCCCAGGGGAGAGCCATACGCTTCAAGCCCTACGGGGGAACAAAAAAAATACACAGAAGATTAAGTTGCTTGTCATCCTAACCCAGAATTAATAATTTGGTTTATATCATTCTTTTTTTTTTTTTTGGACTGTTCATCGTGGTTTGTGGGTTCTTACTTCCCCAGTCAGGGATTGAACCTGGGCCCATGGCAGTGAAAGCACTGAGTCTTAACCACTGGACCACCAGGCATTTCCCTGGTTTGATAACATTCTAGACTTTATGGCTTAGAAGAAACTCCATTCCCCTATTTAGATCATACCGTAAATACTGTTCATATTCTGTTTTCCACTTCACATTACATCATGATAATATCTGGTTTTAGTTCAGTGTAAACAGTAATTAAACATGTAGCTTATCTTAGCAAATATTTTAGGAATGTGGAGGGAATCGCAGAAAGTATTTACAGTTTCATGAGGTTCTAAATAACTATATAATCATGCCCCCTTTGGGCGTGAAGTGAAAAATATTACAGAAAAGCATCCTATGGCATCTAAGCACGTTCATGTACCCCTCACTGTAGAATGAGTTAGCAAGGAATTCTTGTACCTGTTTTCTTCCTTAACACGAATAGCATGCTGTGTACACCACTCCTTCCTTATTTTTCCCTCATTTGTGTATTTTGGAGCTCATTCCATGGCTCATATTCTTTTTTATGGTTGCCCAGTAATCTATTTAATAATTGTAACCAGTCAGTCCCCTGTTGGAGGACATTTAGTTTGTATCTAACCTCAGAGGTGGTGCCACAAACCATCTGGATTTTTTTTTCTCCCAAGAAAGGGCGGAGTTCCTAGCTGGATGGCTTGAACATATACATTGTAGAAGTTCTTGTTTACTGGAGAAATAATATGCCCTCTCTTCTTCCCTGAGAAGAAATAGAGGTTAAGGCTTTTCCTGGAATCGCAGTCGGCTGTGGTGAGAAATACAAATCAGAGGTGTGTCAGATCTAGGTTGTCAAAAGTGTGTAGGAGACGGTGCCTTAGGGGAGACCCCTGGGAAGACATCTTAGGGTTGACCCTTTTGGAAGCTTACTGGGGATTTAGACTCTTTCCCCATTTTGGGCTTCCCTGGCAGCTCCGATGGCAAAGAATGTCCTTGCAGTGCAGAAGAGCCGGGTTCAATCTCTGGGTCCGGAAGATCCCCTGGAGAAGGGAAATGGCAACCCAGTCCAGCATTCTTACCTGGAGAATTTCATGGATAGAGGAGCCTGGCGTATACAGTCCACGGGGTCACAAAGAGTTGGACACAACCGAGCGATTAACAGTTTCACTTTTCCCCATTTTAATGGTTTTCTCCTACATTCTTCTAGGTAGCTACTTCTAGAGAACCACCTATTCAGAGACCTGGCCTCAAACACACAGAGATGCTTCCGGTTGAACTGAGTAGGCTCTTGAGGTTGTGGCCAGCTCTTGGGGTTTGGAGAATCTACATTTTCTTTGGGCTCTCCCTCTGTGGCTGCGGCCTGATCAGGGTCTGGAATGAAAATGAACTGAACTTTGATGGAACCAGCTATGGGCAGAGCTGGGAAGGAACCTTGACCGTCTTGTTTAATCCCTAGGCCTTACTCAGCTTCCCTGGTTGACTCAGATGGTAAAGAAACAGCCTGCAGTGGCTGGAGACCTGGGTTCAGTCCTTGGGTCTGGAAGATCCCCTGGAGGAGGGCACGGCAACCCACTCCAATATTCTTGCCTGGAGAATCCCATGGACAGAGGAGCCTGGTGGGCTACCGTCTGTGGGGTCACAAAGAGACATAATTGAAGGGACTGAGCCACCCACGCATGCCTGCAGGTCTTACTCAAGAATGGAAGAAGGCGTTATCTCTCAGTGAAAAAAACCTCTTCTTTTCTAATGGATAAGATTGAAATGGTGTTTTTTTTTTTAATTTGCTAGGTAGTCCTATGACTTTTTTTTTCCATTTATTTTTATTAATTGGAGGCTAATTACTTTACAATATTGTAGTGGTTTTTGTCATACATTGACATGAATCAGCCATGGATTTATATGTGTTCCCCACCCCGATCCCCCCTCCCACCTCCCTCTCTACCCTATCCCTCTGGGTCTTCCCAGTGCACCAGGCCCAAGCACTTGTGTCATGCATCCAACCTGGGCTGGTGCTCTGTTTCACCCTTGATAATATACATGTTTCGATGCTGTTCTCTCAGAACATCCCACCCTCGCCTTCTCCCACAGAGTCCAAAAGTCTGTTCTGTACATCTGTGTCTCTTTTTCTGTTTTGCATATAGGATTATCATTACCATCTTTCTAAATTCCATATATATGTGTTAGTATGCTGTATTGGTCTTTATCTTTCTGGCTTACTTCACTGTGTATTATGGGCTCCAGTTTCATCCATCTCATTAGAACTGATTCAAATGAATTCTTTTTAATGGCTGAGTAATATTTAATTATTGATGGCTTCTCATGAGTCAGCAGTGGAGCCTGCTTTTTTACCTGGTTATTGGAGGTAGAAGGCTAGCTGGCCTGGAAGGTGGAAGAAGGGGTGCTCTCCTGGCTGGTGGTCAGCTGGGGCTGGCGGCCAGGGCTCCTGCTTTCTTCCTGGCCTGGGTTTCTCAGGGCGCTGCTGCTGGACTCAGAAGTGAGGGCTTCAACGAGGCACATCAGGGTTTGTAGTAGTGACCACCACACATTTGATGGGGCAAGGGAAGTTGCACCACCAGCTCCGATTCAAGCTAAGGGGAAGTAGAGTGTGTGTGTGTGTGTTTTAAGGGGAAGTAGATTGTGTGTGTGTGTGTGTGTGTGTGTGTTTTAAATATTTACCCATCTGTTTGGCTGCACCGGGTCTTAGTTGTGGCATGTGGGATCTAGTTCCCTGATCCAGGGATCTAACCAAGGCCCTCTGCATTGGGAACATATAGTCTTAGCCACTGGATCAGCAGGGAAGTCCCAGATTTTGTGTTTTGATGAGAGGAATAGCAAAACATGGGCAGCCATCTTCAGTTGCGTACGAGTGGGTTTTCCTCGAAAAGGGCAGAAGTGCCTGTAGGTGCTCCCTGCCAGTGATGAGAGCTGGGCTTCCCCATCATGTCCTGGATTTCTGTCCACATTTTAATTAAACCTGCACACCGTGGAGCCTGCTATTCTGTCATACCTCCCAGCACCTGTCCTTCCCCTTTCCTTGTTTTTTGTTCTGTTTTCATCGTGATGTGGGGTGTTTTTCGTCAGCAGTTAGGGAGATGACTAGACAAGGTCCAACAGGTGGCCAAGAGCGCGGTTCATCTAGGGACCTGCTGCCAGACACAGGACCCCTTTCCTGTGTATTCTGCTGATTACAGCGCCAGTCTCCCCACCTGAGTAGTCACTCAAATGTTCATTGAGCTTTCACGTGCCAGACACATGAGAGGAAGCACAGAACAAGCAAATAGACACTTGCGGTAGTGAAAAGCGTTCAATAGAGAAAATTCAGGAGAGGGCTTCCCTGGCGGCTCAGAGAGTGCCCAGCACTGCCTAGGAAGGACTCTCTTTAAAACTGATCTCTGGCTCTCCTTCCTGGTGGCTCAGTGGTTGGAAGAGTCTGCCTGCCCGTGCAGGAGACATGGGTTCGATCCCTGATCCGGGAAGACCCCCCCCCCATGCTGCGGAGCAGCTAAGCCTGGGCGCCACAGCTGCTGAGCCTGTGCCCTAGAGCGCATGCTCCGCCACTGGAGAAGCCGCCAAGATGAGCAGCCCGCACGCCGCAGCTGTCTGCAGCTAGGGGAGCGCTGACCCGCAAGGAAGACCCAGCACAGCCAAACATAAATAGATAAAATAATTTCAAAAAGAATTCAGAGGAAGCCAGGGACCCAGGACCTTAGTGCCTCGTAGTCAGGGGAAGGATCTGTCTGAGGAAGCGATGCTGATACTTGCAGGAACTGAGGAGGGAGGGGGGCCGCTGGGCGCTGGTGGTGCGAGGGGTAGGGTTTTCAGGCAGAGGGAACGGGAAACGGCAGGTGGAGCTTGCGTCAGGGAGCAGCCAGGAGTCCAGGACGGCCCCGTGAAACCCTGCGGGCCGAGGGGCCTCAGGCGTGCAGTGGGAACGCGGGAGGGCTTCACGGAGGGGGCACTGCCTCTGACTTTAAGAGGCCCTCTTGGGACTTCTAGCGGTCCAGGGGTTAAGACTCCGAGCTTCCACTGCAGGTTTGATCCCTGGTCAGGGAAAAATAAATGAAAAAAAGCTTAAAATACACAGAAGGTACTCTCTGCATGAGGAGACTGCAGGGGAGCGTGGTGGAAGGGTGGGCAGTGGGGTGAGAAGGTGCCTTGCGTTCCTCTCCCCTTGTGTGGACCTTTTATCCCACCCATTTCTGTTTGCGCTTTGAGACTTCGGTTCCCTTTCCTCCTGGAAGTCTGCTGAGATTACTGCCCGAGGCCCAGTGTTCCCTTTCTTCCCCCATTCCTGATCTTGTGGGCCTCGTTCATCGCCCCTGCTGGTGGGCTGTCCCCTCTTTGAGGGGAAGGAAAGGGCATGGTCCCAGGAGCAGGTCCCAGGAAGCATGCCTGCCTTGGGGATTCCTGTTGAACACATGACCTGTGTCGGTGGGGACTGAACGGGGCTGGTCTGAGAGTGGCGGGGCAGCACCGTGGCCGCACAGGAAGTTGGAGACTTTTATGTTTTTAAATTTATTTGGCTGCCCCAGCTCTCTGGGGGATCTAGTTCCCTGACCAGTGATAGAACCTGGGTCCCCAGCATTTGGAGCATGGAGTCTTAGCCACGACCATCAGGGAAGTCCCCAGTCTGCTTTTTCCGGTTGTATTTATGGGCTGTGTAAATATTCCCTTCAGTGGGCAAAGAAAGTCCCAGCCCTGGAGAAAGGTCGTTGACCATGGGAGGGGCTTGGCAGCCCGTATCAGCCCCGCCTTGCAAACACAGCCAGCCTTGCAGACAGGATTCCGGAGCTGGATTTACCTTGCCTTTTTTTTCCACTGACCTAACTGGAGCCTTCAAGGCAGGCCACCATCCCTTTCCTCGCTGCTAGAACTGCTCTTAGCATCTGGGTTTCATGCAGCTGGGAACTCTTCACTGCCATCCGTGAGATGAAGTGTCCTTTCCCCACCTTGAGGGGATGGAAAACGTTCAGTGAGCCCACTTATCCAAAAGAGCTGGAGAAGGAAGGACCGAATCAATATTTGAACCTGGGTCTTTGGACGTCTCAACAAAAAGGTGGCCCCAGGCTGTGCCCTGGCCTCTATCCATGTAGTTGGTCCAGTTGGTCCCCTCTGGCGCTTGGGCTCCCAGCTAACTTCTCCCTCAGTCTGTTCCTGGGTCTTCCCTGCACCTGGGCCAAGAAAAATGCGCTTCTGCTCATAGTGTTTTTAATTGGATTTGTAAATCTTGCATATCAGTTCCTGTTCTTTTTTTTTTTTGCTGCACTTCATGGCTTGTGTGTGATTTTAGTTCCCCCACCAGGGATTGAACCCGCACCCCGTGCAGTGGAAGCGCAGAGTCCTAAGCGCTGGATTACCGGGAAAGCCCCATAAAAAGTCATTTCTGACTTACCCTGCCTCGCCCTTAGGCCAAGTGACCCCAGTAAATCCTAAGGGATTTTGTACTTCTCTGGATGGCAGTCTTTCCTCTCTGCCCTCATGTATTTTGGTTAATTCCCCATTTGTCTTACTGATCCTGTACAGTGGGTTTTCATACTGGGCCATTTCTGAGAGTGAATTGTTAATAATCACACTTAGACAACATGACCATGACCTCCCCAGGCTGACCACCCAAGACTTCTAGGAGATTGGAAGCTTGAGTTGATTTTTTAAATTTCCTAAGGCTCTTAGCGCAGAGCCTGAAATCCAGTGTAAATGGTTTTTTTTTTTTTTAAAGCGGCAAACACTGCATAGTTAATGCAGACATCATGGCCTCAGAGACTACAAACCACTTATATTAGTGCTATCTCTGAAACTGTGAAGTTCACTCCAGGAGGCAACTTTGGGAAAGCAGGGGGATAAGTGGACAGGCCAGCCTGAGTCGTCCCGGTGGGCCTGTTACTTGGGGAAGGCCCTTGGAGTATTGGGTGCAGCGGGTTCTTCTGTCGAAGGGCTGAGGAAAAACAACCTGGGGCCAGAAATTAAAAATACACCAGTTTGGGACTTCCCTGGCAGTCCAGTGGTTAAGACTCTGCACTTCAGTGAAGGGGGTGACGGTTCGATCCCTAGTCAGGAAGCTAAGATCCCACATGTCGGCACGGTGTGGCCAAAAATAAAAACAGAGACACCAATTTGAAGATCCATCACAGACAGATGCCTCCTACATCTCCCTGGCCTTGCATCCCAGCTATCTCCGCACAGAGCCAAAGTAAGCCAGCCCGCAGTTTAAAAACCCAAGGAGAGACCTCTTTGAGGGCTGTTCCTTTATTGTCTGCCTTGAAGTTTGGATTACGTAACACTCCACCTGATCGTTTCCCAGCTCAGAGCCTGTGCATTTTGTCTTTCCTCCACCCTGTCAAGTCTGGCCTTTGAACTGGAGTTTATCCTTGAGTATCTGCGTGGGGGGGATGCTGGGGAGGCGCTGCCCCCCTCCCATCGTGTACCTCCTGGTTGCGTTACCTGCTGGGTCAGGGTCAATGGGGCCATCCATTAAATTCTATTGAACAGCACACAGGTGCAGTGCAGAGAGGTGAAGCGCAGGCCTCCTTTGTTGGAATGAAGTGGGGTTTCTCAGGAAGCGCCGTCCATTTCTGAGGCTAGAATTATTTCTCATTATCATTATTTTCTCATTAGACTATCATTCACGCGTGATGAGTGATCCTGGGAATTCAGGCTTCTAAACAGGAGTTGGACTCGAATTGTTCTACGTGCAGTGTCCCCAGTGGATGATCTTTTTTTTCTGATTGTATCTTGTTTCTGTTAGTTGCCATTTGCTTGCCTGAAATCCTGCTGGCCTGTGTTGGAGTTCCCGACTCCTTGTCAAATCCTGCTGTAGGCAGTGCTTCTTTAGGACCACAGCCAACAGGATCCACACACACTGGTGGGATAGAGGAGGTGGGTGAACTCCAAGGACTCGGCATTCCTGCTGGTCTCACATCTCCACTGCTCACTGCGGTTTGGATTTTCCCCTTGCGATGGGGGGTGGGGGGTGATACCCGCCCTTGTAAACTGCCTGGATCACAGAATCGGGGTCCTATTCATGTCTCCCAGCCCTGCATGGGTGACGGGTGACTCTTGAAATAAAGCTGGTCTGCTGGCTTGGCCTGGCCCTGCTGCATTTGTAGGGGTGTCCGTGCAGAAGGCCTGGGTTCGATCCCTGGGTCGGGAAGATCCCCTGGAGGAGTAAAGAGCAACCCACTCCAGTTCTTGCCTGGAGAATCCCATGGACAGAGAACCTGGCTGACTCCAGTCCACGGGGTTACAAAGAGTCAGACACAACTGAACGACTAACACAGTGGGATTTCACAGGGGTTCCTGTTGTTGGAGTCCAAGGGTTTGATTTTTAAATTATCTGAAAGTGCTGACTTACAAAGGGTTTTAGAAAGACATAGGTTTGATAAAGATACAGGCCTTTCCTATCACCTCCAGCTGCTGCACTGGAGCTGCAGTTTGAAGTCCCTCTGCTCTTGGTCACAGAGCGGTGGTTCCTGAGGTGTCACAGGGGTCGAGGAGTGTGTCTGTCCATCTCTATTTGATGCTTTCCTTGATGGGGGTGGTTTTAAGGAGTGTCACCAAAACATGAGGCTTGGGACTCTGCAGATGCATGCAGTCCTGTGCCCAGGGTCGCCCCTCACTGGCATTGAGGGAATTCACAGAGGCCACCCAGTGCTTCCTTGACCTTTTTTTTTTTTTTTAATGCCAGATCTTAAGTTTGCCAACCAGGGATCGAACCTTTGTCCCTGCAGTGGAGGCATAGTCTTTAACCACTGGACTGCCAGGGAAGTCCCATCTAGTGCTTCTTTGGTTGGCTTCCTTCCCCAATTTTATTTATTTTTTTAATTCATTTGGACACTTGGTGTGTGAGATCTTATTTCCCTGACCAGTGATCAAATTCGGGCCTCCTACAGGAACATTCCCCGGCCCTGTCCCCACTTCCCAATTTAAATCATTCCTGCTTGTGAACAAGGTTCTTTTTTTTTTTTTTTTTTTAAAGGGTAATCTTTTATCTTTTATTTATTATATATTTTTTTCCATTTTATTAGTTGGAGGCTAATTACTTTACAATATTGTAGTGGTTTTTGCAATATATTGACATGAATCGGCCATGGATTTACATGTGTTCCGCATCCCGATCCCCCCTCCCGCCTCCGTCCCCATCCCATCCCTCTGGGTCTTCCCAGTGCACCAGGCCCAAGCACTTGTCTCATGCATCCAACCTGGGCTGGTGATCTATTTCACCCTTGATAATATACATGTTTCGATGCTGTTCTCTCTGAACATCCCACCCTCGCCTTCTCCCACAGAGTCCAAAAGTCTGTTCTGTACATCTGTGTCTCTTTTTCTGTTTTGCATATAGGGTTATTGTTACCATCTTTCTAAATTCCATATGTATGCGTTAGTATGCTGTATTGGTCTTTATCTTTCTGGCTTACTTCACTCTGTATAATGGGCTCCAGTTTCATCCATCTCATTAGAACTGATTCAAATGAATTCTTTTTAATGGCTGAGTAATATTCCATGGTGTATATATACCACAGCTTCCTTATCCATTCGTCTGCTGATGGGCAGAACAAGGTTCTTAGAGCAGTAAATACTCGGTTAACCTGTTGATTTGGAGGCAGTGCTCGATCAGGCCCTTAAAATCGTCAACAGGTGTGACTGTCACAGTGAGCCATCGGGAAAGCCAGTGTCGGACCTGTCTTGTCGTGCCCTAGGCAGCAGACAGTTGAGTACAGAAGGCATTCAGTTCAGAGTGACAGAGCTTGCCCAGTGGGGATAGAGAGAAAGGAACATTTCTGTTGGTGGTGTTGGAGGGGTAAGATACGGCTTGTGTGCGTGTGTGCTCAGTAGAGTCCGACCGTTTGTGACCCCGTGGACTGCAGCCTGCCAGGCTCCTCTGTCCCTGCGATTTCCCAGGCAAGAACACTGGAGTGGGTTGCCATTTCCTCCTCCGATCAAACCCAAGTTTCCTGCATTGTCCGGTGGTTTCTTTACCCCTGAGCCATTAGGGGAGTCCCGAGATACGGCTTACTAGTAATAATTTAAAAGCTTCTTCATCTTGAATTTTTTTTCGTATCTGAGTCTTTTTTTTTTTTTGGTGGCGCTGGGTCTTCATCGCGGTGCCGGGCTTCTCTAATTGTGGCCAGCGGGCTTATTGCCCTGCAGTCACATGGGATCTTAGTTCCCCTCACCGGGGATCAAACCCACCTCCCCCACATTGCAAGGTATACTCTTCACCAGTGGACCACCAGGGCGGCCCCTTACTTGAGTCTTAGTTTCTGCTTCCTTTCTGGAGATGAGTGCTTTTCCCTTGCTTCTTGCATCCACCTGTCCACGTGGTCTCAGCCGCAGCGGCCACTGAGACCCCTTAAGCAGCTTCAAGGGACGAAAGGTCTCAGGTGCACGGCGTCACGCACTTTTTTAAGAGGTGAGGGCTGAGTTACATGGCCACCTTCAGAGTGTGCCCACTTCTTAAAGTCAGCCCCTCTGCCTCCCCGAATCTGGTCCAGAACACAGCAGATTAAAATTGGACCTTGATTTTTCAACCTCAGAGGCAGACAGGAAAACTGTGTTATCTGTATCAGAATCTGTCGTCTTGTGCCTGGCTTGAAAATCTGTCCACGGGCAGTCATCTCCGTTGTTGGGACCGATCTCTTTCATTGGCTGCTGGGAGCTGCCTGGGCCCCTCATTAGTACATCAGAGGTCAGGTGTGCGCCAGGGCGGCAGCTGGGACCCTAATGATTTCATGCGGCTTTGTGTGACCGCTGGCCGCCTGTGGGCTGTAAATCGGACTCGGGGTTCTAATTTTATCAAAGCCTCCAGGGAGTTGGTCCGACTTGCCTCTTGTGAGATTAAACTTAAGATAATATTTATAGTGGAGGGCAAAGGAAAAATAATACCTAATGGGAACATTGTGGGAAGAATGGTAGCGACCTATTAGAAGTAAATTATGTGGGGCCACTGGAGTAACTCATTTATGGGCTCAAGGAGTATTTATTAGGTCTTTAGCTCGGAGGAGTCGGTACAGAGGCCGGGCTCCAATATTCATTGTGTTGTGTTGTATTGACATAAATACAAGCGTCCATTTTGACAATTTAATTCTTTTGGCTACGCAGCATGTGGGATCCTTAGTTCCTGGATAAGGTATCAAACCTGTGCCCCCTGCAGTGGAAGCAGGAAGTCTTAACCACTGAACCGCCAGGGACGTGGCCCCATTTTGACACCTGTGTACCTGTGGACACCTGTGTACTCACTCCTTCCTGCAAGATAGTAGGAACATCCATCACTCCAGAACGTCTCCCTCGAGTTTCTTCCAACCACACCTGTTTTCACCTGTAGCTTCTGTAATTTTTTTTCACTTTAGATTAGTTTTGCCTTCAAAGAAATAGAATTACACAGTATATGCTTTTTTTTTTTTTTTTAATTCTAGCTCTTTCCACTAAGCATCTGTGTGTGTGGACACAAATCAGTAATTGATCCTCACTGCTAAAAGTATTATAGTGTGTGGACAATACTGTTCCTCTGTTGATAGGGAAGTTTTGTTTTCATTTTCAAACTGGAAGAATTTCTAAATAACCCACTTTTTATTTAAGTAAAGAAGTTTACTTGCTAAAAAACCGTTTGGTGAGCAGCAGCCCCACACGCAGTTCTGGCATGGTCGAGAGTCTCACTCGATGTCCTGTGAGTTGGGTCTCTTGGAAGAAACGCCCGGCACAGGAGTGTCACATGCTCTTTTACCGCAGGCCACTGTTGGAGTCTTACCAGGAGTGAGGGAGAATGCAGAGCTGTGGGCAGTCAACCCTGCTGGCCTTGGCGGGCATGGCTGGCCATGAAGGGGCCTCAGGCTGGTTGCTTTGAGCGAAACTCCAGCCTGAAAACCAGAATTCCACCAGGAGCAAAGGAGCTTTTGCAGGGTGGGCACCCCCAGAGGTAGACAGGATTTGGGGGGGAGAACTTGTTTATCAGCATCATCTGAGGAAGTAGGATGGATGCGGGCCCCCAAGGAGGCGCTCAGTGACGCCCCCTACCGGGGGCAGAGCCTCAATACAGCTGGGCAGGCGTAGGGAGGGTTAGGTACTCCTGGGTATCACACGTGGACAGAGTCACAGTTCATCTCTGGAGTTCCCTTATGTGTTGTCCCACACTGAGTATTCTGTGACATCCTGATGATACATTTATAAATTTGATGTTTCGGTTGGACTTCACAAAAGCGCTGAGAAATTCTGACTGTAGCTCCATGTGGCAATTTCTGCCTGCTTTTTTTTCCTTCCTTCCTCGTCATCTTGAGCTCTGCGCTTCGAGCCCTTTTGGAGGGCTTCTCCTGCCCTCAAAACCTAGCTGTGGTCTCCAAGTATCATCAGGATCCTAGAAAAACACACATGTGGGTTATACGTCTTTCTTGCCGCCTCTAGGAGTCAGATTTACCGTTGGAACCGCAGTTTTAGGAGGGAGCTATGATAAGAAATAATTGTAAGGCTCTCTGTCTGTGACTCTGGGCGAAGGTGTTGTGTTTTACTGCCCAGAGTGTTCTTGTTTTCTGGGGGCCTCAGTGCTAGAGGAAAAGTGATTTCCTTCCAGGATGAACTCATTTTCATTCTTTTAAAAATAATTCTGACAGTTCTGTGAGCCCCAAATTGAGTTCTTTCTCCTTGTAGCAATCCGCAGGTAAACTCAGCCAAATCCAGTCATTCAGCTATAGAAATAGAACTTACTTCTCTGGTTTTTGGTGGCTTTTCATAAAAAGCTAATGCTTCTGCTTTTTTATGTGTTGATAGTAGAAGCTGTGTGTCCAGGGAGGGTTCTTCCTGGGGTTGAACCCTGAGATGGGAAATATAAAGCATAAAATATAAATATTGCCGGGATATAAAGTGGAGATCCGATGTGCCTGACTCTGGGGTGTTGGGCCCTGATCCCGCAAGCAGGAGAGGAGGCGAAAGGAGCAAGAGAAACCTGGAGGAAGCCTCGTGGGTGGGGAGCTGGGTCTTGCTGGGTGATAGGTGGTGGTTGGTTGGTGTTAGGAAGGAAGAGGGCAGCAAATGGTTATTGGGAGTGTGAAAATTTTCTTTTGTTCTAAAAAATTAGGAAAGGGATTTTGATGTGGCTTTTGAAGTGGCACAGAAACCTCAGATGAGCCACACGGATGTTCTGTGATCATTTCCCTTGGGACCAGCAACCACATTGAGTCTAAAGTTGGCAGAGCTGTGACTTCCCTGGTGGTCAGGTGGTTAGGACTCTGTGCTGTCACTGCTAGGGCCTGAGTTCAATTCCTGGTTGGGGAACTTAGTTCCTGCAAGCAGTGCAGCACACCCCACCCCACCCCACCCTGGAAAAAAAAAGGTTATTAGAGCTGGTGGCCTTCCTCCTCTCTCTTGGGATTAGATGTGCCTTGAAGTTCATTGTTCCTGATTTTGGAAAGTTTATCCTGTGAAACAGCACCACAAAATAATGAATATTAGCAGTTTTCCGGTGAAATATACGAGAACTCCCCCTAAATGGTATAGATAAAAATTAGAAATCCTTTTCACGCCAGTTCAGTTTTTGTTGCCACACAGCATACATAGAAGCTTTTGGTTTTCCGGAGTCTGTTGGATTTGGGGGGATGCAGAATGGGTTTCTGGGCTTGTATGGGACGCCCTGTGTTAGTTTCACTGGTGTTTGAATGGCGCCTCTGGGAATCCTTCTTTATGCCGCCCAAGACCTTCCCCCCTGTCCGCCTCTGGACTCACCCCAACAAGTGGCCCCACTCCCCTCCACCCTTGGAAAATCTGGCACCCACTCCTGAGCATGCGAGACCCCAGCCTTGCTTCCTTGCTTCTCCTCTGGGGCCTGCCTTCAGCCTTTACCTCCGACTTCCAGCCGAGCATAGTGGACCTGTCCTCCCAGCCCCGCGTCGCCTGGCTCACTGGTGTCCATCCCCGCACGGGCCTCCCGTGTAGGTTTGGTCTGTGTGTGTGTGTTTGTTAATTTGTTGGAGTACAGCTGATTTACAGTTTTTTTCTGCTGTACCGCCAAGTGGATCCGCGACGTGTTTGCATATATCCCCCTTTTTGTGGATTTCCGTCTCCTTTAGGTCACCTGGCAACATTGAGGTCCCTGTTCTGTACAGTAGGTTCTCATTAGTTGTCTATTTTACACACAGTATCAACAGTGTATATATGTCAGTCCCAATTCATCCCACCCCTCCCCCTCTTGGAGTCCGTACATTTATTCCCTACTTCTGTGTGTGTATTTCTGTTTTGCAAATACGAGGTTTTGTCTTCTTGCAAACAGAAACTGACACTGGAACCACCTTTGTTCCTCACATGAGTGGAGGCTGACCTGATATCAAGTTATTAAATTCAGGAAGGCTTACTATCCACGCTTTGCAAGTAGGGTTTTTTGTTTGTTTGTTTGTTTGTTTGTTTTTCTTCTTCTGATATGTCAAAGTGGCAATTGAATCTATTACCAAATGGAAAATTCTGGGCTTTGTAAAGAGCAATATGAAGAATGTTTGCTGCATTATTGCTTGCGAGTTTTCCAAAATCAGGAAACCGCATTAAAGTCCTATCAGCAGGTACTAATTAAATAAGTCGCGGTACATCCACAGACAACGTGACACAGCCGTAAAATAGGCAGCTGGGCCCAGAACAGTCTCCGGGTTAATACACTTAAGTGAAAAAGTCTGGTATCATGCTCTCCTATTTGTGTCTTAAAATATAGCATGTTTTTGGGTGATTACATTAAAATGTAGAAACAACCCAGATGTTGGGGCAGATTTTATTTTTATTTTTTTGTTGGGGCAGATTTAAAAAAAAAAACAGTCTATCTTTTTGCATTAAAAATGCACGTATTTTGAAAAGTGTCCGACTCCTTTCCCCCACTAAGAGGGTAGCTTGTTCCCTGCTGGACTCTGAGTCATTGGTGATGGTGTCAGAAGGAGGGTTCAAGATTCCTTTCTTCCCAGGCTCCCCGAGGCCACAGCTTTGCGGCTGGCCGCACGTGGTTGGAGATTCGGGAGAGCTGGTGTGAATTGGAGAGCCCTGCTTTCCAGTCTGTTTTTCCCTCAGTCAAGCAAAGCTTGGTTTCCATGTTGTTGTTGAAGAGACTTGGTTTCGTGGCCTGACTTGACTCCTTGAACGTGGTTTACCATTTTTTAATAGGAGAGGCTGCTGAGTGTCATGAACAGATAAGGCTTCTGGTTGTCACCAGCCCGCCTCCTCCGGTAGCCTCCCAGCATCTGGAGGGGCGGGTGGAGACCTCCTCCTGTCTACGCCTGGGTTTGTGGGAGGCCGCATGTCCTCAGTTCATTTTAAGGGCTGCCAAAAAAAATTCTCCAAAAATAAGTTGTTGTTATTTCAGTCGGGGCATCTGGACAATGAGAGGCCCCCTTCATCCTTTCCATGTGTACTTATCACTGATGTGGGTAGTTGTGTTTTAACCTGCTGTTCCACAGAGTGTGTGTGTGTGTGTGTGTGTGTGTGTGTGTGTTCCTTGTTGGATCACACGTTGTATAAAATGGTAGATGCCATGTACACACCGACTTGTTCATTAACAGAGCACTTAATTTAAGCCCTGCCTAAGGTAAACCTGCCTGCTTGGTATTTTTATTTATTTTTTCTCAAACTTCCCCCTACCCCCACCCCCCTTCCTCTCCTGCTGGGCTCACATTCCTAGGCCTTTGTCTCCGCCTGGTATTTTAGAAATTTTGGGAGAGGAAGGCAGTGGGTGGGGCGTTCTGGAAGCTGGGGGCAGGGAAGAGGGTGGTCACTTGCAGGGTCAGAGGTCAGGCCTGCTCCATTCAGCTGGGGCAGCCAGATTGTCGCCATGTGGGGGGGAGGGGGCGTGTCCGAGCATCTGCCCGGGAAGGCCCGGAGGGGCAGCTCGGGCCCTGGAATTCCTGCCGCCGGAGGCCTGCTCCCTCCCTCCCCCCAGAGCCACAGTTCATGGCCTCTGCCACATTTCTTTCTGCCTGTGGCCCCTCTGAACAGCCCTCCAGTTTATTCTTTCAAAATAACCTTAAATAAGCTGGTTCAGAGAGAGCGGCACCCACGCACACCCACGTGCACCCTGCCTGTTCAGTGAGTCTCACAGGGCCCAAAACTGTTGAGTTTTGACCTTAGAACCTGTCAGGCGAGTGAGGTGTGGAGCTTTAGAATGGAGTGATGTCCCTCCAAAGTTTTACTCTGCTAGAAAGTTTACAGTATGTGATCATCACGTTTTTTGGTTTTAGATAGTGTATTCTTAAAAAAAAAATCAATAGTCGGCTGCGGCTCTGTGACAGCCTAGAGGAGTGGGATGGGGTGGGAGCTGGGCGGGGAGGTTCAAGGAGGGGGGACGTATGTGTACCTGTAGCAGACTCGTGTTGTATGGCAGAAACCAGCGCAGTATTGTAAGGCAGTTGTCTTTCAACTGACAAGTTAAAACATCAACAGTTGAATAAACGCATTGCTGGGGCTCTGCTTTTACCTTCCTTTAAAAAAAAAAATTTTTTTTTTTCCATGCCACACAGCATATGGGACCCTAGTTCCCTCTCTGGGTATCAAACCCACGACCCCCCCCGCCTGCATCCCTGCTTTGGAAGCAGGAGTCTTAGCCACTGGACCACAAGGGAAGTCCTACCGATTGTTAATGTCACCCACAGCCAACCTGGAACTGCAGAAGCGCTGGCACTTAGAAAGTGTAGCATGTTAGCGCTACACTGATCCCATGTGAAACACTGTCAGATGGGGTCACACCCCAGGACCCCTACTGCCCATTGTTGAAGTGCTTCCCGCCTCCTGCTTTGGACCTCCCATCTCTGCTAGGATCTCTTTTCTGGCCTCATCACTTGTAGATCCTGTTTATCTGTTTATTTCTGGCTGCACTTTGTAGCACATGGGCTCTTAGTTCCCCAACCAGGGATTGAACTCAAGCCCAGAGTCTTAACCGAGAGACCACCAGAGAAGTCCCTGCAAGATCCTTTGAAACCCACCATTTGTGGGATCTCTTCCCCCGGACAATATCATTCCTGTATACTCTAGAGTTTGCAAACTTAAAAGCCCAGAAAAATCAGCTTAATACCTTGCAGTTGAACAACTGCACCTGGAGGCTGCCTTCCGGCTCAGCCCAGAATTCTCTGGTTTGTGGCACTGAGTCCCCAGAGATAGGGTTCCTGGGAGTTCTGGAGTGGAAGGGGTTTCCTGAGGTCAGACACCAAGTGCTCCATACAAGGAACTGAAGCCGAGACAGGTGACAGGATAGCAGGTCTCCTGGCGGGCGGGTGGTAGCGCCAGGCTCAGGCTGACAGCCTGAAGTTCTTCCCCACTTGGCGGGAGCCCACAGATCTAAGAAGACAGGCAGACATCAGCTCCTGTGGCCATCCATGCTCCCCTGCCCCCCGCCCCCTGCCAAAAAAGAGGGTAGATCCTGAGCAGAGGTGAAGAGAAGATTGCTTAGCTGTTGGGTAAGAGGAGGGAGCCTTCTGCTGGGAGGTTTTCACACTTCACATTAGCAGGAGTGATCCCTTTATTCCCGTGACAAATGGAAGGAGCAGAGGGGAATGATGTTGTTCAGGCCAGAGAATCTCTTTAGCAGAACTTCATAAAAACACAGAGTCCAGGGAATTTCCCTGCATTTATTTATTTAGCGTTTTTTGGTTCAGATATCAGGCAGGCTTGAGAATTTTAGGTTTATCAAATGAGAAAGATTACATCTGTAAATGGCAGGCCTATTTCAGAAAGCCTTCACGCCGGCAAGTGCCTCCTGGATTCGACTTCTGGAGAAGTACCGCACTCCGACAAGTTACAAACCCGATCACGTTTCCTGCCTGAGGAAAGGGGGTCTAGAAAACTTGCCGGATCACAGCCATTTCTTTCAAGCAGGAATTTGATCTCCTTAGTCATCTTTCCTTTTTCCAGTTCTTGGATCCCAGAGAAGAAGCACCCTAACCTCTACTGGGTCGTGCTCCTCTGAGTGGAGCGGCATGTCTGCCTGACAGCCGCCTGGGGGCATCATTTCCTAATGGACATGCTCCACCCACAATAAATACTGCGAGCTGACCCGGGCCCTTGCAGTGTGAGATGTGCAGTGTAATAGTTACTTCTTCCATCTCACGACACTCTGCTTCCAGAACCTCCCGGTCTTGAGTCTTACCGCCTCAGGGACACCTTGGCAGGTGGTTTGTGCCCTGGACGGGGTAGCCAGACCCCTGTGTGTTGGGAGCAGCCCTTGCTACCTGTGTGGCCTCTTTTTCACCTGGGCATTGAGTGCTGCGGATGTGAAAGCACCCCCACCCCCAACACACAAACTGCTTCCCTGCCTGTTGGCTGGCTTGCCCTCACCCCCTGGTATAACAGAGGCAAACTGAAGCCCTGCTCTTGTAAGCAAGCCAGCAAACATTTACAGACAGGGCCAGCTCTGGGGAGGGATGCGATGGGACTGGCCCCGTGCCAAGGAGCTTTTGCTGTTGGGCGTTTATCAGCAGGTGGAGGTGATGCCAAGCCTTCTGCCCCTCCCAGCTCTGGGGGGCCCCAGGGCAGCACAGAGCATTGCATAAAAGCAGCTCTGTCAAGCACCGGCTGCCTCCCAGGGTCAGCTCCTGGGAACAACTTGGCAGGAAAGAGAAAGACAAGAAGCCGGCTGACTCTACCATGAGCCGCTGGCCTTCGTTCCAGAAACGGAAGCGCTCACCTTTGCTTAAATGCTTCTAGATGGAGAAGGTGGCAGCGGGCTGTAGTGGGTGGGTGTTTGATCCTGGCCCCCCGCCTGGCTTCCCAGCCCAGAGCCTGGGATGGCAAGAGAAACTTGGTGTATTCGTTCATCTCAGACCGCAGAGACGTTCTCTTGGAACTTTCTCTGGTTAGATTAGGATTAGGGAAGTCTCTGATGGCAGGAGGCTCATTTTGTTTCTTTGTTTCTTGGCCTTCCAAGCAGCTGTGAATGAAGCTGGAGTTGCACGGGGGAGCTGGTTGGTTTTCCTCTGTGTCGGGTGGAGGGGAGCGGGTGGTCCTCAGGGCGGACTGCGGCGCTGCCCCCGCCGCCCCCGTGGGAGGTGCGTGGTGGGGGTCTGCACGGCAGAGCATCGCGCCCGCCGTTAACCTGCGCCTCTCTGGTCCCCAGGTGCTGCACCTGTATTGTGACACGTGCTCCGTGCCCATCTGCCGCGAGTGCACGGTGGGCCGGCACGGCGGCCACAGTTTCGTCTACCTCCAGGAGGCGCTGCAGGACTCACGGGCCCTCACCATCCAGCTGCTGGCCGACGCCCAGCAAGGCCGCCAGGCCATCCAGGTCAGTCGCTCACCCCCCTTCACCCGTCTCCCCGGTTCTTGCGGGCACAGGAAACCTTTCCCGCCCCCCTGTCGGCTGTGTGCAGGCGTTCGGGCCATGGGACAGTGGCCCAGATGCGCCCACGCGGCAGGCAGCGGCAGTCACATGAGGGCGGAAGGGCAGGGCATGGAGACCGCACAGTCTCGTGAAGATGACAGTGACGTGACTTGAGTTACTAGCTGCCCAGCGCAAGTTTCCCATCCAAGTTCCTCTGTCCTGCCTTTCCCCCACTCCCCGCCCCAATCCAATGGATATCAGCCTGCTTCTATCAGAACTGTAGGAAGATTGTGTCCTCACCTTGCTACCCAGATTGGTTTATCGGTGAGAAATCAATGAGCATGGGAAATTTTATATAAGGTTCAGAGTCTCAGACTTCCCTGGGAGCTAAATAAGGTCATGTAGGAAGGGATACATGTAACTTGGGGGCACAGGGAAGTTCGCTTACATAGGTAATAACAGTGCCACCTGAGCCAGCTTGACAGGGTTTTAGGAAAATAAAAAAATTGGGTTGTTTTCCTTGTCTGGTAGGATAAGCTTGAAAGTCAGACATTGTTAATGCTCGAACAGAAATCGAATAGGAAACTGTTTAGAATGTGAATTATTTTTTAAAATACGATTTTTGGGGGGAGATAGTAAAGAATCGATCATGCTCTAGGGAAGAATGGTTTAGGATTTTAGTAAGTTTCTCAGCAACTGTCACATTCCTGTGCGTGATACTGAAGTACTCTTCCTGATGAGTCAGGTAATCTGATATCCAAGGCACTTTGACTCATGAAAGTACAGCATGCTGGGAAAGATTGAGGGCAGGAGGAGAAGGGAATGACTGAGGGTGAGATGGTTGGATGGCCCCACCCACTTGATGGACATGAGTTTGAGCACACTCCGGGAGATGGTGAAGGACAGGGAAGCCTGGCAGGCTGCAGTCCGTGGGGTTGCAAAGAGTCGGACACAACTTAGCGACTGAACAACAAGTGTAATGTGAAAATTTCATAAAGGTTTTCCCTGGGGCCAACCATAGTTTGGATCAGGAATATAGTTGAAGCCCACTGACAACATTAAGGTGAATCATAGTTTCAAAGATACTCAATGTGATAAAGATACAGCGGTAGTTCTCACATATGCTGTGGTGGGCTTTGAGTTTATCGGTGACACTTGCTTCTCTCTTATCAGGCCACTTTAGATACCTGTCATCAGGTCACCACTGTTCTCCGTGCAGACATCACTAATCGCTTTTGGCACTCTTCTCAGCGAAACCCAGATTTGGCCTCAGACTCTACTCAGTACTAAGTGGCCGCCACTCAACAGTCAGCTGGCATCACTGACTTCCCTGCCCAGATTGAGATCCTCCACTTCAAGTGTTTGATTGAATCTGTTAACATTTGAAGACAACCTTTTTTTCCTCAAGTGCCGTGCCTGTTCAGTGCTCTTCCTTCTTTCCGCCCTTCCCCGCCCCCCTTCTTTCCTGCCTTCTTATTTATTTATTTTTTAGATGTTTATTTTGGTTGTGCCGGGTCTTAGTTGCGGCACGCGGGATCTTTAGTTTTGACGTGTGGAATCTAGTTCCCCGACCAGGGGTCGAACCAGGCCCCCTGCATCAGGAGCACAAAGCCCGAGCTGTTGGATCACCAGGGAAGTCCCTATTCTTCTTCTTTTTAAAAAAAAATTAATTAGTTTATTTTAGTTGGAGGATGACTTTACAATATTGTGGTTTTTGTCATACATCGACATGAATCAGCCACGGTGCACACTTCTTTTTCTTATATCAAGTGTGTGTTTCTGTTTTCCGAGCTTCCCCAACCCTTTAATTCATCCACTGCCATTTCCCGCAACCCATCTGCCTCTTGCACCCTTCAAGTGCTCCGCGTAGATAGCGGGAACTAGTTAAGCAGGTCCCGGTCTGCACACCGTGGAGTGCAGTGCTTGCCTGGGAGTTGTGTAGGGTTTGGAGAAGAAAGATCCATTTGGTCTCTTCACGCCGAGCTTTTATGACTTTGGGGATGGGGACGACTCATTACAACCAGAGCTTTGCTCCCCTTCTTCCTGTTCTGGGCTTCCCTGGTGGCTGAGCTGGTGAAGAATCCACCTGCAGTACGGGAGCCCTAGGTTCAGTCCCTGGGTTGGAAGGATCCCCTGGCGAAGGGAAAGGCTACCCACTCCAGTATTCTGGCCTGGAGGATTCCGTGGACTGTATAGTCGCAAAGAGTCGGACACGACTGAGCAACTTTCACTTAAGTTTTACCTGTTTGGAAAATGGAAGAAGTAGTTCCTGTCATCGGTGGGAGGGCCAAACCCGGGGGGAGAAGACTGAGAGCAGACACAGGCATGGTTGGCCCAGTCATATGGACCAGGACATCAGCTCTGTGCTGATTAATACCGAGCCCCTCTGGAAACGGGGCATACCCATTACTGATGTGCCAGCCCACCCTTGCATGGTCTGAGGCAGGGGCTTCAAAACGTGGGGGAAAGGACCTCGTTTCTCCCTTTGACTTCCTGTTCTCAGCAGCAGCTCTTTTCCCCTCCTGGTAGCAGAAGCTGGTTCCAGTTCCCAGCTGCCGCCACTCCCAGAGTGAGCTGGGCCCCGGGGTGTCCCTCCCCACACTTCTGGGTCCCAGGAACCCCCACTTGCTTTGTTCTCAGACCCCAAGGGTGGTAGCTGCTGACCAGAGTTACTCTCTCGATCCTCAGGGCGCCCTTTGTGCTAGCAGGTCTCCACTTCCAGTACAGCCGAATTCCCTGCATTAAATCATCTCTGTTTAAATGTCTAGTGAGGTTTCTCTTTTTCTGAATCAGTCCTGACTGACAAACCTGAGATGTTATATCTCTGCTCATGTACACACTTACTAGATTGATCAGTCTTAACTTTTTCTCTTTGGGGTAGTTTGGATACATCCACCTATTTCAACTTGTCGGCTCCTGTATTAGTTTCCTGGGGCTGCTATGAACTGGGTGACTTACAGCCATAGGAGTTTATTTTTTCATGGTTCTGGAGGCTATAAGTCAGAAACCAAGCTATCGCTAAGGCTGTGCTCCTTGTGAAGACTAGGGAAAAACCTTGTCTTGCTTCTTCCTGCCTTAACTTGTACCTGCATCAGTTTCGGTTTCTGCCTCTGTCTGCACATGGCCCTCTGGGTCTCCATGGTGGCTTGGACAGTGAAGAATCTGCCCGCAATGGTGGAGACCCGAGTTTGATCCCTGTTGGAAAGATTCCCTGGAGAAGGCAATGGCAACCCACTCCAGTATTCTTGCCTGGAGAATTCCATTGACAGGAGCCTGGCAGGCTACAGTCTGTGGGGTTACAAAGAGTCAGGCACGACTGAGCAACTGACTGACTTTTCACTTTCCCCCAGCCCTGTATGGTAAGAGTCGTGGATTTAGGACTCAATGCTAGTCTGCTGAGACCTCATCTTAAACAGTAATTTGCAAAGACCTTATTTCCAAGTTAAGTCATTTCCTGCAGTTTCAGGCACATCTGAATTTTGGTAGGACGGTGTTTAACCCACTGCAGTCATGGGTGGGTGTTCTTTACTCCCAATTACATCTGAGCTGAGTTTTGGAATCTTGGGGTGACTTTGGAGGTGAGAGCCATCCCAGACCATGGATAGCCTGTGAGGCGTCCAGATCAGCTAGGTACCAGCTCTGATCCACTCAGTGGGTCCTTAGGCCTCTTGGGGATGTCCAGTGTCTGGTTTGGGGGCAGCTGCTTGTGGTTCCCTAGCCATTAATGTGTCTTCCAACTGAGAGCATGAAACGTGGTTAGTTAGGGGTCCCAATTATAAGTGACTGAATGAATTGTAGCTGGCTGTCGTTGTTTGGTCTTTTAAGTTGTCTGATTGTTTTTCGACCCCATGGACTGTACTCCACTAGGGAATTCCCTGGCAAGAATGCTGGAGTGGGTTTCCATCCCCTTCTTCTGGGGATCTTCTTGACCTAGGGATTGAGCCCGTGTCCCCCGCAGATTCTTTACTGCTAAGCCACCAGGGAAGCCCTTGTCACAATTGATTAGCTGAGAGCATGGTCCTGAAAATAAGGTTGGTCATGTATTGTTTGATTCCATTTGTGAGAAATACCCAGAATGAACAGATCTATAGAGACTGTAGGTGTTGGATGCCATGGGGGAGAAGGAGGGGAGATGGCAAACGACTGCTTCATGGGCATGGATGCTTCCTTTTGGGTGAAGATGCTGTTCTGGAGCCAGATAGTGGTGGTGACCGCACCACGTCGCATGTGCTGAGGGTCACTTGTGGGATCACATCTCAAGGGAGGAGGTATGGATAGGCCTACTTATTTGTATGACGTGGCTAAGTGGGGTGAAGGGAAAGGATGGTTGCGCCTTTGTCACAGGGGTTTATCAGCTAGGCGCTGTTAATAATAGCCGTATTTGACTCCAGGCCAGGTTCTGGACCCAGCTTTTCCCATGTATTGTTCTGCATTTTTCTCATGTTTGCCCCAGTTGGAGAAGGCCAGGAACACATCTGAGACCTTAGAAACTAGTAGGAGGTGGAGTTGGAATCTGAAGGAACCTGGGTCTTTGAGCCCCAGGCTGGCCATCCAGCCTGGTTTACCCAGGGCGGGCGCCAGCCGTGGATGCATTCCACGTCCCAGAAAGCCTCCTGTGCCAGGCAGACGGTTGACGACTCATTTGCAGCTGATCGCTGAGCCCAGGCAGGATCCAGACCCTTGAGGCCTCCCTGGGTTCTTCCTGATCTGGGCCACCTGCTCTAAAGCCAGTTGGAGTATCAGCAGTTGGTTTGGAATCCCTGATTTAATACCTCAGTATCTCCAATCCTTGTGGCTTCTCAAGACACATCATGTAATATTCATGAAAACACTAGGCCTTCTGTCTGCATTAATTTTTTATGAGCAATACTACGTCTGATTAAACGGGCTGATTTACTGGGGGCTGGTGGTACAGGGTAGGGGCGTGGAGGGGGCAGGGATGGGCTCTGGCAAGCTGTGTCTGGACGCAGGTGTGGCTTCTCAGGTGGGTGTGACACGGTTCCCAGTTTGCACTTGGCATTGTTTCTGAGCTGCAGCCTGTGGCACGCCTCCCTCCAGGGATGTGCTTGGCCTTCGAGGTTTCCCCCAGGTAGGAACCTGTGCCGGAAAGCCTGCGGGAAGTTGCCTGCGTGCCCAGAGTCATAGATTTCACATCTGACCCTCAGTCCCCAGTTTTGGGCTGGGTCCCAGCTTCAGTGGTTTCACTGTGCTGGAGTATCTCTTTAACAATCCTGACATTCACTGTGGAGGTGCCATTTCTCGTACAAAGAAACCCAGCCCTTGGCCAGCAGCCCCTCCAGTTACCCGTCGAACAGAATCCCTTCTTTCTCCCAACGCCCACTCTCCTTTGCCAGGACAGGGACCACGCGGCCTGAGTGGGGGCCCACGGCATTCGTTTTTCAGGGCTGAAGAAAAGGAGCCTTAAGTGTTGCGTGTGGGGAGTGAAGGTCTTTCTCGTGGTCTGAGATTGCTTTTGGTTTTGCAGCTGAGCATCGAGCAGGCCCAGACGGTGGCAGAGCAGGTGGAGATGAAGGCAAAGGTGGTGCAGTCGGAGGTCAAAGCTGTGACTGCGAGACACAAGAAGGCCCTGGAGGAGCGGGAGTGTGAGCTGCTCTGGAAGGTAACTGGGGCCTCCCTACCCCTCCCTGGGCCGGCTCGGCGGCCGCGTGACCTCTGTGAGCCACAGCAGGACAGTGAGTGTTCTGATATCGTCCCCTGGACCCTGGCTCCAAGTGTCGAATAGTCTACAGGAAGATGCTGCTGCTGCTGCTAAGTTGCTTCAGTCGTGTCCGACTCTGTGCGACCCCATAGATGGCAGCCCACCAGACTCCTCTGTCCCTGGGATTCTCCAGGCAAGAACACTGGAGTGGGTTGCCATTTCCTTCTTGCACAAAGATGCAGGCATATCTAGACATTGCAGGTGCCCTCCAAGCAGAGGGACTCCTTTCAGAAGTCGTCAGTTCCCTGAGATTGGATGGTATCTTGGGTTTTCTTTTTTTTTTTTTTGCATGTGGGCTCTTAATTCCCCAACCAGGGCTGGAACCCGCGCCCCTACAGGGGTAGCCCTGGGAGTGTGAGACCTAACCACTGGACCACCAGGGGAGTCCCAGGAGGCTCGGGTTTTCTATTGCAGACACGGCAGAAAATTCTAGGCAGAAAGAAGGGAGTACAGTGGAGGCTGCCATCAGGAAAGCAGGCTGCTAGGACGCATCCTTAGTTTTGGTGCTCCGGCTGGTGGGACTTCCTGACCCCTTGTGAAAGCCAGTTTTCCCTTGTTGGGGGCAGTGAACGCCTGTGCCCTTTCTTCCTGTTGAAGCAGGAAAGAGCGCAGAGTCCGCTGGTGTGCTGTTTAGATAACATCAGCTGGAGAGATGACTCGCCCCGCCCACGTCCCTAGCAGCATTTTCTTGTCAGATCTTCCACCCTTGCTCAGGAGGAAAAGGGCAACAGGCCTGAGAGGGTCCAGTGCCTCTCGCTAGTTCAAGAGGAATCAGTCTACCTTCTCAGAACACATGACAACTATGCAGGGACTTGGCTGGTGGTCCACTGGTTAAGACTATACTTCCAGTGCACGGGGCACAGGTCCCCTTCCTGTTTGGGGAACTAAGATCCCACGTGTCATTTGGCACGGCCAGAAAATAATTGATAAAAAGATGCCAGCAAAGACTGTACAGAGCTTATGTAAGTGGGTGTATTTGGGTGTGTGGTGCTTGTTTGACTCGTTGCATCTTGATTTCTTTCTTTTTAAAATTATTCATTTGTTTCTGGTTTGCGCTTGATCTTCATTGCTGCTCAGGGGCTTCCTTTAGTTGTGTGAAGGGGTTCGCTCCTCTTCTCTGCGGTTTGGGGGTTTCTCTCGTTATGGAGCACAGTCTCTAGGCGCACGGGCTGAATTCAGTAGTTGCAGCTCGTGGGCTCTAGACCTGGGCTGTGTACTGGTGGTGCATGGGCTTAGTTGCCCCAAGGCATGTGAGATCGTCCTGGATCAGGGATTGAACCCGTGTCCCCTGCATTGGCAGGCAGATGCCTATCCACTGGGCCACTAGGGCAGTCTGACAGCATCTTGATTTCTGAAAATGATCCTCGTCAATTTCCTCTGCCCTAAAACAGTGAATTGTGCTGGCCTTTTGGAAGGCTGCATTGGCTTCTGCCTTGCCCCTTCCTGTCCGTTTTCTGCCTTCTCTGGCCTCTCAAGGAATATGGCTCCGCTCCCTTTTGGCAGGAGAGTCCTTGGGTATAAACAGTCCAAGAGTTCATTCACACGGTTTATTCGGGCACCTCCGTGGGCCTGCCACAGTTTTCAGACACTCTGATGTTCCCCCCCAGTCTGCCGGTCCCATGCCACCCACGAATGTTAATTATAACTGAGAGGGGGCCCCCTTCTTGCAACCTGAGAGCTCTGTGGTGAACTCTGCCACAAACTTGCTCTTCTGGATTTGTGGATGAAAAGGCCTTTGTGTGCGGGGGTTTCTGCAGACCTCACCTTAGTTCCCCTCCCTCTGGTGGGCCCAACTCGCATCCTCCTTCCTCAAAGGGCAGTGCTCGTTCAGGGAGGACTAGAGAGCCCGCGCTTTACTGGAGGAGAAGCAGATTGGGAAGCAGAGTCTGTCTCTTCTTCATGTAAGCAGATTCTTGTTTACTTGCCTAAAAACTCACTTTTGGTTGACCCAAAATCAGCTTGCTCGTATTGGACACACAGCAGTCCCATTCATCTCTGCTTTCTGCTGGAGTACCTTGCCCCAGATTCTGGCGGAGTCTGCCTTCTCCACTGATTACTAACTTTTCTGCTCCCTCCTGCCTGTCCCCGCCTGGGCACCTTTGTGTATAACGTTTTGTTTTTGTGCATCTTGGTTATTGAAAATACTTGAGTGCTGGGTGACCCAGTCTTACGTGTCTGGATGCGTCTCCTCTTTCTTGTGACTTACACGTTTCCACACAGTTGAGGGATGAGAACCAAGACCCATAGATATGGTCCAGAGCGACAAGAGGATATGGCTTCTCTTTGGTCCGCACCCGGGCCTCTCTGCACGCACGTCCTTTCAGAGTGGACAGATGAATGTGCAGGAATCGGGTTCAGAATCATGTTATCCACCCCACAAAGGGAAATCGGATTAAATCCAGCCCTTCTACCAGTGAACCCTTCTTCTAAAATAGACACTCTGTGTCTTTCAGATCAGTTAGGCACTCAGAAGTCACGGTCCTCTCTGCAGAACAATGCAGACTAGTCGGGCGGCTGGTTTGTTCTCTTCACGGAGTAAAACACTTAAATTTAGAGGAGTCTCAGGTTATTTCATGCGAAAGAATGGAGAAATGGCTGTTTCGTCAGTCAAACAAAAACCGCACGTTCCCTAATAGCGTGGTTTGGGACCCTCGGAAACAGGACAGAAGCCGTGTTTTTACATACTACAGCATTTTAGGTTTAGAGGCCCCTTTGGAAATAATCCAGGCCAGCGGTTGCCAGAAAAGATGGTGTCTCCAGATCTGGTGTGTGGGGCCTCTTAGGCTCCCTGTTGAAAATCTCTAAAACCTGTGAACAGAGAAAACAGTGAAGATAGGGGACAGAGGGGGGATTAGTTTGTAATCTGGAATTAGATGCTCACCAAATCCTTCCTTTTACTCCCTCCACACACAAGTGTTCTCCCTCTGATTGTGTGTGTGTGTATGTGTGTTTATGTTGACAAAGAGACAGAGAAATAACCTTCAAGAGACTTCAGGCCCTTGTGCAGAAGATTCAGTCTGTTGGGATTAAGCTTTGCACTCCAGTCCATTGGGCAGTCCTGCCTCTGGTCCCATGTCTGCCACTTTACTCTCCACCTTTCAGGCTAGGGTCCCTGAAAACCCTCTATCAGAGTCAGACCTCCCTCGGGAGTCTCCATCGCACTGTGTCTACCCTCTAACCCCTAGCACTCTGAATTTGTCTTACTGTCCTTCGTTGCTCGCTTAGTATCTGTCTTTGAGATTATAAGCACAGTGGGCTGAGGCGCGCATTTTCTGATGGCCACGTGTGTCTCCAGCCCCTGATGCAGACAAGGTGCTCAGGAAATGTCTGCATCTGTCACATGGCTGTTTTTCACTTTTATTTAATTTTTAAAAGGCTTCCCTGATAGCTCGGTTGGTAAAGAATCTGCCTGCAGTGCGAGAGACCTGGCTTCGATCCCTGGGTTGGGAAGATCCCCTGGAGAAAGGAAAGGCTACCTGCTCCAGTATTCTGGCCTGGAAGATTCCATGGACTGTGTATAGTCCACAGGGTTGCAAAGAGTCAGACACGACTGAGCAACTTTCACTTCAAATTTTTAAAAAGTATTTTATTTGGCTACACTGGCCTTCATTAGAGCACATGGGATCTTGAGCTGTGGCACATGAACTCTTGGATGCAGCATATGTAATCCAGTTCCCTGACTAGGAACCTGGGCCTCCTGCATTGGGAGCATGGAGTCTTAGCCGCTGGACCACCGGGGGGAAGTCCCTAATTTCTAGCTTAGAGAAAAGTTGCAGGGATAATAAAAGAACTCCATGTATCCTTGATCCATATTCACCAGTTATTTACATCATGTTCCATTTTCATCAATGGGGGTGTGTGTGTGTGCGCGTGCACTAGAGAAAAGTTGCAGGATAATAAAAGAATTCCATGTATCCTTGGTCCATATTCACCAGTTATTTACATCATGTTCCATTTTCATCAATGTGTGTGTGTGTGTGTGTGTGTGTGTGTGTGTGTGTGTGTACACGCGCGCGCGTGCATGAGCCGCATGCACATGCATGCAGTTTGAGCGTAAGTTGGAATGTTGGCAACTCGGCACCTTTACAACTAAATGTTCATTTCCTCTGATCAAGGACATTCTCTTAATCAACACCAGGAAGCTGAGGCTTGATACGACACTAGTTTCTAATCTTGAGTCTAGTCTGTAGTCAAATTTCACCAGTCGTAGTTTTTTTTGTTACTGGGTGTTTTTTTGGCCACGCCACCAGGCATGTGGGATCTTGGTTCCCTGACCAGGGATGGAGCCTGCACTGTCTGCAGTGGAACCACTGGACCACCAGGGAACGTCCCACCTGTAATGTGTTCAATAGCAGCATTTCCTCAGTCCAGGGTTAGTCATTGCATTTAGCCATGACTACAGGTCATAGGTCTCTGTAGTCATCGCCTGTGACCAGGGAAAGTTCCCCCGCCTTCCTCTGTCTTTGCGTTTTGCTAGGCTGGGGGCGTGGAGACCAGTCATTTCTGCAGCCCCTCAGTCTGAGGTTTCCCTTAGTGTGTGAGTCTGTCAGCCGATGCATTGCTTTCTGTCTGTCTTCTAAGCCTCTGTGTCCTCTCTTCTGGCTCTCGCCTTTCTCTCCAGGTAGAAAAGATCCGCCAGGTGAAGGCCAAGTCCCTGTACCTGCAGGTGGAGAAGCTGCGGCAGAACCTGAACAAGCTGGAGAGCACCATTAGCGCCGTGCAGCAGGTCCTGGAGGAGGGCCGGGCGCTGGACGTCCTGCTGGCCCGCGACCGCATGCTGGCCCAGGTGCAGGAGCTCAAGACCGTGCGCAGTCTCCTGCAGCCCCAGGAGGACGACCGGGTCATGTTCACACCCCCCGACCAGGCCCTCTATCTCGCCATCAAGTCCTTCGGCTTCGTCAGCAGCGGGGCCTTCGCGCCGCTCACCAAGGCTACGGGCGACGGCCTCAAGCGGGCCCTGCAGGGGAAGGTGGCCTCCTTCACCGTCATCGGCTACGACCACGATGGGGAGCCCCGGCTGTCGGGGGGTGACCTCATGTCGGCCGTGGTCCTGGGCCCCGACGGCAACCTGTTCGGCGCGGAGGTGAGCGACCAGCAGAACGGGACGTACGTGGTGAGCTACCGGCCACAGCTGGAGGGGGAGCACTTGGTATCGGTCACGCTGTGCAACCAGCACATCGAGAACAGCCCCTTCAAGGTGGTGGTCAAGTCCGGCCGCAGCTACGTGGGCATCGGGCTCCCCGGCCTGAGCTTCGGCAGCGAGGGCGACAGCGACGGCAAGCTCTGCCGCCCGTGGGGCGTGAGCGTGGACAAAGAGGGCTACATCGTGGTGGCCGACCGCAGCAACAACCGCATCCAGGTGTTCAAGCCGTGCGGCGCCTTCCACCACAAGTTCGGCACGCTGGGCTCCCGGCCGGGGCAGTTCGACCGGCCCGCCGGGGTGGCCTGCGACGCGTCCCGCAGGATCGTGGTGGCCGACAAGGACAATCATCGCATCCAGGTCTTCACCTTCGAGGGCCAGTTCCTCCTCAAGTTCGGGGAGAAGGGCACCAAAAACGGGCAGTTCAACTACCCCTGGGATGTGGCGGTGAATTCCGAGGGCAAGATCTTGGTCTCAGACACGCGGAACCACCGCATCCAGCTGTTCGGGCCCGACGGGGTCTTCCTAAATAAGTACGGCTTCGAGGGGGCTCTCTGGAAGCACTTTGACTCCCCGCGGGGCGTGGCTTTCAACCACGAGGGCCACTTGGTGGTCACCGACTTCAACAACCACCGGCTCCTGGTCATCCACCCCGACTGCCAGTCGGCCCGCTTCCTGGGCTCCGAGGGCACGGGCAACGGGCAGTTCCTGCGGCCGCAGGGCGTGGCCGTGGACCAGGAGGGGCGCATCATCGTGGCCGACTCCAGGAACCACCGGGTGCAGATGTTTGAATCCAACGGCAGCTTCCTGTGCAAGTTCGGCGCCCAGGGCAGCGGCTTCGGGCAGATGGACCGGCCCTCTGGCATCGCGGTCACGCCGGACGGGATGATCGTCGTGGTGGACTTCGGCAACAATCGAATCCTTATCTTCTAATCACGTTTCCTGGGCTTCCGTGTTTGGGGTGCGCGTGTATCCATCTCTTCTCTCCTGTCTCTTCTCCCCGCCTTTTGAATTTCAAAGAGGAAACTGTCTCAGGGAAAAAAAAAAAAAATTTTTTTTTTTTTTTGCTTTTGTTTGAAAGACAACAAGAAAAGTACAACATTGCTTACGTCCTACCTCATCTTTATTTTTTTACAGATGAATGTACTTATCTTTTCTGCAGGGATTGAGCCTGTGAAGTGATATCTCTATCTACCTCAGTACCCTTTTACATTTCCTTCTCCGACAGGCCCTCGCCCAGTGGGGGCTTCCCTCCCCCTCCGTGGGGTGTGACACGCACAAGCCTAGCATCTCTGTGGCTGAGGGGGCGGGCACTGGATGTGTGCGGTGGGTTGCATTCTGTAGATTTGAGCCAAGGAAACACGAGAAAACTACTAAGTAAAAAGAAAAAAAAAACTATAAAACATGGGAAAATAGATTTAAGATGCTTAATTGTAGAGTATTTGTGTTCTTAAGAATACTGTGTTTATGGGGTTAGGTTGTGTTGTGTGATCTTGATCTTTATGGGAAAAAATCTTTTTTTCTTCTTTATTTTTTCTTTCTTTTTTTTTTTTTTTTTTTAATGCTGCAACAGAGAACTTTCCTGCGTTCTCCTTTTATACCTCAGTGTGTTTCTCATCCTGTTCGACATCAGTATCTTTTCTTACTCCTAGAAGATGTGGCTGTGGCTTGCTAGCCGAGAAAAGCAGACCATTCCTATTTTAGGGTATGCAATCTTTATTTCTTCTGAGGGAGGGGGTGTGTGTATGTGTGTGTGTGTGTGAGAAAGAGTGAAACCACCTTACACCAATATAGCAAAATAGAAAATGCTATGCCACCTCCCAAAGAACTTTTTTCTCACACTTTGGTTTCTGATAAATAGATGTAGTTCCAGGCTTTTTGATTAAAAGTATTCTCAGAAGTTAAGTGATTTTTAGTCTGCTGTTGGTTATAAAGAACTCATTAGAAGGAAGAAGAAAAGTCACCTCCTACTCAGAGTGAGGATTTTCAGGCATGGACTGGAGTGTGGATGTGAGTGGGTGGGCGTGCATGTGGTGAGTCAGGAGAGACATAAGACCCAGGCAAGGGACCCCCAGACTGTGGTTGATTGTAGTTCTCTTAATACTAGGCGTTCTCCTAAGACGAGTAAGCAAAGGAATGAACTTTTGTTTTAAAAGCACAATTTTTTCCTGCTTCGGAAGTTCAGGGAGATGGAATGATTGCGAGGCAAGTAGGAACAGCCCACTCCCACACCCTGTCCTCAGCTCAGCTTCACAGAGCAGTCTGCTCCTGAGCCATGGAACGTGGTTTGTTTTCCCCGCAAAGGCCTTTGAATGTAAAGGGTTTGTAAGCCAAAAGCACCCCAACCTGGAAATCGTATAGGACAGAATACCTCTTGTTCAACCAAAGAATGAAGATGTATGAAGCCAGTCTCCCCAGCTGCGGAACCATGAGATGGCATCTGTCACTTTACAGGGCGGGTTTGTCAGAAGCTGGACTTGGGTGCAGAGCCTTGTGCTTCTGAGTCTTGGCCGTCTTGGAAATACTGAAATGAGAACCAAATTCCAGAGGGGCACCAGAAAGAGGTATGCCTGGACGGCAGTGCCGTCTAGAATCTGTCCCCTCACAGATCAGTGTCTGGCCCTGTATTGAAAAGAAATTCCTCTTGCAGTATGGCTAGTGTTTTTAACGAACAGAATAAACTAACAAACGGAACAACTCTTGTTGTTCCCAAAGAAAAGGAGATGATGGGAAATAGTGTAGCCAGCCAATCAAATTGCTTTTCCCATCCAGCTTTTTAGGACATTTACCACATTGTGGTCCCCCGTCTCTTCCCATTGCTTTAGTTGTGAGGTTTCTAAGTGACCAAAATGGGGGAATCCTCGTTCCCTTAAGGAGAACCACATGCAATAAAAGATCCCCTAACTGGAAAGTAGCTTCAAACTGCTGGCACCCAGATGCAGTGTGGCTGGGTAGGGAGGTGTCAGGAGACTTTGTTCGGTAAAAGCGCCTCTTCTTTTATTGAAGAATTTAATAGTGATTCCCTAATAGTGAATTCCCCTCTAATTCCTATTCATTTGTCTTTTATGTTGTCCCTAACTTCTCAGTTCTTTGGTAAAGAGCACATGTAATTAAGCATTTTTATTGTTGTTTTGTTTTGTTTTGTTTTGGAATAACTTGGTGCTGATTCTCCTTCTCAGTCCTCCTGCTCCCCCAGATAATCACCAAAGACAACTGATTTTAAATGCTTAATTTTTTTTTCGTTATGGGGGGGAGTGGATCTTGAAAATTCTTTCAAATGTTCTCTGAAACTCAGGTCGTGATTATGGTTAGGCTGAGTTGTTTGAGGTAGTGACTACCTTTGGTTAGTCTATCTTTGGTTTCATCATCTTCCCTGTCACCTTTTCTTCCCAGTTTCCCCATTTGTGGGGAAATACTGGGACCTGAGTGAGAAATGTACTTGGTGAGTGGCAGTAACTCACGCTGCTTCTCTAAAGTTTATCTGTGGATCTGGTTGTGAATCCAGGGTTTCCACACGGCTGAAATGACCAGGGCTTCATTAATAGACTGTCCAGTGTGCAGGCTTAAAGCAAACGGGCCCCCTCCCCGAAGCGAGCATGGAGCGGGCGTGACCCAGCCTCTTCACTCTTTGTAAAAGATACATCTCCTTACCTTGTCTGCGCCTAGGATTGTGCATCACCGCCATTCAAGAAACATGTCACACTTGGGGAGCTTTTGTTTGTGAAACACTGCCGTCTGTGGCTGCCCCCACTTGACTCCTGACCCACAAGGGTTGGTGCAAAGCACTCGGAGTGTGCTGCTCCCGCGGTGTGGAATGCTCCGGATCAAAGAGTCAGGAGAAAGGCTAGCCTTGGGACCTCCCTACAGTGAGTGAGTCTCTTCACAATAAGCATTTACCAGTGCAGGTCTCCTGCCCCTTAGGAGGTGATGCTAGGGTAGCAGGAATTGGGTCCAAGCAGGAGTCCGTAACGTGGTGTAACGATAGGGTTCCTGGGTGCTGTGAGGGGGAAGGATAAAATGTTTCTGTTGAGGAATATGATGCTGAGACAGTAATCCCCGTGTGTGTCTGATCTGGTCAGGGGATGGGGTGGGGTGTGAGGTCAGTATATGGTTTGAGATGCCAACTGGATTTAGATGTACAGGTTTAAATATTGCAATGGCTAAAGGAAATCTAAACAACCCACAGAGGCAAGCCACTTTTGGTTGACACCGACTTGGCATTTCAGAAGTATTACTGGTGTTTGGGTTTGTTTTGTGGGTTTGTTTTTTTTTTTTTTTTAATACTGGGTTGGCCAAAAAGTTTGCTGGGGTTTTTCCGTAAGGTGTGATGGAAAAACCCAAACGAACTTATTGGCCAACCCAGTAATTCCTGTGTGAATTTGGTCACAAGAAGCAGTACTATCTCAGCCTGTGCTGTCTGGTGGCTGGCAGTTGGCACTCGAGTTGGCTGGAGCCCAGTGGCCCAGACAGGACCCCAAGTCCACTGACTCTTTGACTGACAGAACCCTTTTAAGTCTAACTTATTTGGGGGATCACAAGATTAGGGTACCATAAACAGAATCTAAATTACACGCTGGGCCAAAAACAAGTTGCCAGAATTGAAGGCACTTTGAAATGCGGTTGTAAGAGAAGACCGTGAGATTGGCTCCATCTGCTTTATTCTAGTTAAGCCAAAGCTTAATGATTAGAGGAGGGAAGTCTTACTGTCTTCTGTGTGTTGTCTTCCTCTCTGAAGATCTTAAGACTGCTGTGTCCTGGTAGATAGCGAAAGATATGCCAAAGTTATAGGCTGGTTTTGTTTTGTTCTGTTTCTGTTTAAAAAAAAAATCCGATGGTGCCAAAAAGTATTTATTTAAGACATCACTCTTACTGAGTTTCCAACAGTCTGGGGCTGTATAAAAAAATCTTAATACTTGCGTGTGGTGAAATCGCAGAACCTGGCCCTCCCCATCTTCTCTGGCTGTTTGTAGGCCGGGGCATAAAACACAGACAGACACAGAAACACACACACCCACCCACCCACTCCACTCCACACCGTCTGCTTTTGTGTCGTTTCTACCTCACTTCTGGCAAAAAGTCATCTACCTCACACTAGCATCTGACGGGGTCTCTGAATAGTATTAATCCACCGGGAGTGGGTGGGAGCAGGGAGCTACCTCGAGAAGAAAATGTTTTCATAATTCCAGAACTGACTTCTCCCAGGAGAAACATTGGACCGACCTTGAAAAAGAAACCTGGAAACCAAATCTTCCTATACTCATGCAGAACAGAGTCCTTCAACCCAAATATTTCTTAGCAATCTGGCTTTTTTCCCCCACCAGGAGTTAACGCACACCGTTATCACGTTCAGAGTCCTGAAATCACGGGTACATCTGACCTGTTTGAGGACTTAACTGCAAATGAAGACCTTTAGGTCTTTTCTCTTTTTTTTTCTCTCTCTTCAAGAGAAAAAATATTTTATCTGTATTTTGAATGTCTACAAATACAGCCTTTTAGGAGCAATTCTAAGGGTCTGGTTGTTCAGAACATTACCTATTGGAAGAGAATGAGCATCCTTTAGACCTCGTGATTGTATTTATACCGTTTCTGGACCCAGCATGCCTCACCATGACATTGCAACAATCACTGTCTGTCTGAGCAGTGATGGTGAAGGGTATGTCACTCTTTTGTTCTGTGTTGTGTTTTTTTTTTCCCCTACCAAAGGTAACACATTCTTTGATGGGTAGTTCTTTTCCTTTGCTTGTTGATTAAATACTTGATAAAATTGAGAAGCACATTACCATGAGAATACTGTATTGCCTCTCCACCTCTCTTCCTCCCCTCGCTTAAATTTTTGTTGCAGTTTGGAAGAGAGGGTCCTGAAGACCACTGTCATTATCATGGATTTGGTTTAAAGATGTCATGGTGAAGAAATACCTCAATGATGCCTATTTTAAAAACTGATCTTACGGGTTAACAAGCCAGCCTGGTGGGATGTTTTTCCATCATCATTTAACCAGTAATGGTTCTAAAAGTTTTGTGTATCCACATGGTCGTAGACCTCCTTTTAATGATTGTATTAACTTACAAGCTCAGGTAGTATTTTTCTTAAGGCTCTATCCCAGAGCATACTGACTGAATGTTAATGCGTGTAGCAAAGTGTTTACTTTCTTTAAATAACCAGCTCTGGAATAGTTCTTTGTGTTTCTAGCAGTCTGTGTAGTTGTCTTTTTCAGAGGAAGATTTTTCACATTTCTGGGATGTTCTTGTTTTTAGGGCGGTAAGATTTCTTTTTTTTTTTTTTTTTCCTTCTCTTCCCCAATTCAATGCAGGTGAGAGGGTGGGTGGGTAAGGGATGTTTTTAACTAGCATGTTAGGTATATTTGGGTGGGTGGGAGGGTTGTTAGTGTTGCTGTTGCTTTTTTTTTTTTAATGAATCTTGCTTAATACTGTCCATTAGCTGTCATGCCCAGTCAACAAAATGCTTTAAATTTGAAAGTGTAGAGCACATGGCTTGGTTGAGGGTTTTTTTGTTTTGTTTTTGTGAGAAAAGCAAATGCAAAGTTGGAGAAATTAATACGGGCATGTTGCCTGAGATTAGAATGACTAAGATAAGTTTTTTTTTTTTTTTTAATTTGTTCAAGGCAGACATGGTGTAAGGAATATGCACCACCAGACTAACTGCCTGGGCCACAGAAACCTATGCTGCAAGCCCTCCTGGGTGCTGACTGCCTCTTGACACTTTTCAAAATGGGCATTGCAGCGGTGGTGTAGATCCTGTCCATTAAGTGGAGAACCGGGGAAGTGAAGGGTTTTCCCCAGACCTTTAAGGTGGGTTCTTGTTTGGGGTGGGGTTTTTTTTTTTTTCCTCCTCCCTTCTGGAGTTTTACTTTTAAATGATACACTGCAGGCCTCAGGCATGACAGGCAATGAGCAGGTGAAGAACCGATGGGAAAGTGTTCAAAAACTCCTGTGTTAGCTAACAGGCTTCTGAATGTATCGCTGTGGTCCACAGAGGAGGCTGGACAAGGTAGCAAGGAGATGATGTATCAGCTACTGCAGCCTTAAAACAAAGTTGGTGTCTCTTTGGACTTTAAAATTGTTCCTATGCAGCTTATTTTATTTTTGTTTAATCAAATAAACAAGAGGGTTTTTTCCATGGAAAAGCTGTGTCTGTGTGGTCCTTGATTCGAGAATATAGAAGGGTGCGTATACTGCCATCATGAAAGGGCGGTCTGTGATGGAAGATCCAGAGGAAGTACTCTGATCAGTGGGTCAGATTGGGTCCGTTCAGTGTTTGCAAAACAGGTGGATACCAAGACTTTATTTTTTTTGTTTAACATTAAAAATATTTTTTATTTATTTGGCTTGGCAGCTTAATTGCAGCACATGGGGTCTAGTTCCCCTACCAGGGATCAAACCCAGGTCCCCCCTGCATTGGGAGCACAGAGTCCTAGCCTAGCTGCTGGACACCAGGCAAGTCCCTAAAACGCCTTTTTTTTTTTAAATTTTATTTTTGGCCACACCCTGTAGCATGTAGGATCTTTCTCCGACCAGGGATGGAACCCAGGCCCCAGCAGTGAAACTGCCTAACTAACCACTGGACCACCAGGGAAGTCCCCAACTCCTATTTTTGGGGGGGGCGGTAAGGCAATTTTTATTTTAAAGAACAGTTTTAGGTTCATAGCAGAAATTGAGAGGAAGGCACAAAGATTTCCCAGAGGCCTCCTACCCTCACACATGCATAACCTTCCCCTGAGACCCACACCCTCCTGGGATTTCTTTCGGATGATGCAGTGATCTAGAGCTAGGCAATGGTGATGGTTTTACAACTAAGTGGGTGAATTCTATGGTATATGAACAATCTCAATATGAGAAGGCACAGTACACAAATCAGTACATCTGGTCATATTAAAAATTAATGCTTAAATGAAAAGGTTTGATTGGTTTTTCTGGACTTGTATTGGGAGGGCCGTGTGGCAAGCCTATCCTGAAAGTTGTAAGTGGTAATGATACAGTGCCATTTCCCAACAGGGCTATTTCTTGGGCCTATTGATCCCCTGCTGAGTTCTGGCCCCTTTTCCAGGACCTCAGGCAGTATTCTAAGGAAGCCAGCATCACCAGCCCGGATTTAGGAATGAGGCAAACACACCCCGCCAACCAGAGATGTACGTGTGACCAAAATATGTACAGTTGTTACTTTTAAAATCTTTAGAAAATCAGTCCAATGAACATTATAAAAAAGTGAAAACAAGGCTTGGCCTTGGAGAAGATATTTATAAAGGTATGGAAACCTGAAGGTCAGTCATGTCCAACCGTTTGCGACCCTGTGGACTGTAGGGTCCACCAAGCTCCTTGGTCCGTGGAATTCTCCAGGCAAGAACACTGGATTGGTTGCCATTCCCATCTCCAGGGGATCCTCTCGACCCAGGGGTGGAACCCAAGTCTTCTATGTCTCCTGCATTGCAGGCAGCTTCATTACCCCACAGGCATCATAAGTAACAGCAAGTGATATTCCAGAATATGTAAAGAATTACAAATCAATAAGGAAAAATATAGCCCAGTTAAAAAACAAGCAAAGGATTGGTTAAGTAATTTATAGAGTTCAGCTGCACTAGAGCTCAGGGAAATAAACTAGACAAAAATAAGATACCATTTTGTACTCAAAAGTTTGACAAAAATGTTAAAGTCTCATTATAGCAAGTGCTAGGAACTGTCATACACAATTGGTGGGAGTGTACAACTGTTAGCAGGGGTATTTGTCAATACCTAGTAGATGGAAGACGGGTTTGCACTGAGATCCAGTCCTTTCACCTCCTAGAGTGTGCTTTGGGGAGATTCTAGCACAGGACATGAGAAAAGTCCCTGTGATACATTTATTCACTGGACTATAAAATGAATGACCAGGAGCTAACTGTGGGTACATTTAAAAGTCGCAGGAGCTAGTTTCAGGGGGACTTGACAGTATACCTTTTTTGAAATATAAGTTCAAATTTTATTCTTTGCTCAATATGGAAAATACCTAAATCACAGAATTGAAGAAAATCCACTTTGTTTTATGCAAACTATAAAAAGGCCAACCAAAGTCAAACCATGTTTGATGAAATTAATAATTTTAAATTAGAAGCCAATATATAATGTTTGTCTCAGAGAAGTGCTGGATATATAAGAACTTTTAGTTACTTTGTCTTTTATTAACAATGTTTGGGCATATTAATTTTATATTTTTAATGCTATTTTTAAAGCAACAATGGAGGTAAGAAAATATCCTTTACTCTTAAAAGTATTTTTAGCATGGTCTTGTTTAATCACTGAGTCGTGTCCTATTCTTTTGCACCCCCATGGACGTAGCCTGCCAGGCTCCACTGTCCATGGGATTTACCAGCCAAGAATACTGGGGTGGGTTGCCATTTCCTTCTCCATACAGTAAGACTTTTACATGTTTGAAAAGAGCTCAAAACAATACTACATGTTTGTGGGGTTTTGTTTCATGGGTTCTTTTTTTGGGGGGGGGGGCGGTGGGGAGTAGGTGGGCCTCGAAGAGCAGCACTCAGGTTCTTAGTTCCCAGACCAGGGATCAAACCCATCTCCCCTGCAGTGGAAGTGCGGCATCCTAACCACTGGACCACCAGGGTATTGCCAACAGATGCTTACTCTTGATCCCACGTGCCCAGGCCAATGCCAGGATGAAGGCATTCCTAGAAGAAATGAGGAGGTGGGGGAGGTTGCATTTTGGTGTGGACGGTGTGTGGGTTTTGAGCTAGGTTTTGAGGCAAATATTCCCGCAATATTGACAAATGTGAACATGACCTTGTTAGTCCAAAATCATACAGACGTTATGATTTTGGCTGGGTGTTCACCCACTCTTAACCTCTCTTTTGCTTGGTGGATTCCGTGATGTGAATGTACTTTCTGCTCAACCAAGCCCTTCGATAGGGCTTGCTGGAACAGGTGGCCTAACAACAACTATTTTCCTGGATGGGGTAATTTCCTACTGTTCGACTCAGAAGATGTCAACTTTGATTTCAGTGATTGGAGGCTTATCTTGGCAACTTTCACAGTCAAGCATTCCCAACATTAAAAAAAAAAAAAAGTGTTATTGAAGTAGAGTTGATAACGTAAAATGGCTATCACAGGTAACAAAAAGAATTCTATTTCTAGTAATATGTGCTACCCTTGCTCCAAAAGGCTAGACAGTATTTTCACTGGACCAAGCTAACTATCATTGAATCTGAAACTTTTAACTGTTTTCTTTTTTTGGCCGAGCCACGTGTCTTGTGGGATCTTAGTTCCCTGACCCAGGATCGAACTGGTGCCCCGTGCAATGGAATTGTGGAGTCATAAGCACTGGATTTCCAAGGAATTCCCAACACTTTTAAGTTTTTACAGCACGTTCTGGGCAGGGACAGACCCTACTGCTTGAGAGGAGTTCAACAGCAGCCTGGACCACCATCTGCCAGATGAGTTGGGATTAACTGGGAGGGGCTGGCACACGCTCTAATCTGGACTGAGAGATCTCATCAGGTTTGGGAAATCAGTTTAGGAATGTGACTGTAATGTTAACTTCTGAGATGGGAATGAGGAGAGAAAGGAGGAGGGATCCGCCCAGAACATACTGTCCCCCAACCGGGAGGGCTGGGCAGGTGCCAGCATGTCAAGGTTCCCAGCCAGTTCCAGCAGAATCCCCGAAAAACAAGCTCTGTTGTGACTCCAGCACCACCGGTATTCACTGTACCTTCCACGTAGCAACATACTCTCCCAACTAGATCTCCCTCCAGGACGTTTTTCCTAAAGCAAGTGAGACCAAGATATAGGCAGAAGCCCACCTTGGAAGAGTATGGGCTTCCCCGGTGGCTCAGCCTATCAATGCAGGAGACACTGGTTCGATCCCTGGGTCAGGAAGATTCCCCTGGAGGAAGAAATGGCAACCCACTCCAGTGTTCTTGCCTGGAGAATCCCACGATAGAGGAGCCTGGTGGACTACGCCATGGGGTCGCAGAGTCAGACATGACGTAATGACTGAACAACAACCTCAGGTCATCAGGCATTAGATCCTGGAGGTGGGGGTACCTGCTATAGAGCACCTTTTTTTTTTTTTTGGTGAAATCGCTGACTGCTTGCCTCTATCAAAGCATTTTGTAAGCCAAAAAAAAAAAAACCACTTGATAGGCATTGCTTCCCGGTCCATCATCAACTGAAGTTTGCTCAAACTCAGGTCCATTGAGTCTATGATGCCATCCAACCGTCTCATCCTCTGTCGTCCCCTGCCTTCAGTCTTTCCCAGCATCGGGGTCTTTTCCAGTGAGTATATTGTATATATATACATACAATGAGTATATTGTGTATATATACCTATATACACACAATGAGGAGAAGGCAATGGCAATCCACTCCTGTACTCTTGCCTGGAAAATCCCATGAACGGAGGAGCCTGGTGGGCTGCAGTCAGTCCATGGAGTCTCGAAGAGTCGGACACAACTGATCAACTTCCCTTTCACTTTTCACTTTCATGCACTGGAGAAGGAAATGGCAACCCACTCCAGTGTTCTTGCCTGGAGAATCCCAGGGATGGGGGGAGCCTGATGGGCTGCCGTCTATGGGGTTGCACAGAGTCGGACACAACTGAAGCAACTTAGCGGCAGCAGCAGCATACACAGTGAGTATATGTGTTTGTATATATACAATGAGTATATTGTGTATCTATATGTACAATGAGTATATTGTATATATATTAAAAATATATAACTAGGGACCTACTGTATAGCACAGGGAACTCTAAATATTCTGTAATGGCTTATATGGGGAAAAAATCTGAAAAAGATTGGACACATACATGTGTATAACTGATTCACTTTGCTGATTCATACCTGAAACTATCACTATAAATCAACTACTGTTCAGTGGCCCAGTCGTGTCCGACTCTTTGCAACCCCATGGACTGCAGCACGCCAGGCTTCTCTGTCTTTCACCATCTCCTGGAGCTTACTCAGACTCCAAAAAAAAACTACCACTGAGTCGGTGATACCATCCAACCATCTCATCCTCTGCTGTCCCCTTCTCCTCCTGCCTTTAATCTTTCCCAGCATCAGTTTTTCCTAATGAGTTGGCTCTTCACATCAGGTGGCCAAAATATTGGAGCTTCAGCCTCAGCCTCAGTTGTTCCAATGAATATTCAGGACTCATTTCCTTTAGGATGGACTGGTTTAATCTCCTTGCCATCTGAGGGACTCTCAAGAGTCTTCTCCAGCACCACAGTTCAAAAGCATCAATTTTTTGGCACTCAACCTTCATTATGGTCGAACTCACATCCATACATGACTACTGGAAAAATCAACCATTCTCCATTAAAAATTAATTTTAAAAAATTTTTAAAAAGAGGCACTGCTTACTACTTTGGGTTTCTTTTTGCTTTTAAATTTTTATTCCATTCTGTTTTAATACTTTTTGTATGAATTTCCCCCTAAATATGTATATTCTTTTATTCTTTCTTTTATCTTTATATATATGTTTTCTTTCTTATATATTTTTATTGTTGATTATGCTAGATGTGCAGGTCTGTGTGTGTGTGTGTGTGTATGTGTTCAGGTTTGACTATGAACTGAAGAGTTAATTTTCATATTTGTCAGTTCTCCAGGAATCTCTGCCAACACCACCCATAACAAGTTGTGAAACTGAACACATCTTCTCTCCTCCCTGCCAGCTGGCTTCCTTTAGCAACCTCCTCACCCCTGCCAGGGGATCTTCCCTTGTCACACTTACAGACAAGAGATTTGGCAATGCCCTTTTGTTCATTCATTAGTTCATTCTATAGTCAAATATTCAAACATTTTAAGTCTCTTTCTTTTTTGTAATATTTATGTATGTATTTGGCTGCACCAGATCTCATGTTACGTGCCAGACCTTTTAGTTGTAGCATTCAAACTCCTAGTTGCGGCATGTGGGATCTAGTCCCCCAATCAAGGGTCAAACCTGGGTCCCTTATATTTGAAGCACAGAGTCTTAGCCACTGGACCACCAGGGAAGTCCCAATCCCATTCCTCTTTTTTTTTTTTTTCCCATTCCTCTTTATTTCCTCTCTCATTATGCTTCTCCTGTTATGTGCAGAACTACAAAATCCTCCTTCTCTGCTGTCTCTCCTCTCCTAGCCTCACCATCGTGCTATTTCCCCCTGTATCCTTTCACCACACTGCCCAGAAGGGACAGGTGCCTTGGAGCTCAGCTCAGTGGTTTGGCTTGGGTGGGTGGGATGATAAGGATGTAAGAATTGCTCAGAGTTGGGGGACTGGTTCTATGGCAGATGCAGGCCAGGGCCAGGGATGAGAATTCCCCCCCCCCCCCCCCAAAGCCGGGGGACTGAGAAGAGCTGGAAAGAGCTGAAGCTAAGAAAATCTGAGGGAAAACATGTTAGTGGAGAGCCGAGCCAGAGGCTTGGTGATAGGTGGTGCTGGAAGTTCATCCAGAGGTTCAGTGACTTTCCCTATGTGTCAGACAGGAGCCCAAACCCAAGGGTGTGGTTCCAACCTGGGGTCAAACACCTTTCTATGTTTTGGTTCTGGTGAAGCAAGGAATCAAGCTTCCATCTCTTCTGCCCTAGATTTCATCATTCAGCCCTGGGGAAAGAAAGACTTCTGTGGACCCCAGGCCAGAAACCCCAACTTTCAGAGACCCCTAATTCAGATGCTGCTGCCTTCTCATAACTGAAGCTGTTTTACCTTGGGGCTCACAGTTCTTGTCTCCTCCCTGCTCAGATGTTGCACCTTCCTGATCTTTTTCTCCTCCAAATACTTCAGAACCAGGAGTGTTTGAGAAACAACAGTCGCTGGAGAGAAGGTTAGAGAAAAATCAGTGTTTTCAGGAAACAGCCAGATTTTAGTATTTGGTACTTAGTATGTTGAACGTGGAGGAAACACTGAGGGATATGATAGAGGATGTTGGGGTGGGATGGAAGAAGGGCCTGATGAATGGGCATGAGGTCAAGGCTGTACAGTGGGAGGGTTTGGGGGTGTTGGGTTTTTTCCCAAGGTTGTACTGCCCTTCCTAGCCCAGTTGCCCTCCTAAAGAAGTTCAGCCCAGTCCTCTCATTTTAAGGCAACGAGGTTTGGGTTCAGAAGGGAAAATGCTGCTGAGTCTTCTTTTCTCAGTCACAGGTTCTGAGTCTAGGATAAAGTCTGAAGGGTTTTTTTTTTTTTTTGGCCATGCAGCAGCGATCTTAGCTCCCTGACTAGGATCAAACCTGTGCCCCCTGCAGTGGAAGCGCAGAGGTTTAACCAACCACTGGAACACCAGGAAAGTCCTCTGTGGGGTTTTTTTTGTCAGCTCCAGGCATAGCCTTTTCCTATTGGAACCCTCCTGGTATGGGGACATCACCCTCGAGGCAAGCCATTTTCCTGAGGCTTCCATCTGCTGGGCCCAGTTTTACCGATGCCATCTTGAGCTGCCTGCATTCTGGAACTGTCTTTTCCTAAAGAAACCTCGCGTGGTGCTGAAAGGGCTGAAAGGAGATACCCAACATCCAAGGTCAGGAGGGGCGGCCATGAGGAGATACCCCTCGTCCAAGGTAAGGAGCAGCGGCTGTGCTTTGCTGGAGCAGCCGTGAAGAGATGCCCCACATCCAAGGTAAGAGAAACCCCAGTAAGACTGTAGGTGTTGAGAGAGGGCATCAGAGGGCAGACAGACTGAAACCACAATCACAGAAAACTAGCCAATCTGATCACAGGACCACAGCCTTGTCTAACTCAATGAAACTAAGCCATGCCTCGTGGGGTCATGGTGGAGAGGTCTGACAGAATGTGGTCCCCTGGAGAAGGGAATGGCAAACCACTTCAGTGTTCTTGCCTTGAGAACTCCATGAATAGTATGAAAAGGCAAAAAGATAGGACACTGAAAGTTGAACTCCCCAGGTCGGTAGTTGGCTGATATGCTACTAGAGATCAGTGCAGAAATAACTCCAGAAAGAATGAAGGGATGGAGCCAAAGCAAAAGCAACACCCAGTTATGGATGTGACTGGTGATAGAAGCAAGGTCAAATGCTGTAAAGAGCAATATTGCCTAGGAACATGGAATGTTAGGTCCATGAATCAAGGCAAATTGGAAGTGGTCAAACAGGAGATGACAAGAGTGAACATCTACATTTTAGGAATCAGCGAACTAAAATGGACTGGAATGGGTGAATTTAACTCAGATGACCATTGTATCGACTACTGTGGGCAGGAATCCCTTAGAAGAAATGGAGTAGCCCTCATAGTTAACAAAAGAGTCTAAAATGCAGTACTTGGATGCAATCTCAAAAATGAAAGAATGATCTCTGTTCGTTTCCAAGGCAAACCATTTTATATCAGGGTAATCCAAGTCTATGCCCCAACCAGTAACACAGAAGAAGCTGAAGTCGAACGGTTCTATGAACACCTACAAGACTTTTTAGAACTAACATCCCAAAAAGATGTCCTTTTCATTATAGGGGACTGGAATGCAAAGGTAGGAAGTCAAGAAATACCTAGAGTAACAGGCAAATTTGGCCTTGGAGTGCGGAATGAAGCAGGGCAAAGGCTAATAGAGTTTTGCCAAGAGAACACACTGGTCATAGCAAACACCCTCTTCCAACAACACAAGAGAAGACTACACATGGACATCACCAGATGGTCAACACTGAAATCAGATTGATTGTATTCTTTGCAGCCAAAGATGGAGAAGCTCTATACAGTCAGCAAAAACAAGACCAGGAGCTGACTGTGGCTCAGATCATGAACTACTTATTGCCAAATTCAGACTTAAATTGAAGAAAGTGGGGAAAACCACTAGACCATTCAGGTATGAACTAAATCAAATCCTTTATGATTATACAGTGGAAGTGAGAAATAGATTTAAGGGACCAGATCTGATAGGCAGAGTGCCTAATGAACTATGGATGGAGGTTGGTGACATTGTACAGAGACAGGGATCAAGACCATCCCCAAGAAAAAGAAATGCAAAAAAGCAAAATGGCTGTCTGAGGAGGCCTTACAAATAGCTGTGAAAAGAAGGGAAGAGAAAAGCAAAGGAGAAAAGGAAAGATATACCTATTTGAATGCAGAGTTCCAAAGAATAGCAAGGAGAGATAAGAAAGCCTTCCTCAGTGATCAGTGCAAAGAAAGAGAGGAAAACAATAGAACTGGAAAGACTAGAGATCTCTTCAAAAAAATTAGAGATACCAAGGGAACATCTCATGCAAAGATGGGCTCAATAAAGGACAGAAATGGTATGGACCTAACAGAAGCAGAAGATATTAAGAAGAGGTGGCAAGAATACACAGACGAACTGTACAAAAAAGATCTTTACACCCCAGATAATCACAATGGTGTGATCATTCACCTAGAGTCAGACACCCTGGAATGTGAAGTCTAGTGGGCCTTAGGAAGCATCACTACAAACAAAACTAGTGGAGATGATGAAATTCCAGTTGAGCTATTTCAAATCCTAAAAGACAATGCTATGAAAGTGCTATACTCAATATGCCAGCAAATTTGGAAAACTCAGCAGTGGCCACAGGACTGGAAAAGGTCAGTTTTCATTCCAGTCCCAAAGAAAGGCAGTGCCAAAGAATGCTCAGACTACTGCACAATTGCACTCATCTCACACGCTAGTAAAGTAATGCTCAGAATTCTCTAAGCCAGGCTTCAGCAATACATGAACCATGAACTTCCAGATGTTCAAGCTGGTTTTAGAAAAGGCAAAGGAACCAGAGATCAAATTGCCAGCATCTGCTGGATCATCGAAAAAGCAAGAGAGTTACAGAAAAATATCTGTTTCTGCTTTATTGACTATGCCAAAGCCTTTGACTATGTGGATCACAATAAACTGTGGAAAACTCTTCAAGAGATGGGAATAGCAGACCACCTGACCTGCCTCTTGAGAAATCTGTATGCAGGTCAGGAAGCAACAGTTAGAACTGGACATGGAACAACAGACTGGTTCCAAATAGGAAAAGGAGTACACCAAAGCTGTATGTTGTCACTCTGCTTATTTAACTTATATGCAGAGTACATTATGCGAAATGCGGGGCTGGATGAAACACAAGCTGGAATCAAGATGCTAGGAGAAATATCAATAACCTCAGATATGCAGATGACACCACCCTTAAGGCAGAAAGTGAAGAAGAACTAAAGAGCCTCTTGATGAAAGTGAAAGAGGAGAGTGAAAAAGTTGGCTTAAAGCTCAACATTCAGAAAACTAAGATCATGGCATCCAGTCCCATCTCTCCATGGCAAATAGATGGGAAAACAGTGGAAACAGTGAGAGACTTTATTTTTGGGGGCTCCAAAATCACTGTAGATGGTGACTGCAGCCATGAAATTAAAAGACGCTTACTCCTTGGAAGGAAAGTTATGACCAACCTAGACAGCATATTAAAAAGCAAAGACATTACTTTGCCAACAAAGGTCCATCTAGTCAAGGCTATGGTTTTTCCAGTAGTCATGTATGGATGTGAGAGTTGGACTATAAAGAAAGCTGAGTGCCAAAGAATTGTTGTTTTTGAACTGTGGTGTTGGAGAAGACTCTTGAGAGTCCCTTGGACTGCAAGGAGATCCAACCAGTCCATCCTAAAGGAGATCAGTCCTGGGTGTTCATTGAAAGGACTGATGTTCAAGGTGAAACTCCAATACTTTGGCCACCTGATGCGAAGAGCTGACTCATCTGAAAAGACCCTGATGCTGGGAAAGATTGAGGGCAGGAGGAGAAGAGGACGACAGAGGATGAGATGGTTGGATGGCATCACTGACTCAACAGACATGAGTTTGAGTAAACTCTGGGAGTTGGTGATGGACAGGGATGCTTGCGTGCTGCAGTCCATGGGGTCACAAAGAGTCGGACACGACTGAGCGACTGAACTGAACTGAAAGAAACCTTAGGGCTTCCCCAGTGGCTCAGGAGTAAAGAATCCACCTGCCAATGCAGGAGACGCAGGTTTGATCCCTGGGTCAGGAAGATCCGTTGGAGAAGGAAATCACAACCCTGTCCAGAAAAATCCCATGGACAGGGGAGCCTGGCGGGCTACAGACCATGGGGTCCCAATGAGTCGGACACGACTAAACGACAACAACAAAGTAGCTTTTAGGTACCAGAAGATGCTACTGATCCCCTTCCCACTCCTCAGCCCTGAACTCCTCCCATTCTTCAGACAGTTAGGGAAATGACAAGAGCCTATGATGCGGTTATCTGTCCTGTTACAGTTGAGGTCGTCCAACGATTCAAATGCAGGCTTTTCCATCTTCCTCCCTTGTGCAGATGATCAAGCTGAACTCGGGTTAATTCTCCTCCCTGAGGCCACGAAGCTTGGTGGCTGTGAAACCTGGCTCTGAGTGAAGCTTGGTCTCGGTCTCCAGAGCTCTTACAAGCTGTTATTACGCAACCTGCCTTCACTTCCTGGCTGTGTGACAAGCTCCTAGTCTTATGTGGTAGGGAGTGGCACAATAGCAGCGCAGTCTCCATGCAGGATCACTGAGGTTGGTCTGCCTGAGATCAAAGTCTACCAGGTTGGAGAAGGCTTAGAGGAGAAGGAGAAGATGGCACTCCATCGGCCTCTGATAGAAGAACTGGAGTTAACTGCGAAGGAAAGTTAGAAGGGCATTTATGGCAGAGGAATCAGTGTGAGTGCAGGATGGGATGTTCAGCCTCCTATTACTCACAGCCCTGAGCACTGACAGCACAGTGGTGAGATACCTAGATGTTCCCGTAGCCCTTGCCCCACACGAATTCCCAAGACATGCCTCTCTCTGTTGACCTTCGCTGGCCACAAGGCGGCCGCCCCTACACAAGTCGCTCCCGGGAGCTCTGGATAAACTTCCAGCCTCGAAAGAAAGGACACACCCCCACGGAGCCACTGCCTCTGAGACCATTTGGCTCTGATTGGCTGCAAGACTTGCGCCTTCAGGCTAGCCACTCAGAGGCGCCCGCCAGTTCCCCCTTGCTTCTGATTGGCTGAGAGGAGCGCATGCTCAGACATACCACGGGCCACAAGCTTGGAGGCAGAACGGCCGTTAACTGGCCGGGGTCGTCATGCGGTTTCTTTAGAGACTCGCTGGTGTGTGACAGGTAACTCAACTGGGGAGCAGAGGAAGGAGGGGAAGGGGAGGCTGTGGGGTCCTGGGGCGGCCCTCACCCACCTCGGAGCTCTGGAAGGCTGCAGAGCCGATCAAGTGAGGGCCAGGCTATTGGGGGGTACCAGGCCCCATCTCCCCCGGAATCTGGCTCAGGGCGTGGAAGTTCACCTGACCTGTGAACCTGGGCCATTTCCTCCCCTCAGTGAGTCTCTGAGTGTGATATGGGGACAAACTAGCGGTGAGGACAGGCTGCTGGGGGCCTGGTCTTACTTGGTGTCGAAGGGTCGCATAGGGGTCAGGGGTACGAAAATGGTTCATCAACCGTTGATCCCCTTTGAGGTGACGACGAACACGTTGCTGTCTTCTTGACTCCACACTGATACATTTGTTTATAATTAGAAAGTAATGCAAAAAAAGAAAGAAAGTAATGCATATTTCCTTCTTTGGAATTGGTAGAAAATTGTATATAGTGTATATTTCTCTGGTAGCAAAGAGAAAACTAGCTGTGGCTCCAGTCCTCACTTGGTTGGAAGGAAAAATTGTCAGGGCTAAGCCTCAAGAAGGAGCTGTAGGGGTTGTAGTAGTGACCTTCGAAGAATGGGAGAATGGTCTTTTGGGCTCGAGAGAAAGCAAGGAGATGGGAGTTGAACCTCTCATGAGGGTATTCTTAAGGTATACCTATGAGATAAAGCCTTACAGCCAACACCTAATCTCTTCTCAATCTGTATAATTTTGTCACAAAGGTTGTAAAACTTATAATCATGTAGTTTGTAACGTTTTAAGATTGGCATTTTTCATACAGCATAATTTTCTGTCCCTTCAAGTTCTTGTAACTTGACACTTATTTTTAGGGGAGATTGGGGTACTTTGAGGACCATTGTAGACCTTGAAGCGATAGGAGCGGATCCCTCTTAGCCAAATCTGATGTCAAGAAAAGACAGCTCAGAGCTCAGGCATTGGATATTAATCTAGGGTCCATCACTTAGCAACTTTATGAAGTCGGCATGGCTACAAATATGTTTCTCAATTTCCTTATCAACATATGGAAGATAATGAAGAAACCTACGTTATAAAGTTATTGTGAGGATTGAAAAGGATAGTACATATGTACTCAGTAACGTATATATTATAAACATTCTGTAGTTCATCTTTTAGAGTTCTGTTATTAATCCATTTTACTCATGTCAATGTGAGAGAATAAGATTGATTGACTTATGGCTTTTCATCTTTGAAAAGGCCAACAATAAGCTCAGTCTATGTCTAATCTTCATTACCGTTATTACTATGATCTACCATACTAAAACCGTCTTCAAACTGGTCATATAACCCTCTAAGACTTTTTTTTTTTTTAGTTCTACCACTTTATTGCTACCAACCCATCTCCCTCCACCCTCGTGCACACATGCTCAGTCATGTAACCCCATGGACTGCAGCCCGCCAGGCTCCTCTGTCCATGGACTTTTCCAGGCAAGAATACTGGAGTGGGTTGCCATTTCCTTCTCCACCCTCTTAGACTTTAGACTATACTCCTAAGCTCCAGTAATCAAAGCAGTGTGATACTAGCAAAAAAGCAGACTTGTAGATCTATGCTGTGCCCAGAAATGAATCCATACACCTATGGGCAATTATCTACAACAAAGGTATCAAAAATATATAATGGATAAAAGACCGTCTCTTCAACAAGTGGTACTGGGAAAATGACAGCTACATTTAAAATAGTGAGGTTAGAATATTCCCTCACACCACATGCAAAATAAACTCAAAATGCTTTAAAGACCTACATGTAAGACCAGAATCCATAAAACTCCTAAAAAAAAAAAAAAGAATACTCTGACATAAATCATAGCAATATTTTTTGGATTAGTCTCCTAAGGCAAAAGACATAAAAGCAAAAGTAAATGAATGAGACCTATTTAAACTTAAAAACCTTTGCACTGCAAAGGAAACTATTGACAAAATGAAAAAAACTATGCAGTGTGAGAAAATATTTGCAAATGATGTGACAGGAATTAATATTAAAAATATATGAACAGCTTATACAACTCAAAAAGCAAACAAACCAATCAAAAATGAGAAGATCTAAATTAACATTTTTACTGAGAAGTCATACAGATGGCTAACAGGTACATGAAAACATGCTCAACTTTGCTAATCATCAGAGAAATGCAAATCAAAACCACAATGAGGTGTCACCTCACACCTGTGAGAATGGCTATCATCAAAAGGCTACAAATAACAAATGTTGGGGAGGATGTGGAGAAAAGAGAACGTTTATACACTATTGGTAGAAATGTAAATTGGTACAGCCACTGGAAAACAGTGTTTGTTGTTATTGAGTTGCAAAGTTGTGTCCCACTCTTTGCCACCCCATGGATTGCAGCACACCAGGCTTCCCTGTCGGGAAGACAGTATGAATTCAGTTCAGTCACTCAGTTGTGTCCAACTAACTCTTTGCGACCCCATGGACTGCAGCATGCCAGGCCTCCCTGTCCATCACCAACTCCTGGAGTTTACCCAAACTCATGCCCATTGAGTCGGTGATGCCATCCAATCATCTCAACCTCTGTTGGTCCCTTCTCCTCCTGCCCTCAATCACGCAGGGAAGCCTTGTTTGCTGAAGTCTTATCAGGTTGCAAGGTATTGGACATGACTGAACAACTGAAGTGAACTGAACTGATACCTGTAACTAACATAGTACTGTAAATCAACTTTTTATTCAATAAAAATAATAAGAAATAAGAAAATAGAATATCTGGCATTTTAGATAATAGGAAATGCTAGAGATAAAAAGAAAAGCAGAGTGGGGATTGATAGCGTATGTCAGAGAGGGTTGGCATTTTCATTTCGATAAGAGTTGAAGATCTCATTTGGAAAGTAATATTTTGGTAAAAGCTTGAAAGGGATGGGAGAATTTATGTATGTGAAAGAAGAACATTTGAAGCAGAGGAAAAACCAAATGCAAAGGACCTGAGGTGACAACATGCCTGGTAGCATGTTTGAGGCAAAGGTTAGTGTGGAGAAAGATAGGGATTGATAGTAGGACATGAGGTTAGAATATTAGGGGTAGAGTCTTAAAGTCATAATAAGGGCACTTACTTGTGTGTGCATGAAACAGTTTCATTTAGGTATAATTCACATACCATAAAAGTCACTTTTAAAAATGTACAATTCAGGGGTTCCCTGATGGTCCACTGGTTAAGAATCTGCCTGCCAAAACACTCTCCGACATAAATAAATCACAGCAGGATCCTCTATGACCCATGTCCCAGAATATTGGAAATAAAAGCAAAAATAAACAAATGGGACCTAATTAAACTTAAAAGCTTTTGCACAACAAAGGAAACGATAAGCAAGATGAAAAGACAGCCCTCAGATTGGGAGAAAATAATAGCAAACGAAGCAACAGACAAAAGGATTAATCTCAAAAATATACAAGCAACTCCTGCAGCTCAATTCCGGAAAAATAAATGACCCAATCAAAAAATGGGCCAAAGAACTAAACAGACACTTCTCCAAAGAAGACATACAGATGGCTAACAAACACATGGAAAGATGCTCAACATCACTCATTATCAGAGAAATGCAAATCAAAACCACAATGAGGTACCATTACACGCCAGTCAGGATGGCTGCTATCCAAAAGTCTACAAGCAATAAATGCTGGAGAGGGTGTGGAGAAAAGGGAACCCTGTTACACTGTTGGTCGGAATGCAAACTAGTACAGCCACTATGGAGAACAGTGTGGAGATCTCTTAAAAAACTGGAAGTAGAACTGCCATATGACCCAGCAATCCCACTTTTGGGCATACACACTGAGGAAACCAGATCTGAAAGAGACACGTGCACCCCAATGTTCATTGCAGCACTGTTTATAATAGCCAGGACATAGAAGCAACCTAGATGCCCATCAGCAGATGAATGGATAAGGAAGCCGTGGTATATATACACAAATGGAATATTACTCAGCCATTAAAAAGAATTCATTTGAATCAGTTCTAATGAGGTGGATGAAACTGGAGCCCATTATACAGAGTGAAGTAAGCCAGAAAGATAAAGACCAATACAGTATACTAACGCATATATATAGAATTTAGAAAGACGGTAATGATAACCCTATATGCAAAACAGAAAAAGAGACACAGATGTACAGAACAGACTTGTGGACTCTGTGGGAGAAGGCGAGGGTGGGATGTTTCAAGAGAACAGCATCGAAACATGTATATTATCTAGGGTGAAACAGATCACCAGCCCAGGCTGGATGCATGAGACAAGTGTTCCGGCCTGGTGCACTGGGAAGACCCAGAGGAATCAGGTGGAGAGGGGGGTGGGAGGTGCGATCGGGATGGGGAACACATGTAAATCCATGGCTGATTCATGTCAATGCATGACAAAAACCACTACAATATTGTAAAGTAATTAGCCTCTAACTAATAAAAATAAATGGAAAAAAAACATTAAAAAAAAAAAAAAGAATCTGCCTGCCAATGCAGGGGACATCGGTTCAATCCCTGCTCCAGAAGATCCCACATGCCACGGAGCAAAAGAGCCCATACACCACAACTGCTGACCCTATGCTCTAGCGCCCGGGAGCCGCAGCTACTGAGCCCTGTGCCCCAGGACCCACACTCCACAAGAGAAACCAGTGCAGTGAGAAGCCTTTGCACCGCAACAAAGAGTAGCCCCCTCTCATCACAACTAGAGAGAGAGCCCACACACAGCACTGAAGACTCACCACAGCCAAAATATAAAATAAATAAATCTTTCTAAAAAATGTACAGTTCAGTGGCTTTTTGTATGTTCATAGAGTTTTGCAACCATTGTCAGTCAATTTTAGGACATTTTCATCTCTCCCGAAAGAAACCGCATACTCGTTAGTAGTCACACAGCATTCTTTCACGCTCCTCTGCCCCAACCCTGTATAACAATCTACTTTCTTTATAGGTCCACCTATTCAGGGCATCTCATATAAATGAAACAGTGTTTGGTCTTTTGTGATTGTGACTGGCTTCCTTCACTTACCATAGTGTTTTCAAGGCTTGTCTATGATGTAGCATATACTAGTACTTCATTCCTTTTTATAGCTGAATAATATTCAATTGTATGGTGATACATCTTTTTATCCAGTCATCAGTTGATAGAGATTTGGATTGTTTGCACCTTCTGACTATTTGAGCTTTCATTTACATGTCTTTGTGTGGATATTTGTTTTTATTTCTCTTGGGTATATATCTAGGAGTGGAATTTCTAGGTCATATGGCAACTTCTTTAGTTTGAGGGAATTCCCACACTCCTTTCTGAAGTGACTACTGTTTTACATTCCCATAATGATGTGTGAGGGTTCCAATTTCTTTACAACCTTGTCAATACTTGTTATCTGTCTTTTCAGTTACAGCCATCCTAATGGGTATGAAATTGTGTGTCATTTCCCTGATGGTTCGTGATGTTCACTATTTTTTCATGTGCTTATTAACTGTATCTCTTCTTTGAAGAAATGTCTGTTCAGTTCTTTTATTCGTTTCAAGTTTGATTATTCGTCTTATTATAAGAGTTTTTATATATTCTGGATACAAGTCGCTTGTTAGACATACGTATTTTTCCCCATTCTGTGGGTTGTCTTTTTACTTGATGGTAACCTTTGAAGGTCCGTCTAGTCAAAGCTATGGTTTTTCCAGTAGTCATGGATGGATGTGAGAGTTGGACCATAAAGGAAGCTGAGAAGACCCCCTTAGGTTGGAGGAGGCAGGAAAAAAAAAAGAAAGAAAGCTGAGCACTGAAGAATTGATGCTTTTGAACTGTGGTGTTAGAGAAGACTCTTGAGAATCCCTTGGACTGCAAGGAGATCCATACAGTCCATCCTAAAGGAAATCAGTTCCGAATATTCATTGGAAGGACTGATGCTGAAGCTGAAACTTCAATACTTTGGCCACTTGATGCAAAAAACTGACTAATTGGAAAAGACCCTGTGATGCTGGGAGAGACTGAAGGCAGGAGGAGAAGGGGACAACAGAGGATTAGGTGGTGGGATGGTATCACCAACTCAATGGACATGAATTTGAGCTCTGGGAATTAGTGATGGACAGGGAAGCCTGGTGTGCTGCAGTGCATGGGGTTGCAAAGAGTCTGACATGACTGAGCGACTGAACTGAACTGAACCTTTGAAGCGTATAAGTTTTTGTGAAGTCCATTTTATTTTTTCTTTTGTTGCTTGTAGTTTTGTAATATGTCTGAGAAGGTTTTGCCTAATCCAGGATTACATTTTATAACTCAAAATATCTTAAATTATGACTACGATTAATTTGAAGATGCTAAATTGTACCTTCTGTCACCTGCTGGTAAGATTCATTACCCTAATACTGCAGTTTTCAAAGTGTGGAATGTGGAGCCCTCTGGTGGGAACCAGAGAGTCTTTTAGAGTGTTTGCAAGTCCAAAACTAAGTTCATAATAATGAGATGTTCTTTGCCTTTTTCACTATGTTGATATTTGCACTAATGGTGCAAAAGCATTGGCAGGTAAAACCAGTTGGCAGCATCACCACCTGTAGCTTCTGGGAAATTTCATTGTACATTCTTTAGAATGCAGAAGAAAAAAATTAAAAACACATATATACAGTTGACCCTTGAACAGAATGACTGACTACTTGGGTCCACTTACGGGTGGATTTTTTTCAATAGTAAATCCAACAGTACTACGCAGTTGGATCCAAAGGTGGTTGAATCCATGGATGCGGAACTGCTTACATCGAAGTCCAACTTAATTTATACTTGGATTTTTGACTGCATGAACAGACGATGGGTACCTCTAACCTAAATGTTGTTCAAGGGTCAATAGTAGTTCTACAAATACTTTAGAATTTAGAAGTTAAAATTTAATCTGTTATTATTAGTAGTATTATAAAAATAGTTTTGACCTCATGGGCCACTTGCAACAATCCTGGAGTCCCTCTAGGGGTCCACGGACCATACTCCAAGAACCACTGTCAAAATAGATCCTTTGATAGAAGAATTATTTGAAGTGCACTTTAAATTTCTACCGTTATCACTTATATATTGAAGAATCTTTGATGTAAAGAAGTACTAACTTGGGGGAGGACAGTGAGGAGAAGGAAGGATTTATTACTTCCTGTAAATAAGGAGAACGAGGATCTTTTTCCAAAGGAGTTGCCCCCTGAACTGTAAAATTGGCTAGTTTTTTTGAGGGGGGTAATTTTTAAACCAGGAGTATGTGCATATTCATGAAGGGGCTTGAGCAGAGGGGAATTCAGCATAGAATTGGGGCAAAGGTCAACAGAATCAAGCTTTAGTTGACTGAAGTCAGGAGGGTCAGTGTCATCATTCCATCCTCCACCTGGGTAGGAGCCTTAGTTCCTCCAGAACCAGAACTGGTGTCAGTTGAGTGAAGCTCAAGTTCTTTATGCCTTGTCATAGAAAGAAGTCAGTGAGAGACAAAGTGATAGGTAGGAAGGGGATTTATTTAGAGAGGTGCACATTCCATAGATAGAATGTGATCCATCTCAAAAGATGAGAGCAGCCCTGGGAGAGAGACACTCCACAGAGTGTGGACCATCTCAGAAGGTAAGACGCTAAGTATCAATATATAATTTAGTGTTCATATGTGACTTTCAGTATATATGAAAGGGAGATCAAACCAGTCAATCCTAAAGGAAATCAGTCCTGAATATTCATTGGAAGGACTGATGCTGAAGCTGAAACTCCAATACTTTGGCCACCTGATGCAGAGAACTGACTAATTGGAAAAGACTCTGATGCTGGCAAAGGTTGAAGGCAGGAGGAGAAAGGGATGACAGATGAGATGGTTGGATGGCATCACCAACTTGATGGACATGAGTCTGAACAAGCTCCGGGAGTTGGTGATGGACAGGGAAGCCTGGTGTGCTGCAGGTTCCATGGGGTCACAAAGAGTCAGACACAACTGAACGATTGAACTGAATTGATACATGAAAGGCAGTATATTTTAATTTTTAATTATTATATATCACTTTATTATATGTGATCATAAATGCATTTATTACTATATTTATAAATACAACACATCCAGTTTCCTGAATAATCTTTACATATTTAAGCTGTATATTATATAGAATCATATATTCCATCATGTATGTATGAAATGTATGATTCTGTGTGTATGCATGTGTGATCAGTCGTGATTGACTGAGACCCCATGGACTGTATGTAGCACACCAGGCTCCTCTAAGACAGTATGTTTTATTTTTATTTATTTATTTATTTTATTTTATAAGACAGTATATTTTAAATTAGTACATTATATCTGTTTTTAACTTTTCTAAATTCTGTGATGAAAAGACTATGTGCATATCATCAGAGTGTGGCCCTTAAAATAACTGCCAGAATCAGGCACTGATTTCTAGTTTGGGTGCAAAAATAATAGTCAGGATCTGTCCTATGGACACAACAGCTAGGTTAAAATCTTTATCATTCAACTACTTATGTGAATTTTTCTAGGTTTTAACCTACAGTAATATTTCTCTCCAAACATTCCAAACTCTGTAATAATAAGCTGTGACTGCTAAACCGTAAGGTGGGAGGGAGTGATAATGTTGGTGATTGTCTTGAGCACCTCCCTAGGTAAGAATTTTGAAACTTAACTTCATGAGAAGGAATATTTCTTCACATGTAAATTTTTCACATATTTAAGAATTGTAATATTTTTTGGATTCCCCAAATTAATTCTAAACTGAATTTAAATGTTACATATAAAATAAATTTGAACTGAAAAGCTGATTACATTACTTCATAGCACATAACCTGCGAGAGGCCCTAGTATGCAGATGATGATGTGACAATGAATTTGGAGTTGCCTTCAACTTTGGGGGAAACAGAAGAAACTGAAGCACAAAACAGAAACTTAGAGAAGCTGAAAGAAGCTAAAGTATTTAAAAACATATTAAATGGGTGAGTTTAAATACTCTGGTTATTTCCTTATTTGCAATATTGTTGGTTAGAAGATTGTGCTCATGAATAAATGATGTAAGTTATGCTCAACGTAGAAAATGCATTTCTTTGTTTCATTCTCATAATTCCAAAATCAGTTTTGCATGTTAAAATATGTTTAATATAGCTTGACTGACACTTTTGACCAAATCAGTTCCCCTTCTCAATTATATACGAGAGATCCTTTTCAAGTGCGTTATTATTGATCACAACATCTCTTTCTTTTTTCCTTAAATAAACCAAGACACTAAGGTAAGTATATATTAAAACTGCTAACATTGTATGTGCATATCCTATAATGTAAAATGAGCCCCATTTAAAAAAAAAGTATGTAAGAGGAGGGCTTTTATGATGCAGATACAGTGGTGTTCTGTGGATATTACATGAGCTCTATATTACGTTATGTCATTGTGTAGGTGTGAGTACTGCTTATATAATATTTGCACCCAAAAGTGTATGTAAACAGGAACTCACACACAAGTTTACATACACATATTCTTGTTTGATAACACAAAGTATTAAAGTATTCAAAGTATCATTTTATGTTATATGATGTTTAAATATTTTCAGAAAAGAGTGAAAGTTAATTTTTGACATGACATTTTTAAGTACCATAGATAATGTATGAAAAATGTTTTCTGATTAAAAATACGTACATTTTATTTTATACTAGGTATCACTCCTTATCTTGAAATGTTCTCAAATGTCATAGCACGAGACAACCACGGTGGCATTGTGAATATAAGGTAAATACTCAGTCTTTCCCAGGTGACGCAGTGGTAAAGAATCTGCCTGCCAAGGCAGGAAACATGAGACGTGGGTTCCATCCCAGGGTTGGAAAGATCCCCTGGAGGAGGGCTTGGCAGCCCACTGCAATATTCTTGCCTGGAGAATCCCAAAGACAGAGGAGCCTGGCGGGCTACAGTCCATCGGGTCATAGAGTCGAACATGACTGAAGCGACTCAGCACGCATGCATGCACACACTCAGTCTTTCTATGCATCTCCTCATCCACATTGACTTCTGGCACTTAGGAAGGCTTGGTACATCCCAGCTCTTAGCTCTGTGGTGCTAACGTGTAAGCAGATTCTGGAGATGAGTGTTGGTGTGGGAATGTCAGGGAAATGGCAGGGCTCGAGGAGGCCAGAGGAAAGAGAAGCGGGAGGACAGGGATACCTGTTCCTAAGAGATGGCCGAGATAGTGTCTTGACATCCGGGAACACTGAGGGGGGTGTAACCCTAAGGGAATATGGCCCAGTGTTTCTCCTAACTGCTTCGAAACAGTTTTGTTTTTCTTTATTGAAAGCCCTGGGTTTTGCAGCTCAAGGCTCCACTGTTTAGCACAGTACGGAGCCATTATTTTTTGACAGACTTTTCACCTTTTCTTTTTACACTAGCCCAAAAGAAGATGGCAGCAACAGACCGTGGTACACGTCTGCACCCTTTTCCAGTCTCCACGGCCACCACCTGCCTCCACAGGCTCCACCTGAGGATTCTCAGAGCTGCAGGAACGAGAGTTTTTTCCAGCTTCTATCCTCATGGTGACTCCCCATGCAGTTACTTGAGAGCTGTGGTAGACCATTTCTCTGTAATAAAAATACCCATGATACTCTTCTCTACTGCCTCTTTGAAATGTAAGATGGCAGTATTAAAAAAAAAGATGGCAGTATTAAAATTGCTTATATTGAATGTACTGTCATTTCCAAAATTCTTCACATGGCCAAATAAAAATATTCTCTTTGAGTAGGCAAACCTGTATTTAATATTTTGTATCCCAACTGTTTAACAAGGAGGGATCGAACTTTGAGTTAAGGAGAGAGGAAGAACCCCACCGGGCTGACATAGGTAGAAAGTCGTGGTTGGAGGGAACTGGCTACTCCAGAGACAGGATTTGGTGGGTTGTATGTGTGTTGGGGGGGCTACCCTGGTGGCTCAGTAGAAAAGAATCTGCTTGTCAATGTAGGAGACTCGAGTTCAATCCCTGGGTCATGAAGATCCCCTGGAGAAGGAAATGGCAACCCACTCCAGTATTCTTGCCTGGGAAATCCTATTGGAAGAAGTGTTGCTGAAGCTGAAGCTCCAATACTCTGGCCACCTGATGTGAAAAGCAGACTCACTGGAAAAGACCCTGATGCTGGGAAAGATTGAGGGCAGGAGGAGAAGGGGGCGACAGAGGATAAAAGATGGTCAGATAGCCTCATCGACTCAATGGACATGAGTCTGAGCAAACTCTGGGAGATGGTGAAGGACAGAGGAGTCTGGTATGCTACAGTCCATGGTGTCACAGAGCAGACACGACTTAGTGACTGAAAAACAATGTGTGTTGGGTGGTAGTTGCTCTGGAGGAGGAAAGGAATATATGGTATGCTCTGAAGAACTGATGGAACATGTTGGTGTCTCCCAGTATGGAAGGGGCCTCTCTGGAGTCTCGGCTGCTCCATGAAGACTCTGCAGCCCATCAGCAGTGTCCCATTGTTCTTTTATGCTAGTTCCCAGAGTTCAACAACTATAAAATCACCAGTGGGGGAAAAAAAAATTAAAACAAATCACCAGTGGGCGTTGAGTTGCCGGGGGTGGGGGTGGGAGTTGGAGGGGTGGTAGACAATATTTGGGGGGTTTCCTAATAGTGTAAAAAGTCTCTCTCTGAAAGAAAGTCATTGAAATTGGCCTCCATACTGAGGAATGGTTCAACAAACTCATAAATCAAATGATTACAGATATATTTCTACTGATTGGGTATAGCAAAGATGAAAAGGCAGGAGTGTCTCCCCAGCCTGTTCCAGTGTTTGGTGAATTTGAAGAAAGAGATGAGCAGTGTTCTTAGATCAACAGCTTCTTCCAGACTGCCAAGCAGAAGCCAAGGGAACTGACCGAGGAGCTGCGCTGCTGAGGTGGCTGCCGGGAGTGGGGTAAGTGTTCGGCACCGCCTGCTGATCAGGGTTGAGCCGGAAGGGGGCAGTTGGCCCTGAGCAGCTCTCCTGAAGCCCCATGGTGTTCCCTGGACTGGAGGGCTGCAAGTCAGCACCCTTCCACGTGTCCTTCAGACAAGACCTTCGTGAACCTGAGCCAGGCTGGAGCAAAGCCTTTCAGTTATCTGCTCCCCACCATATTTTGTCTTACTTTTTCCTCTCTGGGCCACTGGGGGTGGGGATGTCAGAGGTCAGGGTTCAGGAGCTCAGGTTGGTGGGAGGGCTGAGTCCTACTCTCAGAGCACCAGGGGGTTCACTGCGGGGCAGACCCTGGGGTGTCCGAGCCTCGCCCAGAAACAGATCCACCTCAGAGTAGAAATGGCCTCTGGCCGGCAATCCTGGGCAGTGTCTTCCCCTCAGTGGGTCTCCAGCTGTAACATGGGGACCGCTTGTGTGGGAATGAGGTCGTTGGGCTCCAGGCTCCAGGCCTCTTCTGCTGTCAGCGGTTGCTTCTGGGAGGAGTAAGACTGCTCCATCTCTTTGAGATGATAGCCTTTGTTCCATGATGAACACTGGCCTCCTGCCTTCTTACTGATACATTTGTTCATAATAGAATAATGCCGGTTTTGTTTTCAGAATTTGACCATACTTGGGTGTTATATATAGTTCCTTGAATCCAAAGAGGAAATTAGCTGTTGTCTTCTATCGTCGCCTGATGGGAAGGAAGAGCTGTCAGGGTTGAATTCAAAGAAGGCGTGTTGCACACTGGCTCTAAGCTAGCCCTGGTTTGCTCTGGGGCAGAAGAAAACCATGAGGAGCTCAAAGAAAACATGGAAGTGGAAGTTGACTACCCCATGGGGTGTTCCCCAGAGCTTCTGCTAGATGGAGCCTTCAATACATTTGCATCACTGTGGTCACAGGTAGAGCTAATGTTCAGCTGGAAAGAAAAGCATTGATGAGGTTATGGTTTCTCTTACTTCAAAGAAGGCTGCTGTCAATGGTGACTTCAGCCTTTGTCGGATCTCAGTTACGATCAATGTCCGTCCCCACTTCCTGCACTGAGCATCACTGTCCCCAACTGGTTTCCTCCCCTTTCTCCATTCCTTGCCTCTGACCCCACTGTCTCCTTAGCCTTGCCAGTGAGTCCCTCCTTTGTGGCTTCATTTGGCAAATACGATTGGCAAATAGCAACTATTTTCAGGAGCCTTCCTTTATTCCAACAAGCAGAGCCAGGTATGATTTCTGTTCTGTTACACAATTGTGCTCAAATCTCACTCATTCAGTATTACACTTTACAAAGTATCTCTTTAATTCATTGCACACCTCTGTTCAAATCTTTATTTGTTGTTTATTTTTGGTTTTGGTTGTGCTGGGTCTGGTGGCGGTGAGCAGTGGCTGCCTTGCGGTTGCCGCGTGTAGGCTTCTCGCTGCGGTGGCTTCCCTTGTCATGGAGCACAGACTCTGGGCCCGCGGGCTTCAGGAGTGGCAGCACAATGGTTCAGCAGCTGCGGCTTGCGGGCTGTATATCATTGGCTCAGTAGTTGCGCACAGGCTTGGTTGCTCTGTGACCTATGGAATCTTCCCAAACCAGGGATCAAACTCGTTTCCTGTATTGGCAGGCTGATTCTTATCCACTGTACCACCAGAGAAGTCCTCAAATCTTATTTTATATAATGTATCTGTCATCATTATCTTCTCACATTGTCGTCATCTCCATGGGACTGTGAACTGGTGCCCTGAAACATGGATATTTCCTCTTGAAATCCTCATTGTTCATGTAGGAGATGTTCAGGATATCTTACTGAATCATTGAATAAATTTTCACCTAGGAGAATTGGTCATAGCTTAAATACTTAGGAAAAAAATCCCTTGCTTTTGTTTTTGTTGTTGTTTGCTAGGAAGACTGCACATTATTCCATTATCATTTATTACTAATTATATTTTCTATTTGGTGAATTTTTACTTTTATATCTTTTGTCCACTACTGAAGTCCTAAGTTTCTTTTCTCTTTTCTAATTAATTTTTATTGAAGTATAGTTGATTTAAATTTCTTTTTATTTCATATAAAATAATTTGTATAAGAGATTCATTCAGCAAATAATATTAAGCATAATCCCATGTGTGACATTGTTTTAGGTGCTAGAGCTGTGTAGTTAACAACGAAACAAAAATCCTTGCATGTTGGGTGGATTTTTCTACAAAAGGGTCTGTTCTGAGGGTTTTTTTTTTTGTTTTTTAAAAAATATTTATTTGACCATTCTGGGTCTTATTGCAGCAGGCAGTTGCGGCATGCAGGACCTTTGCTGTGGTGCACAAGCGTCAGTACTTGGCAGCATGTGGGTTCAGTAGTGTGGCTTCCGGGCCCTAGAGCGTGCAGGCTTCGTAGTTGTGGTGCATGGGTGGTTGCTCTGAGGCATGTGGAATCTTCACAGACCAGGGACTGAATCTGTTTTCCCTTCACTGGCAGATGAGTTCTTATCCACTGTACCATCAGGGAAGTCATGTTTTCTGCTTTTTGGTGGTGCTTTGCAGCATGTGGAATTTTAGTTCCCTCAGCAGGGATTGAACCTGCACTCCTAGTGAAAGCTTGGAGTCTTAACCACTGGACTGCCAGGGAAACCTCTGACCACAATTTTGGTTAAATGGCATTTTATGATCATGTCATTTATACTATCCTGCAGTCACTTCCCCAATCAACCTCTTGTATAATACTCTGGAATCACTAGGAACCAGCCCTAATTGCCCTGTGGCTTGGGAACCAGATGACTAGGGACAACCCTTCTGTCTCAAGCCTACAAAGTTTCTCAGCTTAGTCACCAGGGAACTCTTGAAAACTAACTAATCCCAACCTGCTTGCCATATATAACCTGCTCCCTACAACTCTTAACTTGTTACTCTGTCCTCGTGTCCACCCACAGTGTGGCCCTGCCTGGCAGCCTTCTCTCGTGTTAAGCTGTAAGTTACAGGTCTGACAGCAGATCCTGGCTGTTTTATCACTACTGCTCTGTGGCAGAGTTTCATGGAGCGCTTCCCGAAGCTTCCAGTGTCAGACTTGCTGGTCCCGTGCGTGGCTATGGGGATTGTACTTTGATGTCTTTGGTCTTGAAGTAAGGCTTGGTCCACAAGGGGGCGCAGTAGTCTCATGCTATTGCTTTGCTTCCTAGTGAAGGTCTGTGTGGTGAGGCTTATCACCTTGCTTTGGAGAAGGGTTTGCCCTTGGTGTTACTGTTGGTCACCTTCTCCTCTGGTCAGGTTTCAGAAACTAAGCTCAATACAAGATTTTGTCCATGAAATGCACTGTGTCTCTGGCTGTGTTGCCTTGAATGCACCACCTCCCCTCTATGGGTTCTTAAAATGTGATCCTTTTTTTGTATATGTGTGGGGGTGGGAATATTGCTTAGTTTTGAAAACTTTACTGGAGGGAAAACCTATTTTGTGTTTCTTCGGGACAGTATCATTATTACTTTGCAAACCTGAAGAATGACTTTCTCCAGAACAGTAACTTTTGCAACTTGGAAACCTGAAACCTGCTTTTAACCTGAATACTGACTGTGATTGTGAAGATTGATTGTGGCCCACTGAGTCTAAATCAAAATATTTTCTGGATTCCTAATGACGGCTAAGGGAAACATGCCAGGCTCAGCCATTTCAAGAGATGAAGCTAGCATATTCCTGTATGTTTTATGCAACCTACTAATTTTCACAGCTGGTGCCGTTTTGAACACCTATCTGGACCAGACACCACGCTAAGTGTTTTACAAACTTTGGCTCATTAATCCTCCCACAATCTTAATGCATTATCACCCCCTTTTTTACAGATAAGAAAATTGAGGTTCATATAGCATACACGGTGGCCCTGAAATCCTAACCCAGACTGAGCAGACATATGCGCTAGCCAGCACAGACTCAGAGCTCTTACTCACTCACACGTGGGGCCAGGGGCCTGTCACATGGCCAGTCAGTCAAGGGAGCACCAACTGCTCCCTTAAAGATACTTAAAGATGGCTTTAAGGGGCCATCTCCAGACCCATAATGACCAACTACCACTGATGACGATTTCAACATCCAGATAACACCAGTTCTTCTAGAACCTCATCTCTTTTCCCCGTCCATGCAGGGGTCCACAGAGACTTGGACAACACATTCAGATGGCCTTGCCCAGGGCAACTCGTCCCTCAAGGCTTCTAATTCCATGGTGGAATCTTCCTCAGGCTCTGCATTTCTAAAAATATGTCCATTGTATAGGTTACTCTGTATCCTGGGTGTCCATGTATTTGTCCAATTGTTACCCAGTCAGCCCGTGTGGACCCCTGCTGGGGCCCTAGCCCAGCTGAGGCCCCCACCTCAACAGGGAAGGTTCTCACTCCTTTCAGGTTCATGCAGCCAGAGACTAAACCAAAGCTGAGACTGATGTAGCACAAGCTTTATTCAATGGCCTGAGAATGGAGAAGTGGGAATGTGTTTTAGAGGAGCTTCTTCCCAACATGGCACAACTTTGGACCATGGCTGGGGGCAAGGGTATCATTTAGTAGCTCATGTAGTAAAATCAGTGTAGAATGAGACTCAAGGGCTGCTGGAGATCAGATTCATCTTGGTTCCAACTGGTTCCATGTGGGTTTTTGGTTCTACTGGTTCCATAGATTCCCTTCTCTGGACCCTGTGACTTAAAGATATGCGTTAGCTCCTGTCCACAGGTCTGGTGTCAGCTCTGGCAATAACATATACCTGAGACATTTTTACTCTCTTATCTGCTTCCAGAGTTCGTGGTAATATTAGCACTGGGAAAGCATTGCAATAAGGAACTGTACCATGCTCAGCATTTAACCTGAGTCCAAGCCACACATTCCCCAAGCTTCTTTGTCCATTTCCTTTTACAGAATCTCTGTCCATCTGGCTCTGCAGTTTACCTGGGGGAACATTGCTCTAGCTTAGGAGCCCTCAACCTCAGTACTGCTGGTCTTGTGGGCTGGGTGACTCCATCGTGGAGGGCTGCCCTGCATGTGGTAGGATTTTAAGCAGCATTTCCAGTCTCTTCCCAATAGAAGCCAGAAGCAACTCCCCCACCCTAAATAAATCTTACTCTATTATACATAAAGCATATATATATACACATATATATATATACAAGCATATTTACTATTTATCTGTGGTATTATTATTTATTTTGACCATACTGCGCATCTTGGTGGATATCAGTTCCCCAACCAGGGATTGAACCTGGGCCACAGCAGTGAAAACAATAGAAAGTGGTCTAACCACTAGACCACCAGGGAACTCCCCTATTTATACGTGGTATTAAAATATTTCGTGGAGGATTTCCGTGGTGGTCCAGTGGTCAAAACTGCATTGGGGAACTCAGATTCCACGTGCCACGTGACGTGGCAAAAAAAAAAAAAAACCACAAATATATCATGGGGAGGTGATGATGAAAAAAATGTGTGAAAAGACTCCTTGGGATGGGGTGATAAAAAAAAGGTTGATAAATACCACTCTAGTTCAATTTTTCAGTTCTTATTCATGCAACTTCCTCAGGAAAAATGAGCTTTGTGGCTCTTTTAAAAAAAGCTGAACGAAAGAGCCAAGCACCTGTAGACACATAAAAGGAGACATCTGAGAGCTGGCAGGGGCCGAGGGTGCCACATTGAAAAAACTTAGACCGATGTCAGCCCCTTGGCTATGACTGGTAGGTGAACCCAAAGAAACGCTCAGCCAGGACCACCGTCCAGGGGAAGCGCTGCCGTTTCTAAGTAGGAGAGGCTTGGGGGAAGGGTCTTCCTGTGGTGCGGGGGCTTGGAGCTTTGTCGTCATGCCCCTTACACCAGACTGAGGACATTTATTGACTAGGTTGACCAGAGCCTCCATGTCACTGCCAGACACACACATCTGAATACACTTCCCTGCTCCTAACTATTATTCTTAAATAAATCTGGCTTCTCACTCTGACCTCCTCAGACCCCATTGTTTAGAGAACATATCGTGGCATATCTTGGTTGCTGGTCACGGCGCATCCAGGATGGGGAGATAACAAAACAGCGCATTGATCCAGAACATAAAGGTCATCTCTAGTGCACATAGCCAGCTAAACTGGAAAAAAGGTAAATTAAAAATCCAACAAATTTTAAAACATGAAAAAGTTTCTCTCTTGAAAAACTGACTTCCCCGATCTAGCAGAGCACAAACCTTCCCAGCTTTCAGTTTGGGGAAATGAGTAAGTAACCTGAACCCAAGCGGAGAGTCAGTCATTTTCTGCTTCTTACTTCTATCAAAAAACCCCACTTGAACTCAGCGTGCGTAGATGGGCGAGGAACAGACTTGGTGTTCACAGGAAGCCACGCGCCCTTCAAAGGCACCTGTCTGTCTTAGCGCGCTGCTTCTCGAGCAAGTCGGGCACTGCCTCGCAGACCTGCCTTGGAGCCGCTTTCAGAAAAGCGAGGTAAGGGGGCAGGTGGTGTGGGCGCTTGGATTCCCGGACCCTGAGCTGCTCTGCCCGCAGGTGTGTGGGGTTGGGAGCGCTGAACGCTGCCCAGGTGGACAGCCAGCCGATGACTTGGGCATCCCGGTCGCTCTGCTGGTTCATCCTAGATGGCACCTGTCCTTACGGCTCACACACAGCCCTCCCAGCCCTCATCTGACTGGCTCTCCCAGGCTTAACAGTGCTCTCCTCCCGCACACATCTGGCCTAAGCCATGTGCTCAGAGCCCACAGTTAATTTTCATTCACCATATATACTTTTCCACTTCTGGCTTCTGTCAAGACTCCCGGCTCAAGAGACACCAGTCAAATAAGGGCTGCCGAATAATTCCAGACATTTACCAGCTGTGTCGACTTCTGTTTCATCTCCTGATAATTTCCTAACACCTCAGCCTCTCTTATCCCTTTCATGTTCACTGGTAAAATGATGGCGGTAGACCAGAATTGTTATTTGTTTAATTGGAATTGATAATCACTTAACACAATTTTTTTTTTTTTTTTTTGAGAACCTGCGATGCCCCAGGTTTTCGGCATCCCTTTGCAGGAATAAATCAAAACTTCTCTGTTGAGAAACATGTAGTTTGGGTGTTTGGGTGTGTGGTGGTCAGAGTGGGAGATGGGGAATGTATGTGGAATTATTGAGTGATGTGATAGGGCTTTGATTAAGAATATCAGGGTGCCTCTAAGAAGGATGCAAGGAGAGGTGGCCTTGAGGCAGAAAGCCTCCTGCACTGCTCTGACTCACATGTGGACATGTGCGTAACTTTCAGAAGGTCTTAACCTCTTCATCTGCCAATTTAGATAGGAAATGAGGGTGGTTGAGCGTGTGTGTAAGGTTAAGACTGTAACCTCATCTGCCAGTTTAGATAAGAAATGAAGGTGGTTGGGAAGGTAGAGATTTTATTTCTGGCTATGAGGTGCCTTTTCTAGATCTATCCTGCTAATTGCCACTCTGATGGCATTCGTGCATAAAATTGATCTTTATATGCAGTTCTGATGAAAAGACCAGAAATTTCCCTCAACTTACCCAACTGAATACTGCCCCCTTTCATAGGGCCTGGAAAAACACATTTGCTGCTTTAGTGTCAGACTGGCCTGGGAGTGGCCAGCCACGCAGCCTGGGAGTCCAGCTGTGTCCCAGGTAAGACAGTGCTCCAGAGCAAACACAGGACTTGGGTGTGGTGTGCTGGGGCCCACCTGCAACAGTGCTCAGTAGCTGATTGTTAAATCTTCAGAAATTCTGGGGGACAGTTGGTGATCTGACCTTGGCCACAGTGGGAGTGTTTGGGCTTCCCCAATGGCTCGATGGTAAAAGAATCCCCCTTCAATGCAGGAGATGTAGGTTCGACCCCTGAGTTGGGAAGATCCCCTGGAGGAGGGCATGGCAACCCACTCCAGTATTCTTGCCTGGAGAATCCCATGGACGGAGGAGCCTGGTGGGCTACACAGTCCAGGGGGTTGCAAAGAGCAGGACATGACTGAAGCGACTTAGCACACACACATGGTGGGAGCGTTTGCACCGTGGGGACCAGCACGAGGCACACATCAGAGCCCCCCAGCCCCACCTCCTCACCCTCCCAGACCTGGCTCACCTACAGCACCGCTGGGACTTGGGGCCCAAAGAAGACGTTCTCTGTGTGGCCGTGTGGTCTTCAGGAGACGCTTAACTTCTCCGAGACTTTGGTGAGTCATCTGCACCACAGCTCAGTGTGGTATTTGGCTTAGAATACCAGGTTTTTGTTGGAAGGGGTGTAGAAACAGGAATACAAGACTGGATTGAATGCACAATACCAGCGAACATGCTATGAAATCTGTAAAGTGCAAAGCACACAGAAGGAATTAGAATTTTTACACAAAAGCAAGAGGTCAACCTGGTTCCTTTCTAGCCTGATGATTTACCTAAGTCATCTCTGAATTTTGGGCTTTACAATCTGAAGGGGAAACATGCATAGATTTTCTATCTTGTTTTTTTTTTTTTGCTTTCATGTCACAAAGGCCCTGGCTGCGGTACTGTTTGGCAGGTCATCTGGTCTTGTCATTTCTGTGAGTGATTTCAGTAAATGCCAGACTGGCTTTCAGAAATACATCCTTGAAAAACACCTCACTGAAAGAAGGTTTTACTTCTCCCGCTTACAAATGGGAGAACCAGAGCTCCCGGCAGAGGGGTAGGGAAAGTGCCAGAGCTGGAGTTGCTATCTGTCTGCCGCCAAAGGGCAGGATTATTTCACTGTGGCTGCACTGCTCTTCAGTTCAAGGACCTGAGCCCCTCAATGCCAGAAGCTCAGGAAGAGTGTCTGATGATCTGGGCGAAGCAGCTGTGCTCTGCACACAGCACCGTTCTGATTTGTTTCTTATAGAAATCTGTTGGCTCTTCCCCTCATTAGGTTCTTCTGGTTGGGCTCTGACCTGCCTTGAGGAGCCTGTAAATCTGAAAATGAACCCCACGGATACAGCAGACACCACCCTGGATGAAAGCATCTATAACAGTTATTATCTCTATGAAAACCTCCCCAAGCCTTGCAACAAGGATGGAATCAAGGCATTTGGGGGGCTCTTCCTGCCCCCACTTTACTCCTTGGTCTTCCTCTTCGGTCTGCTTGGAAATTCTGTGGTGGTCTTGGTCCTGTTCAAGTACAAGCGGCTCAAGTCCATGACTGACGTGTACCTGCTCAACCTCGCGATCTCAGACCTGCTCTTCGTGCTCTCGCTCCCTTTCTGGGGCTACTATGCTGCAGATCAGTGGGTGTTCGGGCTTAGCCTCTGCAAGCTCATTTCTTGGATATACCTGGTGGGCTTCTACAGTGGCATCTTCTTCATCACACTCATGAGCATCGATAGGTACCTGGCCATCGTGCACGCCGTCTTCTCCCTGAGAGCCAGGACCTTGACGTACGGCGTCATCACCAGTGTGGCCACGTGGTCAGTGGCTGTGCTCGCCTCCCTCCCAGGCCTCATGTTCAGCACGTGTTATACTGAGCGCAACCACACCTACTGCAAAACCAAGTACTCTTTCAACTCCACGCGGTGGAAGGTCCTGAGCTCCCTGGAGATCAACATCCTGGGGCTGGTGATCCCTCTGGGGATCATGCTGTTCTGCTACTCCATGATCATTAGGACTTTGCAGCACTGCAAAAATGAGAAGAAGAACAAGGCAGTGAAGATGATTTTTGCTGTGGTGGTCCTCTTCCTGGGTTTCTGGACCCCTTACAATGTGGTGCTCTTCCTGGAGACCCTGGTGGAGCTGGAGGTCCTTCAGGACTGCACGTTTGAGCGACACCTGGACTATGCCATTCAGACCACAGAGACCCTGGCTTTTGTTCACTGCTGTCTCAATCCTGTCATCTACTTCTTCCTGGGGGAGAAATTTCGCAAGTACATCGTACAGCTCTTCAAAACCTGCCGGGGCACTTTGGTGCTCTGCCAATACTGTCGATTCCTCCCAATGTACACTGACACCCCCAGCTCATCTTACACACAGTCCACAGTGGACCATGATCTCCGCGATGCTCTGTAAAAACTGAAAACGCAAGAAACAGTTAATAAGCTTCCCAAGTTGAGAGCTTATTTAAAATTGCATCAAAGTAACAGTTTCCTGAACAAGCACAGGGGAGAAGAATTACATCCACTGCAAAAAGCAGGGCTTCTCACCTGGAAGTCACGTTTTCTTCCTGCCAAGCACAAGTTCAGTGTGACCAGAGTTCCCCTGGACCGAGGCATCCTTCCTTGCTGCACCAGGCTTTCCTGCAGGGATGAATGAACCTGAGACAGTCCTGAGCATGTTTCAGTGAGGAGAGAGATGATTTTGGAAAGGGAAGTCCATTCCCTTCCAACCTGAACTCGTGGGATTCTTTTTTTTTTTCATGGCATTCTTTAGAGGGGTTTGTAGAGCATTGACTGGGGGAGTAAAGCGCTAATTCTTGCTGTGAAAATGAGGCCTTTAAACTTTTACTAGCTTCTGTGAAACAATATAGAAAAACTTTGGCTTACTGTCCCAGTGGTTTCCTAATCATATATCTGAAGCACAGTGTACTCCATGAAGCCAGGTGTCTGCAGAAACGAATAGTAAAGGCATGAAACTAGATCTGGATTCTTTTATTGTGAAGGATTATTTGTTAATGAAAGCCCACCAATGCTGAGAACAAGTATAAGCTTAAGAGGGCGTTAGAATGGTCTGATTTCTAAACATGAAATGCAAGGCATTAACAAATCTAAATGTAACTTGTGGAAATTCAAACACAGTTTCATATGCTTGTGGTGTGTTTTATTTTCATTAATACATAAGTATTCAATTTTAAGAAATAATACATAGGCCCAGATACATTTATTTGGGGTCCTTTACTCATTTACAAGCATTTCCTTCAAAACCAAAAATTACAAGGACTAATCAAGTAAGACATAGCTTCCTTAATTATGTCAAAGTGCCTGGCATCAAGTAAGGCAAAAATAATCCACTAAAAGTTAATGCTGATATGGCATAAAAATGACTTCCAAAAAATTTGGAATTGTGAAAAGTGTCATCTTTTAAAATATTGGCCCTGGTTTTTAACTTTTGGATGAATCAAAATTTCAGTCAGTCACTTCTTACAAGTCATTCTAATTATGTAATTAGTCATTAAGAGAAATCTCTGTTCTTACAGCCTTAATCAGAATTAAGACTTACAAAGTCTAAGGATATCTGTAATTGCTCCAAAAACAAAGCCTATTTTGCAAACTATTACCTGAGTTAACCAGTTTAAAATGCTTCTGTAAATTTACACATGCTTTCCATTTATAAAGAATGCATTTCCAAAAAATTTATTTTCAGAACAGTTGACATTGCCTTTTTAGAAATACAATAAAAGACAATAAATAAACCTGTGCATAGTTTTTTCCTGGTTATGTGTATGTTTGGTCTCCCACTGGGGATGAGCATCTGAGCCACTAATGTTCCAATTGTCTGGCTTGATCATCTTTGCTACATGTTATAGAAGAGATCCATGTTCCCGAGAGGAAGAATTAAAGGCTTCAGTGTTAAGATAACCACTTGGGATGGAGAAAGGAGTCACTACTCATCGTCACAAAAGTGCCTGGGGATGAGAGTGGATGAAGAGTGGGGACAGGAGGGGTTCCTGGGCAGTCCTTACAGAACGCCCACATGACATGGCAGGGCCTGTAAATTGTACTTCTGTGTTTCCTTGTGCGTCTGAGCCATTACTCTCCTCTCTTAGCCTTGGTTTCCTCTTATCTGTAAAGCAGAATAGAGTTCAGAGTGATTGAAAAAGAAGATGACTACTCAAAGTATCTATGTTCCTTGGTCATAAAGTGTGGTTTTGAACTTCCCAGCCAGTGCCTGCCTCTCCTTTCCTCTTAGAGCTTGCAGTTTCATTCATTTAATCAGGAGGAGACAGAAATGTAAGGACACCAAAAGACAAAGACTAACCAACAGGGTTTTACTGTCCCTTTAGTGTCCATCACATCTAATGCTCACCGAGGCTGCAGACCACACAACTCTTGTGCCCCATCTGAGGATGGGGTCACCTATCACCTCCAGTACCTCAGGGCCCCCCTTGCTCCAAAGTTGGGAGCTGTCCCCTCAGGATGGGAATTCAGAACCTCTGGTGATACCCAAACAACCCTCTCAGATCACTGGAAAGAAAGTTCCTTCCCCTTCAGTAACAAACGTAGAAAACCCAGCTTGATTTCTACGCAAAGTTTGTTTTTGCCTTTTTTTTTTAAAGGGTGTCAGGACCAACAATCACCAGCTACCTAAGAACCAAAAAATTATACTTCCAAAATCTCTTGATGTTGATTCTGCAAAGAACAAGAGCTGTCCTACGTGTGCTTCTTGTGACAGAAACCCTTTTAAAGGTGGGTGTAACTGTATGTTTTCATTAGGACCATTAGAACATTAGGACCATTTTTCTCTTGCTGCACCGTGTCTAGCTTCTGGGGAACACAGTTCAGTTCAGTTCAGTCACTCAGTTGTGTCCGACTCTTTGCGACCCCATGGACCACAGCATGCCAGGCCTCCCTGTCCATCACCAACTCCCAGAGTTTACCCAAACTCATGTCCATCGAGTCCATGGTGCCATCCAACCATCTCTCATCCTCTGTCATCCCCTTCTCTTCCTGACTTCAATCTTTCCCAGCATCAGGGTCTTTTCAAATGAGTCAAAGACTAGGTGTAATTTCTTTAAGAACAAAAGAAAGAGGTTTGCTTTTCAGGTGATGTCATTGTTTTAGAATAAGATAGAAGTTATGGCTGCACAGCTTTGTGAATGTACCAAATGCCACTGAATTGTACATTTAAAACAATTTTAATTTACTTTTATTTTTTGATCACACTATGCAGCATGTGGGATCTTAGTTCCTTGACAAATGATCAAATCCTTGGATCAAATCTCCTGCAGCGGAAGCCTGGAGACGTAACCTCTGGATGGCCAGAGAAGTCCTGAATGGTAGGTACAGTTTTAAATGATTGGTTTTATAGTGTATGAATTTTACCTCAACAACAACAAAAGGAATAATAAGAAATAGCCCTGTCAGTATCTGTCCCATAATAGGCACTCAAACTCTATTAAATAAAAAAGTGTCACCTGCTTCCCAAGAGAAGGAAGAATGCTGGGTGATGTATAGACCTTTAGAGAGATTTTTCATAAGAAACTGCCATAACACTCTGGGACATTTTATGCAATGATTTCTGATTTGTTGGGAGTCTGTCTTGTACCACGCAGGACGGTAGGTAATGGAGAGGAGGATAGGATAAAGGAGCGGGCTCTGCACGTATAGATTGTAACCTGAGAAGGGAAAACACAAGTACAAGATCAACTCCGAAGCAAGCAGGACAGATACAATAACAGAGTCACAAACAGAATGCTTCAGGACCCCAGACGAAGGAGGAATCAATGTCAAATGTCAAACTTCAACTAGCTTTTGAAGTTGGCCTTATAAGAGGAGCGTGATTTTGGTGAATGGAAAGGAGGAAGGACATTCTAAGTTGGTGAAATTGCACACGAAAAGGCAGATGTTGTGTCAAGACCACCCCTGGTGGTCAGGGAGGGGTGAGTAGGTTTTTGTAGTCAAAGTGAAGGGGGGTCGGGTGGGGAGAGGAGCAAAAGAGGAAAAGCTGAGACAAAAGAAAAACCAGGGCCTCATTTTTGGCGGCAGTTCTGAGCTCCTGGGACAGTGGCCATCCTGCAGCAGGCTGGAGGTGACTGTTGGGTTGAGGGGTGCTGTCCACACAGCCTGTGCAGAATGAGGAGCACTCATCCCATCCGCTCCGGGAGCGCTGACACTTGGCGCTCTCCGCTGGTCTCTTCAGGACTGTCCTCCCAGGGCGGCAGCTCACTTCCAGTGCCTGGGTCTGGAGGGGAGAGAGTCACTTGCTCCCTGGCTTTACTTTGGGACATGCTGATAAGCCACTCCAACCACAGAGCTGCCCATAACATGAGCTGAGTCTCTGTTTCAGCTACGTTGTGGCAACAGCTTCTTCTACGGCCCAGTCCTGCCTCCTTCACGCCCTTACAAGTGTTGTTCCCAAGAGGACTCCCCATTCAATCTCCTGTATGTCCATCTCAGAGTCTCAGAGTCTGCTCCCAGGAACTCAAGTCTAAAATGGGAATTCTGGATCATCCCCTAATATAAATGGAATTGACCCCAGGTGTGGGAACATGAGGGTGCATAGAGTTTGCATCAGGCTGTCCATTCATCACCCTCTGGCTATCAACCCCCTTTGACTCTTGGTTCATGTGCTTGCTTTAGTCAACCTCACGTTTGTTGTCATAATTCGCCTGCCTCAAACCCTGAGCCATCATCCCTACACCATTCTCTTTCTGTTATAGTAACAACTCAACTCTACCCTTGGCCATGAGGTCCTGTATTCTGCACTGGTCTGTGGCTTCCTGGACTCAAATGAACCAGACAGACACAAGTTCCATTCACTTCTGGGGTCATGATACTTCACTCCTGAAAGGCCATTATCAAAAAGTCTGTAAATAGTAAATGCTGGAGGGAGTTCCCTTATGGTCCAGTGGTTAGGACTTTCACTTTCACAGCTTTCAGTGCCGAGGTCTGGGTTCCATCCCTGGTCGGGGAACTAAGATGCCACAAGCCAAGTGGTATGACCAACAAAACAAAACGAAAGGGAAGAAAATAATGCTAGAGAGAGTGTGGAGAAAAGGGAACCCTCCTACACCGTCGGTGGTAATGTAAATTGGTGCAGCCACTATGAAAAAGAGTATGGAGGTTCCTTGAAAAATGAATAATAGAGCTGCCATAATCTAGCAATCCCAATCCTGGGCATATACCTGGAGAAAACTCCCACTCGAAAAGACACTAGCCGCCCAATGTTCATAGCAGCACTATTCAGAATAGTTAAGACATGGAAACAACTTAAGTGCTACAGATGAATGGATGATGATGTGGTGTATATATATATATATATATATATATATACACACACACACACACAATAGAATATTAGCCATAAAAAGAATGAACTAATGCCATTGGCAGCAACATGGATGGAACTAGAGATTATTTTACTAAGTAGGTCAGACAGAGAAAGACAAATATCATATGATGTCACTTACATGTGGAATCTAAAAAAATGATACAAGTGAACTTATTTACAAAACAGGAATAGACTCACAGATGTAGAAAACAAACTTTGGTTAAGAAAGGGGGAAGGGAAGGGGGAGGGATGAATTAGGAGTTTGGGACCAAAATACACACACTACTATAACATGAAATAGATAACCAACAAGGACCTATTCTATAGCACAGGGAACTATGTTCAATATCCTGTAATAACCTCTAATGTCAGAAAAAGAATAGATATATACGTATAACTGAATCACTTCGCTGTATACTGGAAACTAAGACAACATTTTACATCAACTATATTTCAATAAAATTTTTAAAAAAATACTTTACTCCTTAAAAGCTTCTAATGGCTTCAAATTCCCCTTTCAGAATATCAGAACTCCACTAACTGTTTTTGACACTCATTTCAGCCTCCTCTTAGAGTAGATAAGGTTGGTTTTATTATCCCCAAGCAATTGAGTTCAGGGGAAACAACATTTTAATAATGAAGTAGACCCACTCCACCAACAGTAATCATCACCTAACTGCTTAGTAAGATGCCTAGCACAGAGCAGTTGTTCAATTATTTTTTAGTGAATGAGTGAATTTCCTTATCTCTTAATTAAGTACTCTATGCTGGCAACTCAAGTTTCTATTTCACTACATAAAGTTCACCAGTCCTCTCTCCAAAATCCCCAATATGTTTCTAATAAAACTTTGTGTGACAGAGTTCAAAGATTGATTGGCTTGCCTCCTCGTTCCAGAAATTAGTGGGTGGTCTTTGGGTCAAAAATGACTTCATTATGACTTTTGGTATGAACAGAGTTGCAGAAATCTGCATTTTCGTCTTCTCTGGGAAATTAGAAAATGACAGCAAGAAGAATGAAAACCCCCACAAACTCCATTTTCAATCAAACTTGGAGAGAGAAATACTTCTCAGAGTCTAAAATATATATGAAAGACCTACTAGAAGCAGCTGATGTCAGGCACAGATGTGGAGAAGTGTACGGCAGTGACAGAGCTCACAATCTCTGCGAGAACCCATTTCCCATATGGAGAGGTTTACCGCCAGGAGCAGGAGCTGGCAGGAACAGAGCTTGAATGAGAAGCCCTCCGAGTCCCAGCCTGGCTCAGAGGAGGCAGGTTTGCTCAGTTTCAGATCTGCAGGATGCAATCTTCCTCTGTGGCAGTAGAAGAGAATCATTGGATTGTGAAAGCAGCTTGCCTCCTGGAAAAGAACAGACACCCTGCCTCAAACACACGCATACTCATACTTAACAATTCAGAGATCGACACCCAGAAAAATAATGCTGACTACAATCAGGATAGGAATGCTACAGAAGTATAGGAATATAATATTTTATTACTGTCATCAAATATATTTATCCTCAGCTTCCCTTGTGGCTCAGCTGGTAAAGAATCTGCCTGGAATGAGGGAAAGCTGGGTTCGATCCCTGGGTTGGGAAGATCCCCTGGAGAAGGGAAAGGCTACCCACTCCAGTATTCTGGCCTGGAGAATTCCATGGACTGTACAGTCCATGGGGTCACAAAGAGTTAGACACGACTGAGAGACTTTCACTTTCACTTGCTTAAAATGCTTAACAGGGCACTCGCGAGATATTTTAGCTCAAAACAGGAGACAAGAAAGCCTGCTACTGATGCTGCTACTGATACCAGGCTTTGAGATACCAGCTCCTTCCTATTTAGGGATAATTTAGAGGTATAAAAATTTGGAAAGAGGGTCATTCTACAAAATATCTGACCAAGATCCTTCAAAACTGTTAACATCAGTAAAAACAAAGAAAGTCTGAGAAATCGTCCCAGAGTAGAAGAGCCTGAGGACCCTGAAGAGACATGATGATAGAATGTAGTTGCGGAACAGAAAAGAACATCAGCTAAAAACTAAGCTCATCTGAATAAAGTATGGACATTAGCTGATAATAATGTGTCAGCATTGGTTCATTAAGTATAACAAATGCATCACGCTAATGTAAGATATTAGTAAAGGGAAAATGGGGCATGGGGTGTATGGGAACGCTCTACTTTCTTCGTAATTTTCTCTTATTCTTCCAGTTTTAGTGAGATATAATTGGCATACAGCATCATATACGTTTGAGCTTCCCAGGCAACTCAGCTGGTAGAGAACCTGCCTGCAACGCAGGAGACCCCGGTTTGATTCCTGGGTCAGGAAGATCCCTGGAGAAGGGATAGACTATCCACTCCAGTATTCTCGGGCTTCCCTGTGGCTCAGACAGTAAAGAATCCACCTGCAGTGCGGGAGACCTTGTTTCGATCCCTGGGTTGGGAAGATCCCCTGGAAGAGGGCATGGCAACTTATTCCAGTAGTCTTGCCTGGAGAATCCCATGGACAGAGGAGCCTGGGGGGCTACAGTCCATGGGGGTCTCAAAGAGTCGGACGCGACTGAATGAGATGGACACTGTATAAGTTTAAGTTGTGCAGCATGATGATTTTTAAATTATTTATTTATTTATTTGGCTGCCCCAGATCTTAGTTGCAGGATGCGAACTCTTAGTTGCTGCACGTAGGATCTAGTTCCTTGACCAGGGATCAAACCTGGGCCCCTACATTGAGAGCATGGAATACTAGCCACTGGACCACTAGGGAAGTCCCCAGCATAATGATTTGACTTACATATATCATGAAATGATTACCATGTAAGTTTAGGGAATATCCATCAGCTTATAGAGATATGAAATTTTAAAAAGGTTACCAAAGATATTACATAGTTATTGGATATATTCCCCACACTGTCCATTTGATACTTGTTATTCATATGTTCTGTAACTGGAAACCCATACCCCTAAAACTCCCTCACCTGCCTTATTCATCCCCCACACCCTCCCTTCTGTTTCTTTTTTTTAATGTTTGTTCATTTGTTTTGTTTTTGTTAATTTATTCTCACATCCATACATGACTATTGGAAAAACCATAGCTTTGACTCAATGGGTCTTTGTTAGCAAAGTAATGTCTCTGCTTTTTAATATGCTGTCTAGGTTGGTCATAACTTTTCTTCCAAGGAGCAAGTGTCTTTTAATTTCATGGCTGAAGTCACCATCTGCAGTGATTTTTGGAGCCCCCAGAAATAAAGTCTGACATTGTTTCCACTGTTTCCCCATCTATTTGCCATGAAGTGATGGGACCATATGCCATGATCTTAGTTTTCTGAATGTTGAGTTTTAAGCCAACTTTTTCACTTTCCTCTTTCACTTTCATCAAGAGGCTCTTTAGTTCTTCTTCACTTTCTGCCATAAGAGTGGTGTCATCTGCATATCTGAGGTTATTGATATTTCTCCTGGCAATCTTGATTCCAGCTTGTGCTTCCTCATGATGTACTCTGCATACAAGTTAAATAAGCAGAGTGACAATGTACAGCCTTGACGTACTCCTTTTCCTATTTGGAACTAGTCTGTTGTTCATGTCCAATTCTAAATGTTGCTTCCTGACCTGCATACAGATTTCTCAGGACACAGGTCAGGTGGTCCGGTATTCCCATCTCTTGAAGAATTTTCCACAGTTTACTGTGATCCACACAATCAAAGGCTTTGGTACAGTCAATAAAGAAGAAGTAGATGTTTTTCTGGAACTATCTTGCTTTTTTGATGATCCAGTGGATGTTGGCAATTTGATCTCTGGTTCCTCTGCCTTTTCTAAACCCAGCTTGAACATCTGGAAGTTCACGGTTTAGGTACTGTTGAAGCCTGGCTTGGAGAATTTTGAGCATTATTTTGCTAACATGTGAGATGAGTGCAATTGTGTGGTAGTTTGAGCATTCTTTGGCATTGCCTTTCTTTGGGATTGGAATGAAAACTGATATTTTCCAGTCCTGTGGCCACTGCTGAGTTTTCCAAATTTGCTGACATATTGAGTGCAACACTTTCACAGCATCATCTTTTATGACTTGAAATAGCTCAACTGGAATTTCATCATCTCCACTAGCTTTTGTTCGTAGTGATGCTTCCTAAGGCCCACTTGACTTCACATTCCAGGATGTCTGGCTCTAGGTGAGTGTGAGTGATCACACCATCATGATTATCTGGGTCCTGAAGATCTTTTTTGTACAATTCATCTGTGTATTCTTGCCACCTCTTCTTAATATCTTCTGCTTCTGTTACATCCATACCATTTCTGTCCACCCATGTTGTCACAAATGGCAAGATTTCATTCTTTATTATGGCTGAGTAATATTACATTGTGTGCATATCTTAACCTGTGAAAAAGTGCAAGTGAAAGCGTTAGTTACTCAGTTGTGTCCAGCTCTTTGTGACCCTATGGACTGTTTGTCCATGTGATTCTCTGTGCAAGAACACTGGAGTGAGTAGCCATTCCCTTCTCCAGGGGATCTTCTTGACCCAGGGATTGAACCCAGGTCTCCTGTACTACAGGTAGATTCTTTACCATCTGAACCACCAGGGAAGCCCATCTCTACCTGTATCTATATCTAAATCTTCTAGAAAAGAATATTTATACATATATACCTGAATCACTTTGCTATATACCTGAAACTAACACAAAATTGTAAATAAACTATACTTCAATAAAAAAACAAAGATGACATCTTAAATCAAAGGAGGGACACAACAAATTTACTTAAGGAGTTGGCCAAGTTGGACCGTTATCTGGGAAAAAAATTAAGCTTGATTCATTCTTCATACATACATGGTTGAGTGGCAAATAGATAAAAATTTAAAGGTAAAAACTGGGACAATAAAAGTTCTAAATGGAAACATGGAAGAATTTCTTCATAATTTTGGCACAGGCGAGAACATTCTCAAAATTCAGAAGCCATAAAAGAAATGAGTAATAAATTCAACCATGTGAATACAAAAATAAACATGATGAAACATCACCAAAATAAAACTCAGAAGATAAGTGACAAACTGGAGAAAATATGTATATGCAATTGGACTTTTTTTCTAATAGGTAAATGGCAAAAGGATGTTTGTTACATTATTCTTAATACTTTTCTATATGGTTAAAACATTTAATAAAAAAATTAATTAATGTATATTATGGAATATGACATTAAAAAAAAGAATGGCTTCCAGCTATAAACTTACTACTAGGCACAAAAGTTCATAATATATGTTTGTTTTTTTTTTTCTTTGTTTGGCCATGTGGCTTTTTTTGAATGCAGGCGCTGGCACTGAAAGTGTCTAGTCTTAACCACTGGACAACCAAGGAATTCCTGTAAGTGCATTATAAAAACCTGGAACGATAAACCTAAAACTTAAATCCTAAACTGTTATTCATTTAAAATTTTTCTGGATTTATTGAGATATTATTGAAGTTAGCCATTTCTTAAAATTATTTTTAATTAAAAATTTTTATACAATTTAAAAATATTTATGTACTTGTTTTTGGCTACACTGGTTCTTCATTGCTGCATGTGGGCTTTCTCTAGTTGTGGCAAACAGGCTCAGTCGCCCCGTGGCCTGTGAAATCTTCCCAGACCAGGGATCAAACCTGTGTCCCATGCATTGGTTTTGGCAGGCAATTCTCAACCACTGAACCACCAGGAAGTCTCTTATCCATTTTTATAGAGGGAAGAATTATACTATTTTACAATTTCTAGGCTTCTTTATTTCTTTAAACAAACATGCCTTCTTTTCACAACCTGCCAAAACAATCAGGATCTCCCCATTTTAGAAAAATAAAAAGAGGGAGGCTTTGTGATTAGGGAAAGCAGACTAATGAACCACAGAGAAGAATCTAAAAAGTAGGGCTCCCAGGTGAGGTGAGCAGGTGGTTGCTCAGCCTGCGATGATACCTGCCTACAGAGAGGGGTACTTTGAAGAAGATGCTGATGTCAGTCGTGGGATGGGAAGCAGAGTTTGCATATGAGATGGTTACAAGATAGCTTGTGGGAACCTGCAGAATGTCTGCCTTCTTTTGATCTCACAGGAGATAAGCCAAGGCTATGCCTGGAGCCCCGCCAGGCAGGAAAAAGCTCTGCACCGACCCTGGACTGTGCTGCACCTCTCCACCCTGGTGGCCTTGGTTTGAGGGATTCCTCCTAATGGCAATGACATTGCTACAAAAACATCACCTGCAAATAAAGTGAATGGTGGTTCAAGTGGTGCGTTTTGTGGTCTAGCTGGGCTTCTCTTGGGGGAATGACTGAGGAGTTTGAGAGGGTTTGCACAGTCGACAAAGACTGAGCTTGTGAGGGAATGGATTTAAGCTGAAAATAAGAAAATCATCTTTTGAAAGCTTCTTGAAGGTTACAGACATGTTGAGTCTATCACAGAGAAGACTTCCAATTAAGGTGCAACATAAGTCTACAGTGTGGGGGCCTTTCTGTTTTCCAAAACTCACTGGGATGTAACAAGAGAAATTTAAAAGATGGCTGGATACAAAAGCCGCTTTAGAAAATACCTTGATGATTGTAAAGTTGAATGTATATATACCCTATGATCCGGGAATTCTATATCTAGGTATTTGTGCAATAGAAAGACTTGTACAAGAATGTTCACAACATCATACTTGATGGTGAAAGACTGAATGCTTTCCCCTTTTAAAAAATTTTATTTATTTTTAATTGGAGGATAATTGCTTTACAATATTGTGTAGGTTTCTGCCATCCATCAGCATGAGTCAGCCATGGGTATACATGTGTCCCTCCCTCTTGAACCTCCCTCCCACCCCCACCCCACCCCACCCCACCCCTCTAGGTTGTCATGGAGCACCAGACTGAACTCCCCGTATGATACAGCCACTTCCCACTGGCTATCTATTTTACGCATGGCAATGTATACATTTCCATGCTACTCTCTCAATTTGTCCCACCTTCTCCTGCCCCCGCTGTGTCCATCAGTCTGTTCTCTCTGTCTGAGTCTCTATTCCTGCCCTGCAAATAGGTTCATCAGTACCATTCTTCTAGGTTCCACATGTATGCATTAATATGCAATATTTGTTTTCTTCTTTCTGACTTACTTCACTCTGTACAACGGGACCTAGGTTTATTCACATCACTAGAACTGACTCAAACGTGTTCCTTTTTATGACTGAGTAATATTCCATTATATATATGTACCACAACTTCTTTATCCGTTCATATGTTGACAGACATCTAGGTTGCTTCCATGTCTTGGCTATTGTAAATAGTGCTGCAATGAACATTGGGGTACATGTGTCTTTTTCAATTATGGTTTTCTTAGGGTGTTTGCCCAGTGGTGGGATTGCTGGGTCATATGGTAGTTTTATTCCTGGTTTTTAAAGAAATCTCCATACTGTTCTCCATAGGGACTGTATCTGTTTACATTCCCACCAACAGTGCAAGAGTGTTCCCTTTTTTTTACATCCTCTCCAGCATTTATTGTTTGTAGATTTTTTGATGATGGCCATTCTGACCAGTGTGAGGTGATACCTCATTGTAGTTGCCTTTGCCTTAAAATCAGGAACAAGACAAGGATGTCTGCTCTTGCCACTTCTATCATAGTATATTGGAGGTTCTGGTCAGGAAAACAAGGCAAGAAAAAAATACTGAATAAAATGCATCCATTTTGGAAAAGAAGAAGTAAAACTATGTTTCTGCAGAGGACATGATCTTTCATGTAGAAAATTGTAAGGAATCCATAAAAAAGGAAAACTCTTAGGGCTATTAAGTGAGTTCAGCAGATTACAGGATAAAAGATCAACATAAATCAATAATACTTCTTTTCAAATATTAATCTCATCCAGAAATCCTCACAGACACACCCAGAATACTGTTTAACCAAATGTCTGTGGCTCAGTCAAGTTGACACATAAACTTAACCATTACAAGTTGCCTGCACTGGCTTGATTTCCTAGGGGCTCTGGAGCATGAATTGTTCCACAGAATTAGTTCCATTTTGAGGCAAAGGGCCTTTTGTATCCACATGTCAGTGAGGCATCTTCCTACTGAAGCCAAGAGTAGATCTGTGGTAGGACTTCCTTGGTGGCTGGTCCACTGCACTTCCAGTCCAGGGCCTGGGTTCGATCTCTGGTCAGGGAACTAGATCCCACATGCCATGCAGCCAAGAAATAAATAAATTAATTAAAAGAGTAGTTTTTTTGGGGAAAAGCAACTAACACAGCAGCTAAAGGAGGGGTGCAGCAGTAGGCAAAAGCTTCTGGGGAGGGTACCAGCAACGTCTAATACAGAGGCAACCTCAACATTCCTATGCAGAGATGGAGGAGCAGAGAGAGAGAAATAAACCTTTATAAACAAACTAATGTGAAATCTCCATTCAAAATGAGCCTGCAGTCCAACATTCCTTACTCCAAGGAAGAAATATGATTGTACAACAATGAACAAGATCAACAATCAAAACGAGATCACTTGAGATGAACTCAATATAATACAATAGCAGGGAAAATATTTCTAAATAAACATGCTGATCCATTTGGAGGAAGTTATAACACCCACTGACAAAGAACAAGCATTTTTACTGACACCTAATAGAACTGATCCTACCCAAAGGTATTAGGAGAGATGCATGTGGGTGTCAACAGTAAACTTCCTTCTACAACTGAACTGAATTGCTATTTCAAGATCCTAGTTCTCCCAGAAGTCAGAGACTTAATCTCAGTCAATTCAGCATTTCACCTACTCCCCCCTCCTTCAGTGGCATTTTGGTATTACAATTTTGGGAAATGGTCTTCGTCATCTGTTGTCAGCAACTGCTGAGACTCACCTAATCCTGTCCAGGCTTCAACCATCAATCTATGGACTGACCTGCTGAGTTTATCCACTGATCCTGTGGCAACACTGGAAATGTTTCATTTTCTCTTGTGTCCCTCTGTGGCCTCAGATGACATAGCAATTTCGGGAGCCATTGCTACTTCCTGCTGCTCTGCCTGGCGTGAGAGCTCACCCTTCTTCTCCCCACTCCGTGTCTAGCTCATAGGAACACTTGAAGGGACCTTGGTCCTTGTGCATGACACCTATGCTATGCTTCCTCCAGACTTGAGCTACAGTGGGAAACACAGGGACCTTGCTTCCTCCTCTTTTGCTCAAATTTCAAGATCTTGGCAGGGATTCCATTGTGTTCTCTAACTCTAAGAGCCTGGCCATGGGCGGTGGTCATGCAAGGACCCTTCCCAGGTGTATGTCCTAGCATCTGACTTTTGCTTTCCTTCTGACTCCTCTCTCTCAGCCCATGGAAGCCTCTTCCCTCTCAGGGCCCCTTCCTAAGAAGTTAGATCTGAAGGAGAGAGGCAAGCATGTGTCATTTCAGAAATACAGATGGGACATGCTTAATTTTAAAATCCTTAGAAATTCGGAGGTGGGAGTGGACAAAGAGAAGTGAAGATTAAAAGAAGATGGCCAAGCAATATGGACCATGGTAGAATGTCTTGTAAAAACTGGAATATCTGATATTCAGTACAATTAAGCTTATGCTATTACTCTGTAGACCGCCCCCACCCCTGTCTCTTTAAGCTTCTGTAAAGTTCTACAGATGAAAGGGCCAATGTGGGTGAGGTTTTTGTGAAACTCAAGGGTCTCAGTTCCACATTTGAGTCAAGATACTGCAAGAAAGTATGTGGGACGGTGAGCTTGTTCATGACTTGAACTCATTCAGCGGAGGCACAATGTCTAGCCAGAGGAAAGGGTGAGAAGGAAGCCTTCCAGGGGTTCACAGAAATCCTGGGAAGGTTTTAAAAACAAATTTTTCTAGATTTTCAAAGAGAAGGAAACCTCAGCTGACATCTGGTAGACATGGCTAAAGGAGTGCTAAAAACACATGGACCCACTCCCAATCTGTGAGTATACACATAGAAGTTTTTTGGGTTTTTTTGCATTCAGGAAGCATTGATGGACAACTTACTCTGGGCTAGATGTGCTGAACTGGGTACCAAGGATACAAGAATGAAAATCGCATGGTAGTTGTCATGAAGGCTCTCTGATCAGTGGTGAACAAATAACTACAGTTTTATGAGCTAAGTGCCATAGAGGGGATGTAACCTGAGAAAGGGTTAACAGTCCCTCCACTGACAAATATCAGGGGAACCTGGCTCTTCCATTTCCTCATCTGCTCCCGAGGCTCACAGAATATTTTGCCAGCCTGGCCCTAATCCACATGTTTGAATTTCTGACACAGTGCCCTGGATATTTACTTATGTGTCCTTTGCCTAATTAAATGATGGAAGTTTCTCTTCTTTTTTGATTGTTATCCTCATTGACTGCCGGTTCATGAGTATAGAACAACTGCAGAATCTCCAGGGTGATCCCATGTTGTAGTTGAGCTGACGGGAAAACAAGTGTCACCAAAACAGGAAATCGCCCATCATCTCAAAAGCCTTTGGGTGAGATAATTGCCTTGATGTCCATAGTTAGCATGGGGTTGGGGGAGGCGTTTGTCCCAAAGAGACTGATGAGATTCTTAGCATATTTAGCTCGAAGATGGAGAGATTTTACGAGACATGCTAGAGAGGGAGGGATTGTGTGGGACATCCTTTCTTTAAGTGGGAATGGAAAAGAAGAATTCTCCCCTCACATTTTCCATAATAACAGCAATCAAAAAAAGGAAGAAAGAAAGAAAATAAATTTTCTAAGTGTCAAGAGTTGAGGAGGAAAGTAAGTTCTTGTATTTCAGACTCTGCAACAGAGGGATTCATGGGACCCTAATAGAAACATGTTAACTAAAATTTTAGAAACCAACGCCTGATTGAAATAAAAAGGTGTTTATTTGGGGTTTGTTAGGTCTGTAGCCTGGGAGACCCAGACTCTAGAAGCACCAGAGTTTGCTCTGCCGGACTACAAAATGAGAGAGGCTGATCAAGGCAAAACCCACAGGGTTACAGTCAGTTCCAGGAGTTGTTTATCAAGCTTTAGAACTGGGGCTGGGGAGAAGCAAGGGAATTCGTTGAGTAAGACTGGCTGGGGTCTGAATACTTCTGGAATTCTCTGTTGTCTTTCTGGATCTCTGCAGTTGCTGCTTCCTCCCCGAGCGCCTTCAGTTCTCGTCATTCCTGGTCCTCCCTCCTTCTCTTCTTCCCCATGTGTCTCCACTCCAGGAGGTTCACCCTGACCAGCCCTGCTCTGCATCAGGTCCAGGTCTACAGCTGGCATGCTCACAGTATGCTGTTCTTCTCCTTGAAATGGCCTTCCCCACAAACACTGCCTCGTCCATTCGCACACAACTGTGTGATCCTCGAGAGGTAAGAAACATGTCCTACTCAGTCACATGGGCTTCAGAGTAAGTACTGAATGAGTGTCTATTGTGTAGGTGAAGACACTCTGCTCATAGTTAAAGGTGAGGAGCACACCGACCCTCAAAGGGACAGGATCTGAATGCCCCCAGGAGTCCTCTCTGGCGCTTCTTGGAGCACTTAATGTCTTCAAAGATATGGAAAAGAGGCCAGGTGAGCCGTAATGGCCCGTTTACCTGGATAAAGACCCTATGCCTAGTAAACAGTAAAGCCAGGGTGAAGTAAAGTGGGCAGGCTGCGCATCTTGCCTTATGGCGCCACCCATACGGCAGACAGCGAAGAGGAGCTAAAGAGCCTCTTGATGAAAGTGAAGGAGGAGAGTGAAAAAGCTGGCTTAAAACTCAGCATTCAGAAAACTAAGATCATGGCATCTGGTCCATCACTTCATGGCAACTAGATGAGGAAACAATGGAAACCGTGAGAGACTTTATTTTCTTGGGCTCCAAAACCACTGCAGATGGTAACTGCAGCCATGAAATTAAAAGATGCTTGCTCCTTGGAAGAAAAGCTATGACAAACCTATATAGCATATTAAAAAGCAGAGACATTACTTTGCCAACAAAGGTCCATCTAGTCAAAGCTATGGTTTTTCCAGTAGTCATATATGGATGTGAGAGTTGAACCATAAAGAAAGTTGAACCATCAATTCTTTGATGCTTTTTGAACTGTGGTGTTGGAGAAGACTCTTGAGAGTCCCTTGGACAGCAAGGAGATCAAACCAGTCAATCCTAAAGGAAATCAGTCCTGAATAGTCATTGGAAGGACTGATGCTGAAGCTGAAACTCCAATACTTTGGCCACCTGATGCGAAGAACTGACTCGTTGGAAAAGACCCTGATGCTGGGAAAGATTGAGGGCAGGAGGAGAAGGGGATGACAGAGGATGAGATGGTTGGATGGCATCACTGACTCGATGGACATGAGTTTGAGCAAGCTCTGGGAGTTGGTGATGGATAGGGAAGCCCTGGCGTGCTGCAGTCCATGGGGTCGCAAAGAGTCAGACACAACTGAGCGACTGAATTGAACTGAACTGAACATCTTGCTCAGAAATCTAAATCCAAAGGTTTTGCCAAAGATAAAACAGGAAACCAAACTGAGTTTTAAGTGCAGGACGCACTCCTGTCATCTGACCTCGCCATATACTCTGCCTGGTGAGGCCTGTGTTCAGAGTCACAATTCCCATGTGGTTAATACCTGGCAGGACCACCAAAGGCCAGTAATCTGCAAAAGTGACAAAGGAATCCAACTCATTAACACAGGTGACACATACCTGCTATGGAACAAGCACAGTGCTCTGCCAAGGAGACCTTGCGCCAAGGGTGAAAGGACCTGATTCATGCTCACCAGGTTCTCAGACTCAAGTGGGAAGAATGGAAATACATATAACGCTCCAGAATTTCCTCCTGGAACACACCCTCTGGAACCTGGCTACCAGGCTGTAAGAAGTCCTAGTCCCAGCAAAGGCCATGGGTGGAAGCTTTGGTTGACAATCCCAGCTGAGCTCAGCCTTCAGACACACCAGCCCAAAAGCCATCTGGAGTGAAGGAACCTCCAGATGATTCTAGGACCCGGCAGAGGCTGCGGTGTCATGATACCGACAAGCCGTTCTGCAGAGTCTGTTCGAATTTCTGATCCATGGAATCACACGCATCACAAGATAGTTTTTTTAGGCCACTTATGCAAATGTATTGAAGTGCTTGGATGTGTAGCAACAGCCCACGAGCAGCAGGCACATAGTGATGGGAAGTGCCCTTCGGATTAGTAATTCAGGTGTTGGCACCAGAGAGTTGCTTAAGTTTTGGGAACAGGTGAACAGAGGCTTTACAGGAGTGGAGGACCGTTTAGTCTACACTGAGGTTTCAAGTGTTTCCTGTCGGCATAGGCGGCCCCCAGCAAGGTCAGGCTAGTGACCTTGGAGGGTCCTGAGGGATGAAGCCCCTCCCCCTTCTGTGCAGCCTATGCCCTCGCCTTTTCTGGTCTGTGTCCATATTCGAAACCAAACTATCTCCTTGGTTTTGCGTGCTTCAGTCAAGCATGGTGTCCAGTCAGAAGAGCCCAGTTGTTGAACTGAACACAAGGGGTAAAAGGAAAGGACAGTGTCTCCTGGTGGTTTTTCTCCCGTCTGTCCCTCAGGTTTCCAGATGACCCTTTACTTGCTTCTGTGGAGGAATGTGATGGGAAAGCACCCAAATAGCCTTCAGGAAAGCCTTTCTCCATGGCAAGTGACCTGGGAGGTACTTTTATGATTATTGCCTTTGATGTAAAAACTCCACAAGTGGAGGCCCCCTTAGGAGGCCCTCTTACGAAATGAGGGCTTCATCAGTGAATTACTTGCTTAAGATCATATCGGTGGTGAGTGATGAGCGGGGAGCACCCACCCTGTGTTTTTGCACCACCCCTCCGCCCCCAGCCTGTCCTATTTCACCAGGGAGACAGTGGTGCTGGCCTGGGGGCTTACGAGCCTGGGGCTCCTAGGGGACTTCCTTACAAATGGAAAGCCCCTGGGGGTACAAAGAGAGCAGCTGTCTGCTGGGGAATCAGTTGAGATTCATCACAGATGGCTGCTGGGTGTCTAGTTAGCAAACCTCAGGACCCAAAGGCTGGAAGGCAGGGGACAACCCGGGAGCATGCTCAGTTAGATCAAGAGCAGAGGCTGGGCTGAACCCAGAACCCCTCACCCTGAGCATCTGGACCCTGCCCAGACTCTCCCCACAGCCCACGAGTGGCTGGGCCACACCAGCCGTCTCCTCTACCACAGACCAGACAGAATCCCTCAGAGTACGGACTGAAAAAGCAATTTCAGGAAATGACTTTTTTGTATGATCATAAGGCAAGAAACAAAGACCACATGAGATTATTTCCTATGCGTGTCATCTGCCAGAAGACCTAGCGCTTGGTGGGGAAACAGTGAAAAAAAAACCCAAACTCAGATGAACACGAAACAATTTCATTCTGAATAAACTGGATTTGCTGAGAAATAACAACGGACAGGCTGACAGATAAAAAAGAGAGAGACAGTGACTGGCCTGACACAGAGCAAGGCAAAGAGACAGAGGGAGGTGGGAGGGGCGTGAATGATCTTCTTCATTCCCTCCTCGGCTCAAGTAAGATCTTCTGAAATTTGTTTGGTAGTTTATTAAAAAGTTAAACATACACTTATCATATGACTAATGAATTCCACTCCTAGGTGCCTACCCAAGGGAAAGAAAAACTGTTGATCACACAAAGAATTGTGCACAGATGTTCAGATCAGCATTATTTGTAAGAGTCCCAAGCTGGAAACAGTCTGATTGCCCATCAACTGACAAATGGATGTTCACACAGGGAACACTCCTCAGCAGGAAAACGGAGAACATTCCACATCGTGCTGCAGCACGAATGAACTTCAAACACATGATGCTGAGTGAAAGAAGTTAGACACAGAAGACTTCATATTCCTAGTCCTGTGAAATTCCAACAGAAGGCAAAACTACAGAGATGGAAAATGTTAGTGGTCACCTGATGTGGGGTGGAAATGAAGACTTCCTGCTTAAGAGAATCTTCTGAGTGAAAAACGTGTCCTAAAACTGGATTGTGGTGGTGGATTTACACATGAATAAATTTAGTAAAGGACTTCCCCAGTGGCTCAGCTGGTAAAGAACTCGCCCACCAATGCGGGAGACAAAAAGAGATGCCGGTTTGATCCCTGGGTCAGGAAGATCCCCTGAAGGGAATGGCTACCCATTCCAGTGTTCTTGCCTGGAAAATCCCATGGACAGAGGAGCCCGGCAGTCTACAGTCCATGGGAGTGCAAATGGTCAGACATGACTGAGCACCACAGCCCTCCCCCCACACACACACACGTTTAGTAAAACCCATCAAAGTGTACCCTGATATGAGTGAATTTTATGGTGTGTATATTATACTTCAACAACACTTTTCCAAATAAGATGATCTGCTGGTTGTGCAAATCTAGGCCAAGGATGCCAAGGGAAAAGCCCTGCTGTTGACAAGGATGGTTGAAAATACAGTAATGTTCTGGGAACATCAGTGTTATGGATGGGTTAGTTCAGGCCTGCTCAGAAAGCTTTGACATATTAAAAAAATTATTAATTAAATTTAAAAAAATTATTTATTTGGCTGCACCAGGTCTTCATTGCAGCACATGGGATCTTTTTTTTTTTTTCCATTTATTTTTATTAGTTGGAGGCTAATTACTTTACAACATTGCAGTGGTTTTTGTCAAACATTGAAATGAATTATCCATGGATTTACAACATGGGATCTTTAGTTGCAACATGTGGGATCTAGTTCCCTGACCAAGGATCAAACCCAGGCCCCTTGCATTGGGAGTGTGTAGTCTTAGGCACTGGACAACCAGGGAAGTCCCCAAGAAGCTTTGACATATTAAAAATCAGCTTAAGATTAAATTTAATATAAAAGGTTTACACATCAGTCAATAAAGGTGTTGCCCCTATTATTTCCAGAGGCTCATCAAATTTTATGAATGACATTGTAGAAGGTGAAATGTATGCCCCCGAGAGACAAACAAAGAGTTGGATGAGTTTGGGTAGAGTCCAGGGTAGGGTAATTTGTGTATTAAGATAACGGTTTTCTACTGTATGGAAGTTCCTTAAAAAACTAAAAACAGAACTACCATATGACTCTAGTAATCCCAGTCTTGGGCATATACCTGGAAAAAACCATAATTCAAAAAGATAACGTGTTTCTTAATATTCATTGCAGCACTGTTTACAATAGCCAAGACAAGGAAGCAACCTAAATATCCATTAACAGATGAATGGATATATACTACATAAATACAACGGAATACTACTCAGTCATCAAAAGAAATGAAATCATGCCATTTGCAGTGAATTTGATGGACCTAGAGACTGTCATACAGAGTGAAGTAAGTCAGAAAGACAAAAATAAATGTCGGATAATGTTGCTTATTTGTGAAATCTAGAGAAACGGTACAGATGAACTTATTGGCAAAGTAGAAATAGAGACACAGATACAGAGAACAGGTGTATGGATATCAGAGGCAAGAGGGAGGAAGGCAGTGGGATGAATTGGGAGACTGGGATCGACATACGTATGAAATAGTGAAGTCATGAGAATCTACTGTGCAGCACAGGGAAGTCTAGTCAAAGCTCTCAGTTCAGTCAGTTCAGTTCAGTCGCTCAGTCGTGTCCGACTCTGCGACCCCATGAACCGCAGCACACCAGGCCTCCCTGTCCATCACCAACTCCCGGAGTTTACTCAAACTCATGTCCATCGAGTCGTTGGTGCCATCCAGCCATCTCATCCTCTGTCGTCCCCTTCTCCTCCTGCCCCCAATCCCTCCCAGCATCAGGGTCTTTTCCAATGAGTCAGCTCTTTGCATCAGGTGGCCAAATTACTGGAGTTTCAGCTTCAGCATCAGTCCTTCCAATGAACACCCAGGACTGATCTCCTTTAGAATGGACTGGTTGGATCTCCTTGCAGTCCAAGAGACTCTCAAGAGTCTTCTCCAGCACCACAGTTCAAAAGCATCAATTCTTTGACACTCAGCTTTCTTTACAGTCCAACTCTCACATCCATACATGACTACTGGAAAAACCATAGCTTTGACTAGATGGACCTTTGATGGCAAAGTAATGTCTCTGCTTTTTAATATGCTATCTAGGTTGGTCATAACTTTTCTTCCAAGGAGCAAGAGTCTTTTAGTTTTATGGCTGCAATCACCGTCTGCAGTGATTTTGGAGCCCCCCAAAATAAAGTCTGACACTGTTTCCACTGTCTCCCCATCTATTTCCCAAAGCTCTAGGGTGACCTAAATGGGACGGAAATCTGAAAAAGAGGGGATATATGTATAGCTAATTCACTTTACAGCAGAAACTAACACAGCATTGTAAAGCAACTCGACTCCAATAAAAATTAATTTTAAAATTATAAAAAGATTGTTTTCCACAATATAGCACCCTGGACGAGGGGGGAGAACCCCAAAAGACTCCCTCACACAAACGAAGAAAACACTCTGACTGACTTCGGGTGGAGACAGACCAGGCTGGAATCCAGTTCCACCCCTCCCTGAGGTTGAAACGTTTTCATCTGTGAAGCAGGCTCACCACTGCCACCTGTGGGGTGCGGTTCTGAAGGCCGAATGAGCGGATCCAGGGAAGGCAATGGAGGGGGAACACTCTGCCGAGGCGGTTTCACTCCAGGGCCTGAGCCTCTGGCGATGCCCCAACAGGAATCCCTGGGACAGGGGATGTGCAGTGCACCAACGCATGTAAGGCTTCAGTCTCTCATCTTCCCAGAGCATATCACAAGGCACAGCTCTTGAGTATCATTTTCTCAATTTTCAGGAACTTAGTGGAAGAAAGAGTGATGCACTGAGGCTTAGGTGCAGGGAGCATCTAAGCCTTCACCCCGTGGTCTGCCCAACACCCAAAGGATGCAGGACATCCAGCAGAAGATGCTATGGAAGATGCTCCTCAGTCCAGTTCGGGTCTATTTGTTTCAGCATGTACAATGCCTCCTGCAGAGTTTCCAGACTCCCAGTCATCAGTGATGTCTAGGAGACAGAGATACACACTCCTGTAAAATGATGCTGTCGATCAGCAACAGACATCTTTCTTCCTTTTTTTTTTTTTTTTTAGTTCTACCAGTTTATTGCTACCAACCCATCTCCCTCCACCCTCGTGCACACATGCTCAGTCATGTAATCCCATGGACTTCAGCCTGCCAGACTCCTCTGTCCATGGATTTTTCCAGGCAAGAATACTGGAGTGGGTTGCCATTTCCTTCTCCATTTCTTCCTCTCTTAAGAAAATGTACATCATCTCTGCACAGAATCTAAAATACAGGTAAGCAAAAAAGAAATTGTAAACAACCTCTCAAACACCCACGACCGAGATATGCTCATATATTTTTTAAATTTTTTATTCATTTATTTGATTTTTGGCTGTGCTGGGTCTTCGTTGCTGCGCGCAGGCTCTCTCCAGTTGTGAGCGGGGTTTACTCCCTAGTGCGGTGGACGGGCTTCTCACTGCAGCGGCTTCTCTTGATGTGGAGCACAGGCTCTAGGGTGTGTGGGCTTCAGCAGTTGTGCGTGAGCTCAGTAGTCGCTCCGCAGCATGTGGAATCTTCCCGGACAGGGATCTAACCTGTGTCCCCTGCCCCAGATATGCTCATGTCAACATTTCCGTTCATGTCACTGTAGTCCTCTCCTCTGGGAACATGGGCAAGTGTCAATATATGACAGAAGCCACACCAGAGCCAGAGGACCGGGGTTCAAACCACGTCTCATAATGTGAACGTGTTAGTTGCTCAGTCACGTCCAATTCTTTGAGAGCCCATGAACTGTAGCCTGCCAGGCTCCTCCATCTATGGGATTGTCCAGACAAGAATACTGGAGTGGGTTGCCATTTGCTTCTCCAGAGGATTTTCCCCACCCAGGAATCAAACCTGGCTCTCCCGCATTGCAGGCAGACTCTTTACCACCTGAGCTACCAGGGAAGCCCAATATGTAGACTTGTGGCCCGGTAAATCAGGGAAGATGACAGTATGTTCCTCAGAACTGGACATGGCGGAGGACAGTGCTTACGGTGTGAGATCAGGATGCTTGAGGCAGGAAGGGCATCTCCCACAGTTGCTGGGGTCTGCATGTCCACATGTGTGCACCTGTCTGTTGGTGGGTGAACAGGCCTGGACTGACTGTGTGCACATGTGCAGCTCTTATGTCCAAACTGACAACACAGGATCCAACTTAAGGCAACATGCTTTTTTCACACCACTTACCATGAAAATATTTTCAAGGAAATAAATACAGATCTGCATCTGCATCTCAGTGGCTCTGCTGTCTCCCACTGTACAGATGTACCATCCTATCTATGCTTTCCAACTGCTGATGGTCTGCATAATCATTTGGAGTTGTGTTTATGAGCTCTCCCGGTAGGTATCACAGAAATTCAAAAGGAAGTCAAAGATCAGAAAAGCAATGGTCCACTAGATCAAAACAAGACTATTTTCCACTCCTTTGAACCAACCTCAACTTAGTGAAGTGGCTTATTCAGCCCACTCAAGTCTAGTTATGATTTAAATCAGAAGCTATAATTTAATACCTGCTCAACATTAAAAACAGTAAGATCATTTGAATACAAATTTTACTTAATAAAAAGTCTACATGATTCTTAACAGAATAAAAATCAGAAAAACTTCAAACGCTTCCCTTCCAACCCTGTGGATGCCTCTGTGTTGCTGGGCTACCAGCCCCACCCCATGAACACGCAGCCTGGACGCGTGCGTCAGGCACCGCTGGGCACCAGGGAAACCTAGGTTAGAACACGCCTAACCCATCTTCCAATCAGAAGTGAACGCTGGCCTTCCAAGCGGCAGGTGAGGTATGTGCAAGGCTAGAAATCTGAAGGGTCACAGTCTTCCTCACAGGAAGTCAGCCATGAGTCTTGCTCCTAGTTTGCATGTCTATCGGCCTGAACTGTGCGAAAAACCGGCTTGTCCACAAACTCCACGGTGCACAGTTCCGAGCCACTGTCCTGGCAGGGCGCACGCTCCAGCTCCAGCACCACGATGATGTTCGGGGTCGAGGTCACCAGGATGTGCTGAGGCACGAACAGGGTCATCTGGGGGCCCCGCACTGGCCAGTAGCGGCCGAGGTTAAAGCCGTTGATCCACACCTGACCCTGGAGAGAGAGAAAACTATCAACCGAGTGTGCTGACCCTGCTGAGGGGCGTGAGAACCTTGGTGCAGGGGAGGTGGGGTGGGGAGGCAGGCAGTGTCCCCAGGAAGATGCTCAAGTCGGGGAGGAGCTGGGTGGGAGAAGCCACTCATCCCAGTACCCACCCTGCTTCAGGAGGAGACATGTTTGGTCCCCCCTGTGGCTTCAGTGCTGCGCAGGTCAGCGCTGGATGACGCTGCGGCACATTCACCAAGTTTCTGAATTTTGTCCTGGGTCCGGCGCGACATGGGGGTGGGGTGCCTGTCTGCACACACCCGCCTCTGCCAGAGGTAAGCAGGGGCCCAGCAGCCCAGCACACGCACCCTTGAGAAGGATGGGGGGGTCAGGGAGGGAGAGGCTGGCTGCCCAGGTGGGCGTCTACCTTCCTGCTGCCTTTTGATGGTTTTCACACCAGCATTAAGAGAGGCAGGGACTTGCTTCAAGGAGCACAAAGGATCCTATGAGCTGCGAGGACTTCTAGGAGTAGGAAAAGCTGCTTCCACCACAAAACCCAGAAGGAGGAAAAAAGTTCTCAGGAATGGGGACCAGGCCCTGATGTGTCTGCACAGCATGACTGCAGGAGCTAGAATTTGCTGTCAGGTGGGACTTAGCAGTTGGCGGAATAGGTGGAACATTCTGTTACAGAGAAAGCGAGGGAGCGAAGGAGAGGAGGTCACACTCAAGAGGGAGACAGAATACCTGGGAGAGGATGGGAGGAAAGAAGAAGGGAGGAGGAGGGGTGGGAGGAAGAAGCACTAAAATTGGCCCCACAGTGGCCCTGATGTGCTGGGGGAACATCCTGGAGAGCGACCGCCCTGGTTGCCCCCTGCAGCCCTGACCCTGAACCCAGCTCTGGGTGCCCACCCTGGAGCTAGCTCCTCAGTTCTCACCTTTGGGTAATTTTCAGCCCCCAGGGGGCCCCTGGATGCGAGCTTCCCACCTGGCTTCAGACCTTATTTCTGCCGCCTCCTGCCTGTGACTCTGGGCAGGTCCCCACTCCCACTGGTACCTGGGGACGGGGCAGGCAGAGGAAGCCGTGCGTGGCCAGCATGGCGTGGCTGTACCCCTCACGCCACCCAATGAAAAGACCTTGGCCTCCACGGCCCCGTGAAAAGAAGCCAGTGATGGAAAGCCACCTGTCTGTTGGGATAAGTCATTTAGAAAAAGGGTGACAGTTTCACACTTCTCAGAATTATTTTACTCTTGTTTTTACCACGGGATATGCTATCTTGATCCATCCTGAAGGTACACACAACGACAGCTTCACCAGGGTTTATCACATTGAAGATCTGGTGGCGCCCCGTTTCCGCAGCATTAGAGAACAGCAGAGCCCGTCTCTGCGGTCGGCGGGGGGAGACGGGCTCCAAGGGGAAGAGAAGGAAAGCGCCGTGAGCAGCACGTGTGGGCGACCCCGGCTCCACACTGTGTCCAGGCCTCACTGAGGACCGGCCCCTCCCAAGACGCTGCCCTTCCAATGCCTCTCTAGCTGCATGGAGCAGGTCTCCTGTGTTGGTTATTGGGACTGGGGAGCTGGGTGGGAAAAGGCTCGCCCCGGCTCCTTCCAGGGTTAGGGGGTGCAATTCCCCTGGCGAAGGAGATGGGGTGCGGCGGGCTGGGGCCCCAGGAGCATTTTGCTTGACACTGGAAGGTGGCAGGCCCCACAGAGCCGGGCACTGTCGGGGGCTTGCCCAGGTAGACGAGGGGCTGGCACCTATGGGCTCAGCTCGCCGCTGGTCCCCCCACAACCCCAGGCCTAGCTTATCCTCCTAAATGCTGCCCTGCTCACAGTGCGGTAGCTGCATGAGACAACAGCCCTGAAGACCCCCCCCCATGAGCCTCCAGGGGTACCTCTTGCTCCTGGGAGCCCCTCGAGGTGCCGACTGGACCAGCCCGGGAGGAAGATGAGCATTTCCACCTTTGATTCTCCAGTCCCTCTTCCAACTTTTGCTTCCCCAGCTGTCCCCACATTTCTGGAAGGTCCAGCTCCCACCAGAGAACACTCAGGGTGGCCCCCCTTCCCAGACTGCTCTGTGACTGACAGATGTAACCCCTAACAGTTGCTCCTAGTTGCTCATCAAAGTAGATGTAATTTTTCTTCTGACACTCCTGGCTTTGAGTCATCTCTTTATCTTTTCTCTCCCAAATTATCACCCATTTGGAGCCTTCAGCTCCCATCTGGATTCTGCCTCCTAACTCACCTAAATGACTCTAACATGTAGATATCGTGGCTGGCACCTTCTCTCCAACCTTCCCCAAACTCAGGATTACGGTATCTCTGTTGCTGATGGTCAGTCGCTAAGTCGTGTCCAACTGTTTTGTGACCCCACGCTGTAGGGGTCATTCTGTAGCCCACCAGGCTTCTCCATGGAACTCTCCAGGCAAGAATACTGCAGTGGATTACCATTTCCTTCTCCAGGGGATCTTCCTGACCCAGGAATCGAACCTGTGTCTCCTACATTGCAGGCGAGTTCTTTGATTTTGGTTAATTCTCAAAAGCAAGGAAAGTCTCCAGGACAGGTTCCCTCCACTCTCCTTCCCTGGGTGTTCAGTGATGCCTCTGACAGTCGGGTTGCCCTTTCAGCCCAGAGGAATGAAGGATTCCGAGAGCCCAGGTCATGGTACCTAGTTCTGAGGCTCTGCTGGTCAAGAGAAGTGTCCACGGAGATGAGGGCTTGGTGCTGCCCCACAGGCAGCTACCTGCACTTACCAGCGGCTGGTGGGCTGGTGCGAGGGAGGAACTAAATTTTCACTTTGAATCAGTTCAAAGGTAAATGTAAAATAGCCAGGTGGCCGGTGACTGTTGAGCTCAGCAGAGGTGTGGTGAATGCCCACCACTCCATCATCAGACCAACCTCCCCGCTCCTCTCTACTTTCACACCCAGTTCTTCAGACACATTCCGGCAGTGTTGACTCAGGCGCCTGGAGCCACCCCCCGCCCCAACCCGGGCAGGTCCCCCTAGTTCCTCTAGCTCTAGATCCCAGGCTCCACACAGCAGCTGCATGAACATCAGACAGTTCTCATGAGGTCCTGCTTCTAAGCCCCATATGTGGCCCATGGGCATACACCTTGGTCCTCTCGCCCTTGTGGTCAGCTCCCCGCTTTCTTCCTGCCCACACCAAGCTCGTTCACCTGTGTATCATGCTTCACCCTGAGCCTGCAAGGCTATCCCCCACACTCCAAGCCTTCAGATCCCTCAAGTGTCCACACCATCACCACCTCCACAGAGAGAAGGTCATGTCACCCTCCTCAGTCCTGGGCCTTCCATCCCAAGTCACTTGCTTGCCCTTTAATATCATTCTTCTCGTTATTGTCATTGTTTGCACACGTAGTCACTTGTTTCACTACTGGTTTATCAGCTATTTCCAGCAGAGGCTCCATGAAGAGGAAGGCTGGGTCCATCTTGTTGAGGGAGAGCTTCTCAGCACCCAGCAGAGAGACATACGATAGATATACACCCACGACACCCAGGAGGTAAGACTGGTGGACAATTCTGCCTGGGCAAATACCCAGACCGCTTCAAGAATACTCCTGTCCCTCCCATCCCAGCTTAAGAATTTTAGGGACTACTGTTCACTGGAAGAACAATGCAGCATTTGCCTACTCCCTTGATTAACACTGTGATTTTTTAAAACACAATTTTTTAAGGCACTAAAAAAAATCAGTTTAGGACTTCCCTGGTGGTCCAGTGATTAAGAATCTGCCTGCCAATGCAGAAGGCATGCGTTCAATCCCGGGTCCGGGAAGATCCCGCATGCTGTGAGCAACTAAGCCCGTGTACCACAGCTTCTGAAGCCCACGCTCTAGAGCCCGTGCTCTGCAACAAGAGGAGGCACTGCAATGAGAAGCCGGCGCAGTGAGTGGCCCTCGATTACGCAACTAGAGAAAGCCTACGCATGGTAACTAAGACCCAGCGCAGCCAAAAAAAAGAAAAATCACTTTAAAACAGTCAAACTGAAAAAAAAAAATCTATTAAAAAAAATCTATCTATTCTGATTCTTGTTTCTCTTTAAAAAAAATTATGCTGAAATTAATGATGTAAAGTAATTAGCCTCCAACTAATAAAAATAAATGGAAAAAAAATTATGCTGAAATTATTGGTGGGGGGGAGAGTAGGCCCATGTGATCTAAAAACAGACATATAACTCTTTTTTCCTTTTGTTCTAGCCATGTGGCCTGTGGATCTTAGTTCCCCGCCCAGGGATAGAACCTGTGCCCCTTGAGGTGCAAGCTCAGAGTCCCAACCATTGGACCTCCAGGAAAATTCCTAAAAGTAGACACACTCTTATTAATCAACACAGTTAAGTATTAATACATACTAAGGCCGAGCATCTGTAGAGCGAACACCGATGGCTTCAGTTTCCCTGGGTTGTCCCAGCTGAAACATCTCCATGACAAATGCTGACTTTCTCTGACTGTGGCTTGACCCGTGACAGACTCCCTGCTCTCTGCTAAATATTACCACCAAGGTGCTAATAGTTCCAGTGAAGGACAGGTTCCTGGTAGTGACTGACTTGCTTCTGTGTTAATCAGACAGACACATGTCTGTCTATCTTTTCAATTCTCCAGATAAATAGAACTCTCTAAGAAGAATGTAAAGCAAAAGATTCAATCCTGGTTTAACTCACAGCTTCAACATTTTCAAATGTGGTCAGGAGTTCCTTTAACAACACCAAACTTGGGCTGAACATTGACTCTGTTCTACTCTGGAAGAAGACATTTAGACACTTGGGAGGACTTAAAGGTCCATTTCTCAAAAAGGTTAAACGGTTTTCACATGCATGATTCATGAGTATTTATGGGGCTAACTTGGGAGGAAAAAGCAAAGAAAGAAAAAGTAAAACAGTGAGAGATAAGATGTTAAATAAACCTCCACACAGGAGAAAACCAAAATCTCCCCTTCCTTCAGACCCTAAATCTGTAGCTGATGCAAATCCTTTCCTTCCTCCTTTGTCTTAGAGTAAAAAGTTTACGATTTCTCTGTATTTTAGGACAGACCCAGATAGAATCGAAGCCACGAAAACGCAGAATATTAACATAAAAGATGAGTCACTTCCTGCTCTCAGCAAACCCCAAAAGACCAATTCCTTCCTTTTCAACTCCCCCAGGGTGCCACCATTGCTTGATCTTTTTATGGAGCATCTCCCCTATGACTGTCCTCATGCATCCTCACACTCCTGGAATGAAGCTAAGAACTGGTAAGTGAAAACCATCTCTAGGCAGCCATATATTATTTGTTGCAGAGTCCATGCACTAAAATTTGTAGGAGATTCTCCTTTACTCAGAGCCCATTTACTCCTGTTGGCACACAATTCTTACAAGCCTTGTTACTAAATTAATATACATTTGGGCAAAGGTGTCTATCTAGTTTCCAAGTTCACAGGACTTGTGATTAGAAACAATTAATGAAGTGGAAATAGTAAACTTCGTTGGGGGTAGGATAACTGTAAATCAGGCCAAAAGGAGTTGAAAAAGCATATCAAATTCAGAATGAAAGTAGGGTCACAGAGGGCTAAGCCTTCACGGCACACTGCAGAAATGCCCAGTTCTTCATAGCATACGCACTCAGGAAGTAGAATCTTGGATGGGGCTGGTCGAGTGTTGGGCAAAGAACATGGAAGAAGTGACATGTGAATTCTGACTTGGGTCTTAAGAATCCTTGCATATCTGCATTTTTTTCTTTGAACACTGCCAGTCATCATATGAGCAAGCCCAGGTTGGCTTGCTAGATGATGAGAGAGACATAGACTGATCTGTATGGTCTCAGCCAAACCCCAGGAGGAGGGCCTCCTCGCCTACTGGAAGGGCTTGCCTGGCCAAGACCAGCGGAACCACAACCCAGTCTGTCAACACTACAAATCAGAAGCTAAATACAGGTTTGCTCTTTGAAACCACTAAGTTTGGGGTGGTTTTTTAGACAGCGAAAGCTAACTGATACACCACTCCATGGCATCAATGTAAAGTAGCATGCTACTTTTCAGTAAAGTAAATGATGTCATTGAACCCAATTTCGCAAGAGTAGGGTTATCCTCTACTAGTCAGCTCCTCTTTCACTAATCAGCCTCCAAATGCCGTCTCCAAGTCCCCACCTCTGTCGTATCTGTACCTCTCCCAGGGTTGTTGTAAGAAAGTGAGAGGGCTCAGGTGAGCATTCTGCATGGTGGCTGGTGTGCAGGGAGCTCTCCACGACAAGACTGCTGGTATTGTTTCCCATAGCTGGGCCCCTTTTTCATCCTCTCTGCTGCACTAAAGGCCAGCTTCCTTCCTTGTCCCTGTCTTCTGCAGAAGAGCAAGCTTTGGGGGAATGAGGAGGAAGGGTCTGTCTTCTATGTATCAAATGAGAGGTGCCTCTGAGGCCTCCAGTGGTCAGTCCACCCTGGTTCTTGGATGTGGTGTTCCCCGCTCTCAAAAATGATGCGCTGGAGCTGGAAACCGGGGTGTTACATCTGTGGGGTTGAGCTCCCCTAAAAGTGTAAGCAGAGGGCCCTGAATCAAGTCCTGAGAACTGAAGCACAGAAAGCAAAGCCTGAGAAGGAATGAAGACAGGGTAGGAAACCAGAAGTTGGGTCACAGGCATCAGGAGAGCTTCAAGGGAGGGAGTGGTTACCTGTGCCAGACGTTACTTGCCAAGGAGTTAAGTGAGAAATGTCTGGGGAGCATGTCACCGGGGGGGTGCTGGTGGTCTCAGCAGCTTCCGAGGAGCATGTGAGCGGAGTTCCTCCCCATTGCCCTCCACTCTACAGACTGAGTCCGTGCCTGACAGGCACCTTTCTGCTGCACTCCCATAAATGCTGAAGTCTCCCCTTTAACTTGCATCATACAGCCCGGCCCCCGCAACCTGCACAGAAGTATCCATACAGACTCAAGATTGATGGGCCATCTAGAAGATGGCCATCGGGTCTGGAAACAGAGATGACACAATTTCATTATGCTGAGTGCAGCTTTCCTTTGTTGCTGTGCTACAGACTTCATGGCCACCCCCTGTGATGACCAAGAGAGGACAGCTCTTCCTGAATGAGCAGGAAGTACTTGAGTGGCCTCTGGCCCCCACCGTACTCCTGGGTCGTCCCCCTCAGAGGCTGACAGCCCCATACCTCCAGTTGTGTAGGCTCCAAACTCTGGAGTCCTAGTTCTGAACAACCAGTTGGGCGGTGGGGATTCCCATGAGCCCCTCCTCAGATTCCATAATGTCCTAGAATGGCTCACAGAATGCAGAAAAACACTTTACTGATACTTATAGGGTTATTATGAAGGACACAACTCAGAAATGGCCAGACGAGTCACAGGGCAAGGTATTAGGGGTGCAGAGCTGAGCTGCCAGCTGTCTACATGTGTACCTCCTGCCCAGGTGTAAGCTCTCAGCATCTGCAGGTGTTCACCAACCCAAAAGCTCCTTGAATCTTGTTGTTCTAAAGTTTTTTTTATAGAATTCCATTTCCAGGCCCTGACCCTAACTCCAGAGGTTGAGGAGGGATGGGCTGGAAGTTCCAACGTCTAATCACATTGTCTTTCTGGTGACTAGGCCTCAGGACAGGACTGATCACCAGAAAGACCAAATGATTAGAGAGCTGGAAATTTCAAAAGCAAGATTCAAAAAAAAGAGTCTCCAAATAGAAGATATTTATCAACCCTTCATTATAAATTCTTTTATCCATGGTTCTGTTACAGCTTCTTGCTTTTCCTCTGTATTCAATGTTGATTTTTTTTGGTCGCCAGCATGTGGGATCCTAGTTCCCTGACCCGGGATCGAACCTGTGTCCCTGGCAGTGGAAGCTTGGAGTTCTAACCACTGGGCCACCAGGGAGGTCCCTCTATGTTGCTTCTTAATGTTCAAAGCTTAATTCTGGTAGAGGAAAAGCCGAAGTTATCCCACCCCTCTCACCCCCTTCCTCTGCTAGGCACCCAGACCTACTCAAAGTGGTAAAAAATGCAGGAAGTCTACAGAGGATATTCATGTGGTGTCATCCACATGCATCTGAAGGAGAGATAAATAGCACACACGTCACTGCAGACAGAGTAAGGGTTTTAGGTCTGGCCCATCTGACAAGCCGGAGCACTGAAGAACAATGCTCACTGTGGGGAGTTTGTGGTCGGACGAGAGTTCTACGCAGACAAAGCGCTGGCCTGTGTCTCTTGGATGAAGCAAAACATGTCAGACAACTTCCCAAAGAAATCCCAGTTGACGTTCGGGCATTTAACCAGAAAGCCACATCCGGCTCAAGTAAGGCCAATTAATCAGAAGTGACTTTTTTTTTTTAATCTCCTGAATCTCCTTATCAGTGACTTCATTCACCCCATCAAGGTAGTTTCTCTATAACAAGTGAATGGCAGAAGTCAAAGGGTCAGAACAGGGGCCTGGAAGGGGCCTCCCGGCTGGAGGATAGAGCAGGTTTGGTGCCCAGGGCAGAGTCTTAGAAATCGCCCATGCTTTGGGTGGTCCATCCCCTCTGCATCCCCCTGAACTGCTAAGTGTGCATCCTCCCACACTCAGAACTCCGTGCCCTGGGGGTGTGTGTGTGTGTGATCTGTCTGCGGTGCATCTGCCCATCACTCAGAACCTCAGGAGCTAGCCTGGACGGTCCATGGCAACAGGGACCACCGCTTGCCGGAACAGAATAGAAAACGCGCATGCTCTGTCCCAGGCAAGATAAACGTGCGTTCTCTGACCTTCAGACCTAGGCAACCCAGGCTCGCAAATCTCGTGTGTGTGTGTGTGTGTGTGTGTGTGTGTGTAAAGCTTTACTGAGATGTAATTCACATACTACACAACTCCCTCATTTCAAGTATACAACTCAGTGGTTATTAGTTTACTAACGAGAAATCCAACCATCACCCCAAAGAAAAACTCTTCAGTCTTTAGTATCTGCACCCCCCCCCCCCCGGCATTTCCCCTCAATACCCCCTTTTCCCTGCTCTAGGCAACCACTAATCTTCCTGGGTCTATAGATCTGCCTGTTCCAGACATTTCATATACATGGTATCACATGGTGTATATGGTTTGTGACTAGCTTCTTTCATGGAACATGTTTTCAAGGTTCATCCATGTCGTTCATTTGTCTTTTTTTTTTTTTTTAAGATTTTTATTTATTAACTTATTTTTGGCTGTGCTGGGTCTTCATTGCTGCGTGGACTTTTCTCTAGTTGTGGTGAGCAGGGGCTACTTTCCAGTTGTGGTGTGTAGGCTTCTCACTGTGGTGACTTCTCTTGTGGAGCAAGGGCTCGAGGCTGCACAGGCTTCAGTAATCGTGGTGCATGGGCTTAGTTGCTCTGAAGCATGTGGGATCTTCCCGGATCAGGGATCAAACCCGTGTCTCTTGCACTGGCAGGTGGATTCTTTACCACTGAACCACCAGGAAAGTCCCGTTCGTCTGTTTATACTGCCAAATAATTTTCCATTAAATGGGTAGACCATAGTTTGTTTATTCATTATTAGTTGAGGGGCACTTGGGTTTTTTGATCTTTTAGTTGATTTTGATTAATTCTGGGTAATGCTGCTGTGTAGATTTGTGTACCGGTTTTTACATTTATTTTTGGCTGAACCATGCAGCATGTGGGATCTTAGTTCCCCTGCATACTAGTTTTTGATCAGACATATGAATTAGATGAGTTTCTTGGGTTCTAAACACCCTGACACATTCATAAGTATTGTGTGCACATGTACTTTAAGATTAAGAATTTTTTTTTTTTACTTTTGACTGTGCTGGCTCTTGGTTGCTTTGTGCGGGCTTTCTCCAGTTGTGGCGAGGGGGCTGTGGGGGCGACTTTTAGTTACTGTCCAGGAGCTTCTCACTGCAGTGGCTTCAGGCTCAGTAGTTTTGGCTCACAGGCTTAGTTGCTCCACGGCACGCAGAATCTTCCCAGGGATGGAACATGTGTCCCCTGCACTGGCAAGAGGATTCTTATCCACTGCACCACCAGTCGAGTCCTGTACATGAACTTTTCAAGCATAAAGGTGCAGAAAACCCATCAGACTAAGTAAGTGAAGAGCTTGCCTGGATCATTAGTACAAGCTCCCCATGGCCTTTGAGGCCCTGTACGTGCTGCTGGCCTTTTCACTTGGGCCTCCAAGTCAGACAGACCTAGGGCTGGGGAGCCTTTCCACCAGCATGTCTGTACCTCACACCAGATACTCAGGTCTCTGAGCCTCTATCTGCTCATCTGCAAACTGGAGGCACTACCAGGACATCCTACCACACGGGCCTCCTTTGATGATTATAAAGATAGTGTCTCTTAAGTGCTGAGCAAAATGCCTGGGTCAGTAACTCTTGGGTGTGACATTTCCATGACCTGGCCAAGGTGAACCCTTTTGACCTCCAAAAACATGTTATGCTTTTCCATTTACTTTTTCCTTTGTATCTAGTATTCTTTCACTTGAAGCTCCCTCCCTGACATAACCTCTGATTCTGATGAAGGACTATCCATCCTTTGGGTGTATGACAAGCTCCATCTGAACCCCCAGCCCTGCTCATAACTCCTGGGAAAGATAATGCTGTCTTTATGCATTGCATATCTTGAAAGTTCTTTCTCTAAGCCACGGAACTGATACCACCGTTTGTGTTGGGTCTTCTCGTGGGCCTTGGTCCCATACCCCCAGCAACAGCCAAGCCTCTCTTCACCAACAGGACCCTCGCAAGGCCTGCACTCCACTCACTTCCAAACTCACGTCCAAGAGGTTTCTTGCAAGGGACCCAGCAACATAAGCAATTTCCCTCTTCCACCTGAAGGCAGTAACAGAGCAACCAGGCCCAGGAGGCCAAATAAACCAGGCACTTAAAAAAAAATGCCCCTCGTGAAACTTATGGCTCAGCGGGTGAAACTGGGGCAACAGCTTGAGTGATGAAGTGTCACGGGTGCTGAGTCCAGACTGGGCTCTAGGGGGATCAAGGGGGACAGAGGGTCTAGGAAGGTTTCAGGAGGAGTTAATGCCAGTCTTGAAGGTGTAAAGACCCAGTGGGCACAGAGAAGGAATGAAAAAGTGTGAACAGAGGACACCAAGAGGGAGAAGAGGGTGACCGGGTGGAAGGGTGGGGTGAGGAAGAGAGAGGGAGAGAAGAATGAGCATGCGCAATCCACTGGGACAATCCGGGGAAGGCTATAGTTTGTTTCCGGGTCAGGCTATACTTTCCTTCCGGGTCCCAGCGTCCCTAGATATTGTTTCTGGGCTGCATGCAACAGGGAGTTGGAGAGAAGACGGAAAAGCTGACAAAATGCTGGAAGAGGAAGAGAGAGAAGAGGATCTCGGCCTGGAGGAAGACGGTGGGGAGGGGCTTTGGAGCTTACACTTCGTTCTAGAGGCCACTGGGCAGGAAGTGAGGGTGGAGGCAGAGAGATAAGTCTGACAGGAAGCTGAGGAACAAAGGATCTCACTTGATAGCGTCAAGTAGGGTGAGTCCTCAGTGGAGGAGGTGGGGAGGAGGTAGATGGTTTAGGGGAGGTGGTGAGAGTTAGAGGCCAGCTGGGGATAGGGAAGACAGAGGCCAAGGACTGCTGGGCAGCTTGGGGACCTCCAGAGTTTGGAGACAGTGAAGGGACGAATATGCCGAGAGGCCACACCAGGGGTCCTCAGTTACCTATGAACTAGCAGAGGCCAGTGCTGAACCCACTCCCAGTGAGGGTGAACAAGGAGTGGAAGGGCAAGGGGGCCAGTGGATTGACGGTTCCTTAGGGGAAAAAAAATGGTGATGTTGTCTAGGCAGGATAGGGAAGAACTGTGGCCCTGATGGTGGAGTTTCAAGTCATCCACAAGATCCAAGAGTAGACCTGGGAGCCTTGAGAGTTTTGAGGGACAGAAACATATGGCCAGAAAGAGGATCATAGAGCTTAAAATTACAGAAGTATGTTCACCAGGAAATATATGCTCGGGTGATAAACCAAGTTTCAATAACTTTAAGAAGATTTTGCAACCATCACCACAATTTAATCTGGGGACAATTCCATCACCCCAAAAAGAAACCCCATACCATTTGCAGTCACTCTCTATTCCCACCCTAAGTCCTAGGCAGCCGTTCATTTACTTTCTGGCTGTATAGATTGGCCTTTTCTGGATAATTCAGACAAAATGGAATTACACAATATGTGGTCTTTTATAACTGGATGCTTTTACTTAGCATAATGTTTTTCAGATTTATCCATGTGGTAGCCTGTATCAGTAGTCTGCCCTTTTTTATTGTGGAATATCATTTCATTGCATGCATATTCCATAGTTTATTTCTCCATTTATCAGTTGATGGACATTTTGAATTATTTCCAACTCTTGGTTACTTTGATAATGCTACTATGGATATTTGCATGTAAGTCTTTGTGGAGACACATGTTTTCATTTCTCTTGGAAACAGCTGGGAGTAGAATTGAAGAATCCTATGGTAATTTTTGGAGAAATTGAAGAAACTGCCAAACTGTGTTCCAAGGTGTTTGTATCATTTTACATTTCCACTAGCAATGTAGGAGGGTTCCCACTTCTCCACATCCTTGCCAACATTTGTTCTTGTCCATCTTTTAATATTACAGCCATTCTAGTGGGTGTGAAGTGGTATTTCATTGTGGTTGATTTGCACTTCCTTAGTGATGTTGAGCATTAAGCATCTTTTCATGTACTTATCTTCTTTGGTGAAATGTCCATGCAAGTCCTTTGCCCATTTTTTGAGTGGGTTGGTTATCTTTCTATTACTGAGTTATAAGAATTCTTTATATATTCTAGAACCAAGTCCTTTGTCAGATATATGAGTTGAAAACATTTTCTGCCAATCTGTAGTTTGGATATTCATTTTCTTAATAATGTCTTTTGAAGGGAAAATATTTTCAATTTTGATAACATCTAATTCATCAATTTTTTCCTTTAAGGATTATGTATTAGGTGTCAAGTCTAAGAAGTCTTTGCCTAACCCAAGATTAGGAAGATTTTCTCCTTCTTCCAGAAGTTTTATAGAAGAATTAAGTTAGAAATTAAAAAAAAAAAAAGAAATGCTCTAAAACAAAAACAAAAACACAGAGAATTCCTTGGTGATCCAGTTCTTAGGACTGTGTGCTTTCAATGCTGAGGGGCTGGGTTCAATCCCTGGTCAGGGAACTAAGATCCCACAAGCTGTGCAGTATGGCCAAAAAAAAAAAAAAAAAAAGAAAGAAAATTAAACAATGCATATTTAAATAACTTATGGTTCAAAGAAGAGATATTAAGGGAAATTAGAAAATATTTCAGACAGAATGATAATGAGAACATATTTCCATAAACATGTAAAAATCAAACATTATAAAAGGGCACTGATTAAACACATGCTATGTGCATCTTCGGCTTCCCTGATAGCTCAGCTGGTAAATAATCTGCCTGCAATGCAGGAGATCTGGGTTCGATCCCTGGGTTGGGACAATCCCCTGGAGAAGGGAATGGCTACCCACTTCAGTATTCTGGCAAAGAGTTGGACATGACTGAGCAACATTCACTTTCACTTTCACATGTGCATCTTCTCTTGCAGCTTTTTTCCCAGTATTTTTTTTCCTCGTCTTCAGATTCAAACTTCTCAAGAAGAATGTTTATCTTCAAGTATCTGTATTTTTCATGTGTTCATCTCCTCCCCCTACAGTCCTCAATAGAAGGCTGTTTGGCTTGCAGTGTTTGCTCCACTGGCTTAGCCCTTACTGAGGGTCTCTGTGACCCTGGTGCTAAATCCAGCAGAGATGCTTCAGTCTTCATCTCACTTGCCTCTTGGCAGCACAAATGCTGTTCTCCTCCCATTTGTTTGGTCTCTCCTCACTCTCCATCATGTTTGTGTCTCTCAAAGACCAGCTCAATGTCTGTCTTCCTTTTGCATCCTCTCTCCTTAGAGGAACTTGTCTACTCCATGTCTTCAATGACAATCCATATACAAATGATCTGTTACATATCTTCCCAGCCCAGATCCCTCCTCCTCTGAATACCCACCCATAAATCTAACAGCCTCCTCAAGAACCTTCTCTCCGCTATTCCCCATGGCCTAACTCAACTGTCCACATCCAAACTCATGATCATGCTCTTCTAGCACAAATCCTCTTTTGAAATTCCTTCTTTCAGTAAATGGTGTCATCTTCCTAGCAGCAAGCCTAGAACCTGAGAGTCACCTGATATGTCCTTCTCTTTAAATACCTATATCCAATCTATCACTACCTCTTTATGGATTTAACTACAAACATCTCTCAAATAGTGTGTCATTACCATCTTGTCTCCCACCAACCCAGTCTGGCAATGAAACTATGGTCCAGCCTCCCAGACAGTTTCCCTGAGCCCAGTCCATCCTGGGGTCACAGAAACTCATTGCATCACGACCATACCATGTCACTGTTTTGGGACTCTCAAAAGAAAGATAAAACTGTAATGTGGTTTAATACCCTGTCCCGATCTAATCTCTACCCACTTTCTAGCTTCTTCTCTGAAGCACACTCCCTCCTCTCCGTGTTCCATACAGTTGAGTTTTCTATAAGTGTCTCGTTCTGGCCACTTTTCCCTCTAACCACATAACCTTTGCATATGCTTTCTCCTCTGCCTGGCGTATGTTTCCCTCTCCTTTCTGCCATGTTAAGTCCTATTCAACCCCTCCATCTCTGTCAAGCATCATGTCCACATGTCCATCATGTTCCCTGACCTCCTTAATATGGTCAAATGCCCAATTATTGTCAGCCTCCATATCTCTTCTTAGCATCCATTACATCTGCAATTTTATCAATTTAATTTGAATGATGATATGATTTGGGTATGCTAGACTTTAAGTTTCATGAGAGCAAGAGGGCTTCCCTTGTGGCTCAGATGGTAAAGAATCTGCCTGCAATGCAGGAGACCTGGGTTTGATCCCTCGGTTGGGAAGATCCCCCGAAGAAGGGAATGGCAACCCATTCCAGTATTCTTGCCTGGAGAATCCCATGGATAGAAGAGCCTGGTGGTCTATAGTCTGTGGGGTCACAGAGTTGGACACAACTGAGTGACTAGCACACACCCAGACTTTTAAGTTCCAAGAGAGCAAGAACCATATCCAGTTCTCTTCATTTTTGGATCCTTAATGCCTGGCACAAAGTTTGGGTACATAGTAGTGAAAAGGAGCAGGACCCTATAGTCCTTCCCCCCACCATGTTTCCTGCCTGCCTTTTGTCTGTAGAAAACCTTTAGCCAAAGGATAAGTTTAATCAGAGAACTGAGAAAATACAGAAGCAAAGGAAAACAATCAAATAGGATAAAATAATAATAAGTTAGTAAGCAAAGTCAAGGATCTTTAGTTTCTTTTCAAGGGCTTTAGATAATATTCAAGCCATATCCTTGGAGCTATGTTGTAGATACTGAAACCTGTAGATACAGGTGGAAGAAGTTAACTACATGAAAACCAGACTGTAGCCATGACATAAGGTGCCACAATTCCAAGAACTGGCCCCAGGGAAATGGGAGCAAATTGACCCTGGATCTGAAGATTAATTGTACTTAAAATAATCAAGATGGCACTGGTCAGGGACTTCCCGGCGGCCCAGTGGTTAGGACTCCACACTTCCACTACAGGGAGCCCATGCTTAATTGCTGGTCAGGGAACTAAGATCCCAAAAGCTGTGCAGTGCAGCAAAACAAACACCCAAAATGCTGATCAGACCGCTGCATGATCAATTTCAAGGTGACTGTGAGAGCTGACTGTAGCCCCCTCCCTAATACCTATACAACCCTGAAGATCCCCTTTAAAAGCTCTTGATCACTGCTTGTCAGTGGGAGGAGGATGAGTTGGCCTTTGGACAGGAGTCTGCCCTCCTTTGGTTGCATACATCTGAAAAAAAAAGCCAACTTTCCTTTCCACTGACCTTGCCTCTCTATTGGGTTTGAGCTCCGAGCACCTGGACCCACTTTCGCTAACAGATTTTGATGCAACGTGAGACTGAACTCTCGCGATACCTGCCTGCTGGGGGTTTTCCCGAAAGGAAGCCGCCACCATGAAGACGCGCCAGGAAGGCTTCAAGGAGCCATTGCTCATGGCTCTCAGGCCCTGGGAGGAGGTTTGGGGGACATTCCTACCAGCTGCCGAAACCATTTGTTTCGGGGATCCTCCCTATTTCTCCCCTGGTCGGCACTGGCTGCCAACACGCGCTTTCTTGGTGGAACGGAAAGACGCCTCAGGACGAGTTGAGGAGCTCCCAGACCCAGTAAGTCCACGGGTGTGCACCCGGGTAACTTCTCTTTTGAGCTTGAAGTGCTATTTGGGCATTTTTGCCAACTGGTTCTGATGTATGTATGATGTTGAGGACTGTTTGTGTTGGAAAGTGTTTATTTGGGACTCCACACCCGTCATCCTCTCAGGGGATTTATGACAGTTCTTTCTTCTGGTGTGTGAGTGTGTATTCTGTTTGTGTGATTGGTATTCTTGTCTTTTGTAAAGTGAAAAATTCAGGTTCAATTCATTAGAAAGATTTTAGCTATGAAACTATGACTACAGGGAAAAAAAAGATTTTTTGAACACTGGTGGCCACCAAGTGTTCTTCAAACTCCAAAAAAATTGTTTATGATGACAGTCTTTTATTTTTGCATATGCAGTTAGAGAAAACACACTTTTTTTTTTTTTCTCTTCACAATTCTGACCCTGAGAAAAACAAAAATATGCTTAGGAGAAAGCTCGAAGTTAACTCTTGTCCTTGAAATACAAACACAGCTCACATTGAGACTTCAGACTTGGGTTATTTATTACAATTTTAAACAAAAAGAAAAAAGGAAAGAGGGCTTAGATTTAAACACAATAAATGCATATTATTAAATACACATTAAAGAGAAATTGTGCTATGAAAAAAATGTATGTTTTTAGAGGTTATGGAATAAGTTTGCCAATCAGAAATGCTGGTATAACAGTTCAACTACTTGTTTCTTAGTTTTGTTAAGGCTTTAAAAGGGTTAAAAATTGTAATATGTAAAAATGATAAGGGATACATTTCAGTATATAAAGCAAGTAGGATATGTGTTGTCTGCCAGAGAAAATATAAAGGATGGAGATTTTGTTTTTTTTTCCTTTGGCCCCACTGTGTGGCATGTGGGATCTTAGTTTTCACCAAGGACCAACCCTGTGCCCCTGCAGTGGAAGCTCGAAGTCCTAACCACTGCACCTCCAGGGAATTCCCTGGAGATATTTTTGTTGAGGGATAAAAGGAGAATAACTTTTGGGTGGGAAAAAAATTAGTGAGAAACTAAAATGGATATAGAAAGTATCCTTTTTTGTAAAGAAAAACAAAGTACTATGAGAAAGGAATTTTGGACACTTAAGATTGAATTAGATTGAATTTAATAAGGTAAATGAATTTTAACGGTAAGCTGATACAGGGCAGCAATTTGGTTTTCTCTCTGTTACGAGTGCAGTTTTCCTGGAATACTGTGCTGCTTTTGATAACAGATCGTAAGTTTCTTTATCTAGGTAACTTTGAGTTTTCCAGAGGGCCTCTGAGGAATCTCAGAGAAAAATACTGTTAAGAAATTGACAGAATTCTAATGGAAAGCTGTTGTGTTTCTTCTAATCATACTTTTGACCCCAATGTTCAGAATGGAAAAAATTGTTTAATGAAGTTATCACAAAGTATAACTACTCATGATGTGTATCATTGCTGCCTTTAAGTTTGCTACTTAAAACACATGTACAATGTGTAAAGATTGGGTATAAGCAATAAAATGTATGACCTATAAAATGCTTCCCTGTCAGCATACCTCACTATGCTTGTTTGTTATGTCTAATTAGTTTTCTCCCAGTGTGGATGACTAGATAAATATATAAACAAAAAGTCGGCCTAGCACCGACGGACATGAATGGATCCAGAGCAGGCAAAAACTGAGCCACTCTGGCAACAGTGGAAAAACATATCGATTATCAGTGCTTTTTATGGGAAGATTTACAATTGAAAGGGGAAAATGGTAGAAGAAGTTTTCACATATTGAGGTATGGGGGTCATTCTGGCTTATACATGATTTAATTTGAACTTTAGACTAACCAGGGCTTCCCTGGTGTCTCAGATGGTAGAGAATCCACCTTCAATGTGGGAGACCTGGGTTCGATCCCTGGGTGGGAGGATCCCTTGGGGAAAGAAATGGCAGCCCACTCCAGTATTCCAAATAGCCGGCTTATGGCCTATTAGATATACATTGTACATCTGCTTTAACCATTAAGAAGAAAATACATTCAGAGAATAATTCAAAGATGCATTTTGATTATTATCCTCATCCGTAATATGTCTGCTAATTTTTAAGCATTTATCCAGGTGCTGTGACAAGACAATCAGACAGAGGTCATGTTTTCACAATACAAAATACTGATGCTAAACTTGAGACTTGAGATTATTTCCAACTGTGTCCATTCCCCAAATTAGGCAGGACTGCACCCCATTTCAGCAAAAAGGAACCAGAGCAGTCAACACCCCACTGCCTCAAAGAATTGGGGAATACTGGAAGAGAAATGGAACTAAAACCAAGTTCCACTGCCAACTTTATTATTAACTTTATTCTCTATTCAAGACTTTTATTCCATTTCTTGCTCTGTATCTGTCTCTCCTTAATCTTGAAGAGTGTCAAAAAGGGGTGGATTGAAAGGGAACAAGACCCTATGGTCCCCAACCCCACACGTCCTCTGCCTGCCTTTTGTCTGTAGAAAACTTTAACCAGTTTAATCAGAGAATTGGGATAATACAGAAGCAAAGGAAAATAATCAAACAGGACAAAATGATAATGGTTTAGCCAGTAAGCAAAGTTAAAGACCTTTAGTTTCTTCTCAATGGTTTTAGGTAGTATTCTGAGCCATATCCTTGGACCTGTGTTGTAGACACTGAAACTCCCATCAGATGGAAGAATTTAATTACATGAGGACCAGACTGCAGCCATGACATAAGGTGCCACAATTCTGAGAACTGGCCCCAGGGAAATGGGAACAAACCGACCCTGGAACTGAAGGTTAACTGTACCTAAGACAATCAAGATGACACTGCTCAGACCACTGCATGACCAATTTCAAGATGACTGTCAGAGCTGACTGTGCTGTTTCTGCATGTAGCTCCTCCCTCCACCTATAAAAGCTCTTGCCCACTGATTGTCCGCGGTAGGGGAGTCGGCCTGTGGACAGGACTCTGCCCTCCCCCAGTGTTGCCAGCCTCTGAAATAAATAAAGCAAACTTGCCTTCCCACCAACCTGACCTCTTTATTGGCTTTAGGGCGGCGAGCAGCTGGACCAGTCTCAGTAACAGAAACCACTAAAATATCTGTTGAATGAATAACTTGAGTCATGATAAGGTTGTCTAGGATGAAAATAGGACTTGAAGTAGAGAAGACAATGGTGAAAGAAGACATGTCTTCAAAGAATAAAGGAGAATGAAGCAGGCAATAAAGTGGCCAGGGGGGAGCTGAGGATCCCACAGACAGGGGTGGATGCACCCCGGGCATGGGAGCATCCTCATACAGAGATGGGGTGATCTGGAGAGTATAGAGTTAGGTGTGAACAAGAGAAAACAGGCTTCCCAGAGATCTGCCCCTTTGCCTGGGCCAGATTTTCTTCAGTAAATAGTCAGTTTTCAAAGAAGGTATGATTTTTCTTAGGGGAAGGAGGAAGTTGCTAAAGAAAGTTGTCAATGAAAATGGACTAGACGGTGTACCTTCAGGCTGACCACAGCATTTTTGAAGATGTGCTATGGCCCTGCTCCTGAGAAATGGATAAACGTCCACAGAAAACCCTCCACTCCCCTGAGTCTCATGCAGCACACCGTTAGCAGTCTTTTTGATGCCGTATCATACACAGAAAAGACATCTGAGGCCTAAACGCAAATACTTTCCATGAAGACACATACCTTGGTCCATCCAGGAAACTGGATGAAGGTGTCCTGAGGCAAGTCTGAGATCCCGCTGGGAATAGTGAAGTTACCCACATAAAAGGTCGGGAGTGCGTAGGTAGGTGGGCTGTGTGCACGGGCTTTAATGTGGTAGCCGCTGTCACGGCCATCCCAGGTCCCCAGGTGACTGCGTACTGCATCCTCCATGTCCAGCGGGAAGATCTCCCAGTCAGTGAGGATTTCGGAATCAAGGGTCAGGTTAGAAACAAGACCCTGTAAAAGAGAAACAGAGTCATGAGCTGGGGGGTAAAGATGGGGATGGAGAGAGGCTTCACGTGACTCTGTGTTCCAGCCCTGAATTCCTGGGAAAAGCACACTGGGATATGAAACACCAACAGCACATGAAACTCAAACTGTGTGTATATCAGAGTGACACAGATCTGGCTCGAGGCCAGAGCTTTAGACCCCAAATCCCCAGTCTTCAGTGTTTGGTTCAGAGACATGGCCAGAAGAGAGGAAATGATGGTTTTGAGGATGGGAGAGTGAATGGAGGTGGGGGTTGGGTGGGGAATGCAAAGGAACACTTGGCCCACTGTGAAAGATTAGAAGGGTCTGTGACAATGATGGGGAGCCTGAGACTCACATTCTGAAGTTGCTCTATTTGTCCAGTGGGGGCAAGGGCTTGGGGTATCCATGGCACCAGACACTGCATGGAAGCCTTTGTCCATGGCTCATCTGGCTTCCTCTTCACAGCCTTTCATGAGCGGAACTTTTCCATCCCAGTGGGATCCCACATTTGTTCTCCGACACCTCTCAATACCATGCCTCAGTGGCCCAATCAGTAATTCAATAAGCGTTAACCACGCAGCTGTGTGCCAGGCTCTTTGCTGGGTCCTGGGGACCGAGACACTTCCCAAGAGTTCCTGTCACTCTGTGGGTCAGTGTGGCCTATGGTGGCCAAGCAGGACGACCATTAATTAGTCTGACCACAAGGACGGTAACAGGGACATTTCTTTTATACTGGAGGCAAAAGTGGCCCCTGCGTGACTGTGCTCTAAGAGTGTCACAGCTTTGCTTCGGAGAGGCCACCAGGAGGGTCAGGAGATAGCCCCAGACACCTGTCCTGTCGTGGGTGTTGCCGTCATCCCTGAGGTGCAGCCTTCCCTCCTCTAGCACGTGGTGAGCTTCCCGAGAGGCAGCCTGTAGCTCAACATCCTTGCCTTCCCCCAAAAGCACTGCATGGGGCACACACACAGAGTATGAGCATAACAAACATTTACTGAACACTGCTCTCAAAATGTACATCAGAAAAACATATTTGGACTAGATGCCTAGGCACAGACTAACCAAGAGAGGTGAGAGCAGTGCGCGGAGGGAAATGCTTTCTAAAATTCAAGAGTTTGTCCACACCCAGAAAACAGCAGAACAAATGCTAAGTTGGCTTTGTTAGCAAGGGAGTGCCTTTTGCAGGCTCGGTGGGTTTTTTAAGCAAAGGAAAAGCATGGTGCGGTGGCTTCCTCCTTCTGTTTCTTGCTAAAGGATGACTGAACTCAAATGCAAGGGTTCTGTTTGCAAAGCTCAACTTTCTCATCATCTACAGAGGAAAACAGATCTTCAAAATAACCCAACTTCTAGGTTGCAAAACAAATCAGGTAAATTTACTCATCAAATTTGGCAAAGGGGGGGTGGGCTTTTAAAAATTACTCCTATGTGGACTTCCCTGGTGGTACAGTGGGTAAGAATCTGCCTGCCAGTGCCGGGGACACAGGTTCAATCCCTGGTCCGGGAAGATTCGACATACCTCGGAGCAACCAAGCCCATAAGCCACAACTTCTGGACCCGCTGCACTCTAGAGCCCACAAGCTGCAACTGCTGAAGCTCATAATTCTTAGAGCCTGTGGCTCCACCAACAAGAGAAGCCACCACAATGAGAAGCCCATGCGCTGCAACAAGAGTGTTGTCCCAGTTAGAGAAAGCCTGTGTGCAGCAGCAAAGGCCCAGCACAACCAAAACAGAAAATTACTTCTACGTGAACAGGGCTGGAAGGAAAGAGTGTATGCAGGAGAGTCTTTATGTGGATTTACAGACACTTCCCCAATGACTTAGGCACAGTTCTGTCACCCTTTGAGTCTTACTCCCAACAGGGAGGCCGGGCCTACCTTGAAATCGTTGATAGACGGGCCATAGTTCACACGCCCCATATTCTCCACCAGGAGGTCCAAGGTGGCTCCAGCTTTCCCCGTTATGTTCAGGGTGAGCACGGATTCTCGTTCAAGGACTCCCTGGGCGACCTGTGGGTTCAACACCAGATGAGAATTAACCAGGGTGGGAGGGTCAGCAGAGGCAGCCTGCTCAGTCAGTTCCACACTCATTTTCCTACCTTGAAGTGTCAGCAGACTTGGGACAGAAATGCTCTGATGGCTCCTTTGCCCAAGTCCTCAGCCAGATGCCCAGGCTCCTGCAACCACTGCGTTCTACACAGGAGGACTGCCAGACTCAGCTCCCAGCAGGGAAGGGCTGAGGCTGATTTCCTTAGCTTTGGGATATTTTTCTGTATGTCTATTTTAATTTTTTTTATTTTGTATTTATTATTATTTTAAACGTTATTCATTTATTTTTAATTTTTGGCCATGCCTCAGAGTACACAAGATCTTAGTTCCCCAGCCAGGGATCAAACCTGCAGTCCTTGCAGTGGAATCACAGAGTATTAAACACTGAATTTCCAGGGAAGTCCCTTATTTTTTAAATTTACTTTTTACTTTATATTGGGGTATAGTTGATTTACAATGTGTTCATTACAGGTGTACAGCTAAGTGATCCAGTTATATGTATACATATCAATATATGAATTCTTTTTCAGATTCCCTTCCCATATAGCTTATTACAGAGTATTGAGTAGGCTGTGCATCTATTTTTAATAGGGGATGGAGGCAGAAATTCCAGGGGAAGATTTCTAATACAGGAATGTCTTCACATGCTCATAGCAAAAACAAGGTAGTAATAAAAAATAGCTTTTAAACAGCATGGAGACGGGACAAAATAAGACAAACGAGATAAAATCAGAGAGTTAGGTGGAGTAGTTTTACTTCAAAATACCTGATATGATACATTAACCACAAAGATGAAATAATAGAATGAGGGGAAATAACAGGTATTTTAGCAGCAACATATTCCTAACTTTTTAAAATGCAAGATTCTTAAAAAAAAAAAAAAAAAGACTGTAAATCACTAAAATAACCCTCAAATTGGAATTTTAGAAATCGTTGCCATCAGTATACATACTCATAATGTTTTAGACATTTGCTGCCACTCAAATTAAAACCACTCATGACAACAGAATGGAAATATTTTCATTTAAAATTGTCTCTCACCTGAAACTACCACAACATTGTTAACTGGCTAGACCCCAATACAAAGTAAAAAGTTTAAAATCTGAAAAAAAAAAAAAAGAATAAGTAGTTTGGGAGACATGGGAAATTGCTGTGGAGAAATAGAAGAAGCAGAAAACTAGTTCTGATACTTGAGTAACCTTGGGTGAATCACTTCACTTCTCTGATCCTCAATTTCTTTCCTTTTGTGTTGTTTTTGAAGCATAGTCGATTTACAATGTTGTGTTAGCTTAAGGTGTCCAGCAAAGTGATTTCATTTTACATATTCTTTCCCATTATAGGTTATTATAAGATATTGAATATAGTTCCCTGTGCTATAGAGTAGGACCTTGTTTGCCTATTTCATCTGTTAAAATCACTTCATTCTTTTTAAGAAAAATTAAAAATTTTTTTTCTCAACAAATTTTCTTGGTTAGGAAAAATCTTTCACGTGTTTATTTCACATGATTGTTTCAGTGAGAAGAATGGAAATCCTATAACTTTATGTTTACTTTGTATGAAACCAAAGCGTTTGTATCTCTTAGCTCTAATTACTATGAACAGCCCTTCAGAATATAACTTCTCATGTAGGATGAAGACCCTAAGTTAAATGACTCATCTGCTGTGCACAAAACAGACCCTGCCATCCAGGAGCAAAGAAGACATGAATGACACAGTGTCAGTCAAGGGGGATGGCCCTGGACTAGGGGGGTGGCCAGGAAGTTCGGACGGAGGAGGGGGTGTATACCTCAGGGAGGTGGCATGCAGGTGAGGCTACATCAGCCAGCAAGAGGAACAGCTCAGGAGCATTTCGAGGAGGGTGGAGCCAATGGCCCTGACTATCATGTTACTGAGGTAGGAGATAGATGGGCCCTTGGGTTGGACATCTGGTGTTTGTCAAGTGGGGTCAAACTGAAGACACTCCGAGGACAAAGCTAGTAGCAGAAGCTGACCTCTGCTGAAGAGAAGAGATAAGGTGGCCACTCTTGAGGTCAGGGGGAACTTCCCTGTCAGTACCTGTAAAGGCAGGCTCCTTGGGGGTCACAACATGCCCCCCCATGACAAGTGAGGATGTGCACCCAGAGGCCTCTGCAGTGGGATCCATTTTAGCAAAAAGCTAGCCCGCGTGTTGGGGAAGGCCCGAGGACAGACCAAGTGTGAAAAATGAAATGATAATTGGCCAATGGTACACAAAAACCCAGAAGGACTGTCTTATGAGGGATTTAAGTCACCTCGTTACTACACTCCTCATTCAGGACACCTGCTGTCCTCTCCAGGTGTGTATTTCTGCCTCGCTTCAGTCTTCTATTTGTGTTTATTTATTTACTTTTGTATTTTGGTCCTGCTGTGTGGCATGCAAGACAGTTCCTGGATCAGGGCTCAAACTCAGGCCCTGGCAGTGAAATGCTGACTCCTAACCACCAGACAGCCAGGGAACTTGGATAAACATGCTGTTTCTCTGTGTGCTGTCCCACTTGCTGTGCTATGTCCCTAAGAATAAATTTGCTACCTGTTTTTACAATTTTGGCCTCCTTGAAACATTCTTGCTTTCAAACAGGGGAAAGAGCCAGGAGAACTTTGCCTGTAGCCCCTGGTGGCCTAGCGGCTAAGATTTCTGCTTTTCATCCAGGCTACCCAGGACTAGTTCCTGCGCAAGGAATAAGATCTCTCCTCAGGACTGCTTACTGCTGTCTCTCTGAGATCATTACCAAGTGCAACCCACAACTCTCCTCCCCCATAGGGGCAGATACACAAGTTCAGAGAGAATTCTTACCCCATTCACAGAGACATAGGCCCGGTCATGGACGCCATTGGTTGGCGAAGAGAGGGGTGTAGGGTTGCTGTAGTCTTCAGGGAGTGTTGTTCGATACAGCACAAATCCAAAGTACTGGTTAGAGAAGGATGCAAAAAAAAGACATCACTCTTGCAGTTCATCTTAGGAGAACTGGGTCACCCTCCATCTGTGTGAAAGCAATGTTTCTAAAACTATAAGAATGAAATGCTTCCCCAACCTCGGCAAATATTCTGTCTGAAAGAAGAAAACTGGCTTCAGTTTTCAGATCAGAAAATAACCATCACAGCAGCAAACTGCAAGGAAGCCTGGAGGCCTCTGTCCAACATCCCCTCCCCTCCCACAAGAAGGAACCAGACCCTGGAACATGTTAGGTGATGTGCCAGAATCACTTGGGGGGGTCCCATCACAGATCAAAAGGTTACTGCTGTTGTTACCTCAAAAACCAAAACCAAAGACAACAAAAACAAACGGTAAACAGCAACAGAGTGCTCCGTAAAACATTCTCCAGCTTCTTGGGCTAAATCTGCCCTAACATACAAAACAAGAGTCAATCAGAAACTATTTCAAGTGGAGGCGAAGGGGAAACAGGCGGCAAGAGACAGATGGAGGTGGGGGTGAAATGTGTCTCTAAATGTGCCTCAGAAAGTACTTTGAGATGCTGGGACCCCTGGTTGGAAAGGAAGCCCCCAAACACCAGCCTGGGTGAATGGCTTCCTGGGTAGTCATTAGCTGGGAGAGCTGGACAAATCAAGTTATACAGGAGAATCCAAATGGAAACCCAGCAGAAAACAAAGTTTCCCACTCTTCAGCCCTGAATGCAAGAAAGTGCAGCCCAGCAAAGGGGAGAGGTGATATGCAGGAGCGGAAGGAAAACGCTAACCCATGTTCCTGTGTTGCAGGAAAGTGCTAAACTCAAGAAATGCCACTGTCATCACCCAAACCTTCAAGCACAAGGATGCCTCCCTTCCAGACCCCCAAATCTCCATCTCTTGTTTGTTTTTTTCTTTTGAATGGAGCAGAGTGGTGAGTCCTAGCTCAGAGACTAGGGGTTTTCAGGAGGGGAGCAGAAGGTGAGATGCTCCCTGCAATGGCAAAGTAGAGGACTCCAGGGATGGGGCGGATGGGGGAGGCAGCTGCAAGGGTACCAAAGCTGCACCCCATGCCCTGCAGCTGTGCCCGCCGAGAGGTTTGCTGGAAGTAAATCTACGGCCTGTCCCAGATCTGAAGCAGTCAGGGCCCAGGAGCCACGCCTCATCTGAGAGCACTGCCTTGGCCAAAGGTGGGACAGCGGAAAGGGTCTGAGAAAAAGCAAGGACACTAACCTGGGATCCACTTCCCAGGTTCCCACTGCTCTGAGTTGTGTCTTACCTGATGTGCTCCGACCCTACTTGGTGGAGAGGACAGGTAGATGGAGACATGGATGTACAACCAGTGTGTGTTAGAACCAGAGAAAGAACACTACCCAACACTAATAAAAAAGTGAGGGGGAGCTTAATTAATCATTTTTATTTATCACAAAGCAGTATTGCTGGAGTGAAATCACAAACATAACAATAGTAACTGGAAGCAAAATAAGCTAAAGCAAGATCAAATGTGCTGTTATTATATCACCCTCCAGAAGGTGATCTCCTCAGACAGTCAGAAAGGAGCCCCTAGATAATTTTCCATTTCAAAACCCAGAGCTGAGATCTTAACTAAGTGATCAAACAGAACGCTGAACTAAAGGCACCAAGTGATCCTACGACAGTACCCCGAGAAGAACACACCACTGCTGTCGTGCATGCGCCAAAAATGTTTCACTGAATCTAACCAGTGAGGCGTGGTCTACAAAACTCAGAAACTGTCTGAACTCTTCAGACACGACCATGTCACTAGAGAGAGAGGGAAAACGGACTCGGGAACTGTCGCAGATGAAAGCAGACTAAATGCATTGTGTGATCATGGACTGGCAACTGGACTGAAAAGAGATAAGCTATAAAGGACATTGCTGGAATAAACTGGGATACCTGATTGCAGAATGTATATTAGATAATAGGACTGTATCCATGCGAGATTTCTTAAGGGTGATCATTATTTGTGTTCATGTAGGATAATGTCCTTCTTAAAAATATATGCTCTAATATTTAAGAGTGGAAGTGTCATGATGTTGACAACTACCTCAAATGCTTAAAAAAAAACCCGAAAAGCAGCTGACTCTGAACCATACACATGAGAAAGAGGACGCAAATGAAGCAGCTGTTAACACTTGATGGATCTAGGTTAAAGCTCTATGGGTGTTGCACTATTCTTGCAAGTTTTCTAACATAAAAAGTTGGGGAAATTTTACAATAAAGATGGAGCCGTGCCTGGAGATTACACACACACACACACACACACACACACACACACCATGCACTCTGTTCTTTTTCTCTGCAAAGGCAGGAAAAAGAATCTCTAATAACCTAATTAATCTATCAAGAAGACAGTCCCTATATCTTGGAACTAAGAACAAACAACTGTCTTTTTTTGAGTAATAGAACAGTGGTTTTACTCTGATACCTAATAAGATGAATTATATCAGACATATACTCAATGTATAACCTGCAGAGAATTGTGCTAAAGCAGGTTATTACCTGTCTGATAAGAAATGGGAGTGGGGAGAACAGGAAAGGTCAGCCACTGTGCAGCAGGCAGAGCTAGAGCCTGGAGGTCCGAGGTGACTTCACGTGGGGTCTGATGTATCTGCTTACCATTTTGGTCCCTCTGTTCAGAACAGGTAGTGTAGAAAGCACATATTTTTGAGGGTAGAAAAAAGATTAAAGCATTACCTCTGAAGCCCTACCTGTTTCACATCAATGAATGTCAAAGGATAAACACTTTTTATGGGTCCAGAGGGACACAGGATGTTGAGAGCATCCTCCACTGTCTTTAACTGAAAAGAAACCAAAATAGCATTCACTCACTGTCACCCCTCACTTAATCACAGTAGAAATAATGTCATCATCAGAGACAGCAGATTTGACCAAACCCCTAAATAAAATGAAATGGTTTGAATTCCACCTAGGGCTGTCCCACAGTCACCTTCAATCAGTTCTATCCAGTCCCTAACTCTGGATGAAAAATAACAGATGACATTGTAAAAAGAGTTTCAAACATACCTGTTCACAATCACAACCTCCTGTATAGAAAAGGCCCGTAAAATGCATGAAAACCAAGACTCTGTAAAGCCTTCCCGCCACCTCCAAGTGAAGTAGGCCCAACTGTGCCCTTCTCTGAGCTTGTCAGCAGCACACTGCCCACGCCTGTATCACCTCCCACTTGTTTACCCCACTGCACTCTTTGTGGACAGTCAGCTGCTTAAGAGCAAGCTCTGTATGCGCTCACCGCTGATGTCCAGCATATAGTAGACACCCAATTAACACTTTTTATATTCAGCCTAAATGACTGTGTTTTCTTGTAGCCCATGATGTTTACTCTGATGCACAGAACAACCCTGGGTGCCTCACCAAGCTCTCGGAGAGACCCCCCTGTACCCACACACCTCACCGAGTCCTCACAAAACCGGGCAACGAAGGCAATACTGTCCCTTGTTAGGGAAGAGGGACTGGGGACTCAGAGGTGTCCACTGGAGTCACGGCCCAGACGGGATTTGCAGTTAGCTTTGGCTTCAAACCCAGGGCTTTCGCCAACATGAAACTGGTTAGGAATTTTATAAACGCTTTTTAGGACCACCTCACTGATAGGTAGCATGGAGGAAAAAAAAAAAAAACCCACTCGGACAACTCAAGGAGCTCACGGTGAAAGCTTTTATCCTATATAACTATGATCTACATAAACATCATTCACTATTTAAAAAAATTAATTATTCATTTATTTGGCTGCACTGGGTCTTAGTTGCAGCATGTGGGATCTAGTTCCCTGACTAGGGATCAAACCTTGGGCCCCCCACATTGGAAGCATAGAGTCTTAGACACTGGACCACAAGGAAACTCCCAAACTTTATAGTTTTATGTCAATTTGCTGTCTTCAATTGTATATATTTAGTTTCTGGTCTCACAATTCTCCTTCCTGGTAAACAGAATGTGCTTTGGTACTAAGGTGGCTTTGTTTTAGCAATATTGTTTAAAACATTTGCAGTTATTTTCTGTTGCATAAAAATAAACTTTGCACAGCTTAAAAAGACACAAACCAAACTTTTCCTTAAGTAGCAGTAGCAATGAACCAGTAGAAGGTACTCCCTTTACAAATGTGATTAAAGTCTGATTAATCTAAAACAAGATTCCTATCAGGCAGAGAAACCACATTCTTTGTAGAATGTAACACACATATCTGACACTAGGTGGAAAATGTTACAAGAGCTCAACCAGACATCAAAGGGCTTTACCAGTGGAAACATTATACAATCATGTTTGGCATTTTGCTTAAAGATAAAAACTTACGATGCTATTTTAGCATATCAAGATTCTTAAGAAACGTGTAACTTTTTTTTTCTTGTTAGTTAACCCAGGTAGGAGTTAGGGATTATCAGAGGGGAAAACCTGAAGATGGTCAAAACAAATTGCCTTGGGCTTACGTCACTCCTGACTATCAAATGAAGCCTCTCCTCTTTTTCTCTTTCCCTAGAAGAAAAAGTTCTTCGCTAATATTTATGAATCATTTCTAGCTTTCCCACTCGATGTCCCAATTACCATACAAGCCACAAGCCATGAGGACATGATTTTTCTTTTTTTCTGAAGACATGGCTTTGAGATGGAGGGGAGTGTATCATTTAGAGTTAATGTTTGTGGCTTTTGAGAACTCCTTTTAAAAAGGGAGAATTATAGAAATGAATGTCACTAGCCATAACAATAAGGTTGCATGTTATTCCCACAAGGGTTCCTAACACTGGTTTTGACACTGATGATGGAAACAAAATGATCTACGAATGCCCACTCACGCCTGATGCACTCACCCTGTCAACATCACACACAGCATTTCATGGCCTGTGTCCCCGTTTTCCCAGAAACATCACCCACCCCATCAGTCTCACAGAAAACAAGTTCACGAAAAAAATAAGGAACCGATTGCCAGGCCTAACACTTTGACTCATGACTGCTGAATTCCACTTCCTTACTCTCAATGTTTCTGTCAGTTTTTTTTCTTACCTTTTTCAGAGCAACTTTTCCATATGCAAACTTTGGTGTGGATGGGGGGATAGGACCTTCCGGTATTTTTGCAAACTATAAACCACAGTGGAAAAAAGAAAAGAAAAACGGCTGTTAAACTCTCAGAAACACACGTCTACAATTCATGTTTCAAAAGAATGATCAAAGATTCAAATAGTGCCAGTGATTTTTGGAAAGGCAAAGGAACCAAAAACTCCCTCCAAAACAGAATTCTAAGCATGCGTCTGTGTATGTCTGTGCTTTAAGCTCCAGGAATCATTCAAATAATTATAGAACAAAACACCTGAAAACAGAAAGTGGAAACAAGTAGACTAACATGACATTGTAAATCAACTATCAGTTCAATTCATTCGCTCAGTGGTGTCTGACTCTTTGCGACCCCATGGACTGCAGCACACCACGCCTCCATGTCCATCACCAACTCCTGGAGCTTATTCAAACTCATGTCCATTGAGTCTGTGATGCCATCCAACCATCTCATCCTCTGCTGTCCCCTTCTCCTCCCACCTTCAATCTTTCCCAGCATCAGGGTCTTTTCCAATGAGTCAGCTCTTCGCATCAGGTGGCCAAAGTATTGGAGTTTCAGCTTCAGCGTCAGTCCTTCCGATGAATATTCAGGACTGATTTCCTTTAGGATGGACTGGTTGGATCTCCTTGCAGTCCAAGGGATTCTCAAGAGTCTTCTTCAACACCACAGTTCTAAAGCATCAATTCTTTGGCACTCAGCTTTCCTTATGGTCCAATTCTCACATCCATCCATGACTACTGGAAAAACCATAGCTTTAACTAGATAGATCTTTGTTGGCAAAGTAATATCTCTGCCTTTTAATATGCTAAGTTGGTCATAACTTTTCTTCCAAGGAGCAAGCGTCTTTTAATTTCATGGCTGCAGTCACTATCTGCAGTGATTTTGCAGCCCCCCAAAATAAAGTCTGTCACTGTTTTCATTGCTTCCCCATCTATTTGCCATGAAGTGATGGGACCAGATGCCATGATCTTAGTTTTCTGAATGTTGAGTTTTAAGCCAACACTTTCACTCTCCTCTTTCACTTTCATCAAGAGGCTCTTTAGTTCTTCGATTTCTCCATAAGGGTGGTGTCACATCCTGGGTTGCGAAGTTAAGTGGGCCTTAGGAAGCATCACTACAAACAAAGCTAGCAGAGGTGATGGAATTCCAGTTGAGCTGGAATTCCTAAAAGATGATGCTGCAAAAGTGCTGCACTCAATATGCCAATGAATTTGGAAAACTCAGCAGTGGACAAAGGACGGGAAAAGGTCAGTTTTCATTCCAATCCCAAAGAAATGCAATGCCAAAGAATGCTCAAACTATTGCACAATTGCAGTTAATCTCACACTAGCAAAGTAATGCTCAAAATTCTCCAAGCCAGGCTTCAACAGTACGTGAACCATGAACTTGCAGATGTTCAAGCTGGATTTAGAAAAGGCAAAGGAACCAGAGCTCAAATTGCCAACATCCATCGGAACATCAAAAAAGCAAGTGAGTTCCAGAAAAACAACTACTTCTGCTTTATTGACTATGCCAAAGCCTTTGACTGTGTGGATCACAACAAACTGGGAAATTCTAGAGATGGGAATACCAGACCACCTGACCTAAGAAATCTGTATGCAGGTCAGGAAGCAACAGTTAGAACTGGACACAGAACAGACTGGTTCCAAATTGGGAAAGGAGTACGTCAAGGCTGTATATTGTCACCCTGCTTATTTAACCTATATGCAGAGTACATCATGAGAAATGCAGGGCTGGATGAGGCAAAAGGTAGAATAATCAAGATTGCCAGGAGAAATAAACTATACACCAATGAAAAAAAATTTTAAATGCTACCATTAAAAACAGCGACAACGGGGGCTTCCCTCATGGTCCAGTGGTAAGGAATCTGCCTGCCAATGCAGGAGACAATGGGTTTGGTCCCTGTGGTCTGGGAGGGTCCCACAGGTCGCAAAGCAAACAAGCCCATGCACCCCAACTATTTGAGCCAGTGCTCTAGAGCCCAGGAGCCACAACTACTGAACCCACGTGCTGCAACTACTGAGGACCATGCTCCCGAGAACAAGTCTCCGTGAGGGGAGCCCACATACCACAACTATAGGATCGCCCCTGCTCTAGAGAAAAGCCTATGCAGCAAAGAGGATCCAGCACGGCCAAAAACAGATAAGATTATTTTTAAAAACAATGACAAAAACTGAGACCTGAATTAGGAATGGGGTGAAACAAAAAGGCAAAAGCAAGTAGGATGAAAGTGACAGCAGAAGACTGGGGTGGGGAGGGAAAAAAAAAGGTACATGGCAAAACTGACTCTGAGGGGAGGGAGTCTACAGTAGGAAAAGATGCTCTTTGCAAATTAAATCTTATGAGTAGATTAAAGTTTTGTGTCCATGTTAAATTTGCTGTGGTTATATAAGAGCATATTCTTGCCTATTCTTAAACAACATACACTGAAGTATGTAGGGGTCAAGGGTCTTGATGTCTAAAACCCTCCAGAGGTTTAGAGAACATATGGGCTCGGCGAGGGGCAGATGGTGATACGAATGTAGTGAAATTTTCACACGGGTGAATCTGGGTGTGGAATACACAGTGTTTGTCCTACTATTCTTATTCTTGAAACATTTCTGTAAGTTTGAAATTATTTTTAAATGAAAACAAAACCTTATTAAATACATACACACACAATTTATATTAATGTCAGAAGATATAGGTGTAATTCCCAGGTCTTAAAAAAAGTCTATGTCCATCTGGAATCTCCAAATATTAATAGGTTGTATTATGATCTGTCAGGGCTCTTAGTTCTTTCCTTCTTTCCCCGCCCGCCCCCCACCCCCCGCCGCCTCTCAGCTTCCCTTTTTAAAAGTAATTTTAAAAAGCATAGTAAAAAGCAGTGGTTTCCTGCAATATTCTTTTAGTTCTGTTCTTCAGAGGAAACCATTTTAAAATCATTTCACTGTTTCGATTTTTGCTTCTTTTAGTCTCTAAATTTATCTGCTACTTCTTGTTTGAGCAACTTAAAGCATGATCATTTATTTCTTTAATACATGGGATTTAGCTCAGTTATGCTCTTCAAATATCACTCTTTCTTGCCAAAATGGTTATGTCACCATTTTTACTTTCTCTACTGGTTATCTCTGTAGCTTTAAATAATACCCTATACCTTTATTTCTTAGTTCTTACCAACTAGGACACTATCCGTTGTCTCCACACATTTAAAGATAAGGCTGTCTGCATCCTTCCCCTTAGCTCTCCTCTCCACTCCCATCTCCAAACCATCAGCTGTGCTTTTTACAATGTCAAGGTTAAAGGTCTATCCTATAGTCACAAGTCCTCCCTTCAAGTGTATGTTGACCTTACATTAAAAATTAATCACTTGTGCTCACATTATTACAATTATATAAATATTGCTCTCTGCACAGCTAAATGGTGGATATGTACCAGGATGGCATATTCTCTCTCCTTGCAGATGTTATTTTTCTTTTCTCTTCCCTGGGGTTTCTAATTGCCTTTCTTTTTTCCTCTCTGTTGTTCGGTTAACATGGTGGTTAGATGGTTCCAAATTTCCAAAGATGGTATCAAGTTTCTTCCAACACACTTTTCTCTCCTAGAAAACTTCCTACTGGGACTCTCAGTCTTCTGCTCCAAGGGTTGAGAGTTCATGATTATTTTAGAAAAACTTTCATATTTATTTATGGCCCTGCTGCACTGCTGGTGGGACCCCCATTCCCTGACAGGGATCAAACTCATGCTCCCTGCATCGGGAGTGTGGAGTCTTAACTGCTTGACCATCGGGGAAGTCCCCAGGCTTTATCATTATTCTGGCCCGCCCCACCCCGTTTCTAGAATCTCGTGATTTCCTCATTTCACTAGGGCAATCTCAAGTAACTTCCTAAGAACTGGTACATGGGAGGGAAACTTCCTGAATCTTTGAATGTCTGAGTATGTCGTATTTAGTTAGCAATTTGAATAGGTATAGAATTCTATGTTGAAAATCATCTTCAGGACTTCCCTGGTGGTCCAGAGGCTAAGACTCCCAATGCAGGGGCCCCAGGTTCAATCCCTGGCCAGGGAACAAGATCCCACATGCCTCAACTAAGTTTGCATGCTGCAACTAAGAGTCAATGCAGCCAAATAAATAAATTTTTTTTTTTTAAAATCATCTTCCCTCAGAATGACCAAGGTGCTGTTCAGTGTCCTCTGTCCCCTGGTGTGGCTCATGCCAAGCACATTCCTGAAAAAGGTGACCAGCTTTCTCTCTCTAGAAGCTTGTAGGTTCTTTATTCCCAATATCCTAAATTTCTGTAAAGATGCATCTGGACACACATGATTTTTACATTCATTGTGCTAGGCAACTCAGATATTCTTTTCTATTTTGGAAAAAGTTTTGTATTATTTCTTTGATGTTTTCTTTTGCTCCATTTCTTCCCTTCCTTTTTTTTTAAAATTTTTTCCATTTATTTTTATTAGTTGGAGGCTAATTACTTTACATCATTGCAGTGGTTTTTGTCATACATTGAAATGAATTAGCCATGGATTTACATGTATTCCCCATCCCGATCCCCCCTCCCACCTCCCTCTCCACCCGATCCCTCTGGGTCTTCCCAGTGCACCAGGCCCGAGCACTTGTCTCATGCACCCACCCTGGGCTGGTGATCTGTTTCACCCTAGATAATATACATGTTTCGATGCTGTTCTCTTGAAACATCCCACCCTCGCCTTCTCCCCTATATGCAGAACAGAAAAAGAGACTCAGATGTATAGGGCAGACTTGTGGACTCTTCCCTTCCTTTTAAGTAACCTGCACCTCCCAGATTATTCTTCTATGTGTCTCATCTGTTCTCTCCTGTTTCCATCTGTCTTCTCACCTAATTTCTAGGAAATTCTTTAAATTTCCAATAACTTTTTCTTGGTCTCCTTTATCAAAGTATTCTGTTCTTATTTTATTGATGCACTATCTTCTCAAATATCTCTGAAGGATATAAATTTGAGAAGGTTTGCTTTGTTTAAGATCTGTCCTCTTGCCTTTAGGGTTATTTTTTTGTTTATTTCATCTTGGTCTTTCTCCTCCTGGTTGCAGTTTTCATGGGTTTGCACAAACATCTGGCCATCATCCTTAGTTGTCTGTTCACATTTAACGGTAATGCAGAAGAATGCCCTAGCATTTGCACACTCAGCTTCTATGTGCCAGTCCTGTTATGTATACAGGAGTCAGGCTTGTCCAGTGGGGAGCTTTGTTTTAGGATAACTTCGCAGGAAATCAGGTATAATATGTGGGGTCTTTGCTCTGGGCCTATGCACTTTTTTTTTTTTTTTTTAATCCTCCAATTTTCTGGCTGGTAGAGAGATGCTTCCCTGATGGACAGTTTACTGGAAAGTGGGGTGAAGGAGTGAAGGGTCTGACGGGAAATACGTAGAGTTTCATCAGCCTTCCCACCCTGCTACCCCTGCTTTTTAAAAACCTTTTGGCCATGATACACAGCATGTGGGATCTTGGATCTTTGTTCCCTGACTAGGGATCGAATACCCACTCCCTGCATAAGGAGTACAGAATCTTAACCACTGGACCACCCAGATCTTCCATTTTCAGCTTTCCTTTCCATCCTTTGTCTTACTTGCATTTCTAAGACCCCAGCTCTTCTTGGTTCTTTAAGGTCAATATACTCCCTGTTCCCTATAATCCTCTTCCATGCTCACTGGGAACTTAGATTTCCTTATCTTACTTTTTCAGTCACCACTGCTCCATCTCTTTTTGTTTCCCAGAAATTGGCTGAAATCTCTCATGCATGGACAGCTCCCTTCTTGTTGGCTTCATTTAGAAAAAAAAATCTTTTTTTTTTTTTAATCATTAGTCACATTTTGGAAGGAAGAAGAGATAGATACGTAGACACGCAGCCATCTGGAAGTGGGAGTCCTTGGTATTTCTAATATTCTATGAGTCTATATTTCTGTGAAATGTAAAAGGTCATGTTAAAATGAACTTCATGACTCACAGTAACACAAAGGAGGCCAGAGTTACTCCTGGTCTCAGATCAAGATGCGAGGTCTCTCTTCCCAACGTTCCCTGAAGTCCAGATCACATTCTTTCTCTTTTGCCAGGAGACATACCCCATTCTCCCCCCAACCCCCAACATTCTGGCCAATAACAGCGGTCAGCACAGATCCACCGAGGAGACCTTGCAGCAGTCTGTAAATGGGGGAGATCCCCCATTTACTTGTACGTGGGAGGGGGCCACCACCCACCTAATTTCTAAAGCCAAGGTGTGGCCAGGACTGCAACCTCTCTACCACACTGGATGAAAAAGTCAACTGCACAGACACCTTTATTCAACCTACACTCAGCTAACTTTGATGTGCCAGTTCTGTCATCTTATTTACTCCTTACATAGGCCCTCAGAGCTGGTTATTATATTTTCTCTTTAGAGATGAGACCGAGGAACTTGCTCAAGATTTTGAAAAGGGGCAAGGGAGGGAGCTGGGACTTTGACTCCAAATTTAGTGTTGTTCCTCTGGCTCTGTCTTTTTTTTTTGGCTATTTTAATTAATTTATTTATTTGGCTGCACTGGGTCTTAGTGGTGGCACACAAGAATCTTTGTTGAGGCTTGCAGAACCTTTAGTTGCAGCATGTGGGATCCAGCTCCCTGGCCAGGGATCAAACCCAGGCTCCTTGCATTGGGAGCTTCGAGTCTTAGCCACTGGACCACCAGGTAAGTCCCATCTACAGCTCCATCTTGCCTCCTTTTTTGCCGAACAATAATACAGTAGAAAGTATCTTCCCCACCCCACAAAACCATCTCTCTCTTGTAGTTTTCCTCCTATACCCCCTCTATTTATGCACACATAAAGACGAAATCATTTTATAATTTACTCCTACCGCTTACCAAAAGCACTTTTGGCATGGACCAAATAGTAACAATTTTACTTACTTGCATATTATATTCAAAAAGGTATAACAGAATTTATATAACCATCACTTTTCAATATTAGGCATTGAATTATTTCCAGTTTTTGATCCTATAAATACTATTGCAATGAACAACTTCTTGTCTATAACATTCTCCATGTTCAGAATTTTTAAAATAAAGTTCCAAGTAAGGGGCGTGCATGTGAAGTCGCTTCATTCATGTCCGACTGTTTGCGACTCCAGGTGCTGTAGCCTGTCAGGCTCCTCTCTCCATGGGATTCTCCAGGCAAGAATACTGGAGTGGGTTGCCATGCCCTCCTCCAGTCAAGTGAGGGGTCATTAGGTCAAATGACATAAGCATTTTATATGATTCTTAATATAAGGTATGCCAAAGTTTTCACTAGAGGTCTATACTTGTTTATGTCTTTCACCCAGTTATCTATTTGGATCTTGATTTTTTAAATCAGTAGTATGAGCTCATTATATTCTCCATATTAAGCCTCCATCTGTCTATCATTTGCTACAACCTTTAAAAAAATTATTATAGTGAGTTTACAGGGTTCGATCCCTGGGTCGGGAAGATCCCCTGGAGAAGGAAATGGCAACCCACTCCAGTATTCTTGCCTGGAAAATCCCATGGACTGAGGATCCTGGTAGGCTACAGTCCATGGGGTCGCAAAGAGTCGGACACGACTGAGTGACTTCACTTCACTTCACTGATTATCATATAGCAAAATTCTAATCTTCTGTCCAAGTAACCAATGTGTCAGAAAAGAAATAGACAAACATAGCAAAATAAACTTCTGAACCTTTATGTCTCCATAGTAATTTGTACTTTAATCATAGTTTTCAGACTTGTCATTGCTTTTTATCCTACTTATTTAGAGGGACAAACTCAATGTGGGAAGCTGCTCTTTTCCTAGTAGAATCCAACAGATACAACGGTGACCAACTATTCTCTCCCCAAGACCTCTAATGTTTTTGTTCATTTATCTAATAAACTCTTATTAAGAAAGTAATTGGGGAATCCACTGGTAGTCCAGTGTTTAGGACTCTGCACTTTTACTGATGGGGCCAGGTTCAATTCCTGGTCAGGAAACTAAGATCTGGCAAGCCACGTGGCACAGAAAAAAAAAAAATATAAGAAAGTACTTTGTGTCAGGTCCTGTGCTTGGTACTGAGGATAATAACAGCCCCAAGTCTAGAGTGACAGTGTGTATAAACAAGTTATATTAACACTAGGAGAAGTTGTGTATTCCAGATTTCCACAGTATAACATAGTGGCAGAAAGCAAAGTGTGAGTAAATCTGCAGAGAGATGACTCAAAGATGACTCCCCAGAGAAGGTAATGAGGCATGTCCTCATTTTCCAGATGGATACAGGTAGAGGGGCCACTCTGTGCAGAGGCCAGGGGGTAGAAGCGGCACCTCCTGTAGAACGTGAGGGAGAACTGAATAGCACAGCGAACTACATTCAATGCCTGTAATGTAGCAAATGAATCTGAAAAAGAGTGCACAGAACTGAGTCATCTTGTCGTACACCTGAACCTGACACAGGACTGTAAATTATACTTTAATTTTTAAAAAATGGTTTACATAAAAGGGAGAATTGAAAGATGAGGCTTGATGAAAATAGGGTGGAGTCACGGAAGGCATCCTGACCAGATCAGTGTTTCAGAGAAATCACTTCAAAAGACAGACTAAAAAAGCCAGGTATGCAGGAAATGAATGGACTAATGCCACAGGAGTTTAGGTGATGCTTTAAGAGACTGTCTGTTTGGATTAGAGCGGATGCAGACTATTATATGTGGAATGGATAAACAACAAGCCCTACTGTGTACCACTGGGAACGATAATCAGTATCCTCCGATAGACCTTAATGGAAATGAATATGAAAAAGAATGTATCTATATGTATAACTGAGTCACTTTGTTGTACAGCAGAAATTAACACAACACTGTAAATCAACTGTGCCTCGATAAATTTTTTTTTAAAAGACTAACGCTCATTAAGCAATATTCACATTGTCATCCTTAATTATCTGACATAAACACTGTTTCCACCAGCACCATGGATCATTAGGAGACAGCTGGCTCACCCACTGAACTAATGTCATTCTAGCCATAAACCAAGAGGACAGTCAGCCAGTGTGGACTGGTCCTGTGTCAAAGTTCAAATGTCATTAAGCTTCTGAAACACTGAAAATCATGTTGGCCATTCTCCCATGCCCTGTCACTGCCCAGCCCCAATGCCACCCTCAAGGAATTCCAAGATCCACTCCAGTCATCAAGGTCATCAACTACAACTTGATTAATTTCTACAGAATAACCCATCTTCAAAAAGTCAGCTGGACTTATCTTTGCTAGAAGCCCTATTAAGAACTGGAACAAAACTCTCATTCAAAAGCATACAAAAATAAACTCACCACTGCCCCTCTCAGGAATTGGTAATGAGTAGGAGGGCGCTACCCTACAGTCTTATGGTTCATCCTCGAGGTCAAAGTGTTAACCAGGTTGGTTGAGTTTTACCCACAGCAAAGAGAATAGCTTAAAAAATGCAAATATCGAGAGCACGGTCATGCCTTAAAAGAGTCCTGTGCTGCCTGGAGGGCTGCCAGGAGCCTTCACCACTGAGCACAGGCTTGTGCAGCCTGCTGGGAAATTCCCATCCCTGGGAGTCCACGTCAGTGAAAGAGACTGTCCATCTCTACCCGTGCAGCCTGCTGGGAAATTCCCATCCCTGGGAGTCCACGTCAGTGAAAGAGACTGTCCATCTCTACCCAGCTTAGTCTTGAGATAAGACTAAAGAAGAGACCCACTCAACTTTTTAAGTCTTTGGTGAAGGACAGAGGCAGGAAGAGGTGTATATGGGGACATTTATGATCCCATTTCTTTTCCTCCATGCAAACAAATACTCTGAACACCATCTAACAAACCAGCTAGCTGAACATCTACAAAGTCTCCTAAGAAAAAGCCCACTTTTGAAGTTGTTCTTTTTTCTCTTCCTATACCTAAAATATCAACACAGACAACAAGGGGAAAGACAACTACATGTTATGTTGCAATCTATCATAAGCTGCTGAATCACATAAATTTCTGAAGATTCTGTCTCCTTCATGAGTTCATCTTACTGTGGCCACTGGTTAAACACCTGGGATCCCCTGGATTTGTCCTTTGCATGGCCCACTGCCCTTCTTGATCAGCTCTGCATTGCAATCTCAGCCTCTCCTGAACTTCACCCTCCGCCTCCACAACGACTGTGGAATCCATGTCTGTCCTAACGACTTCTTCTGGAACTTTTCACTCTTAAGTGAGATGCCTGCCAGACAGACACCTCCCCCAGATGTCCCCAGAGGCATCCTGAACATAACTGGCTTCTCTCCCCCACCCCACTTCCCACCTGTGTTTTCCTTGCAGCTCTCTGTCTTAGTTGCTAACCCCAATACCCATCCAGTTATCCACTTAATGTTGTAACATGGACCAATCAATGACTCCTCATTCTTCCTCACGCCTGCATTCAGCCAGTGGCTAAATCCTACCAATTTTGGGCTTACCTGGTGGCTCAGATGGTAAAGAATCTGCCTGCAATGCAGGAGACCCAGGGTTGATCCCTGGGTCAGGAAGATCCCCTGGAGAAGGGAATGGCAACTCACTCCAGTATTCTTGCCTGGAGAATCCCAAGGGCAGAGGAGCCTGGTGGGCTACAGTCCACGAGTTTGCAAAGAGTCACACATGACTGAGCCACTAACACTCTCACTTCCCTTTGTCACCAATTTTACCTCCCAAATATTTTTCAAATCAATTGCTGTCTCTCCACTCCCTGCTGCCTGTGCCGTCATCTCATTCCTTGGTTACTTCAGCAGCCTCTGAACTCATCTCTTGCACCCAGAAATGCCCCCAAGGGTCACTCCCTCCCCAAGGAGGGTCCTAGCAGTGCATGCTCAGAGGTTTCTGTAGAATTTGCAAAGTATCACAATTTAACCACAAAAGGCTAAAACACTCATCTCTTTCTGCTCCAGCTTTCCTCTGTCAAGCATGCTCTTAGGTGAAGGGGCTTTAGAGTGGCTACAGGCCTTGATTCAACCAGAGAAGGGTTGAGGTGGGGATTTATTTAATTTGGGTGGAAAATATATTTACAAGCTGCACTGTCGGTCCCATGAGCAGGTAAACTATTGCTAACAGATTATGCTGACTTGCAACATGACTGTGCTCTAAGGCATCCAGCCCCAGAAATATGTGGGTTGTGGAGGGGGAACAGGGTTTGAAATGTTATGCAGCCAGAACCTGTCTGTAATTTCTTCCAAATATTATAGCTCATGCATGCAAGAACTTGAAAGACATCTCCCCAATTGCATGACAATACTAAATAGTCATATAACACCATCGGTAACAAAATGTGAAGCTTTTGTTTTTCTAAACTGTCAATACTGAAAAACAAATTTCTATCAACCACACTCAAGAGCCAATCTCACTAGAGAAGATTACAAACACTGCTGTCATTTGAAGAGACAATAAAACAGCCTGAAGCCAAAAGAACATAAGGAAAGAAGGATGGCAGAGGTGTTTCAAGCAGTGAATAAAGCAAAATACATTTTTAAGTTTTGTGATGTTTCCAATTATATTAATCTTTAAAAAATTTTAACTTGCAGTGATTAAAATTTTTTTCATTAAAGTATAATTGATTTACATTGTTGTGTTAGTTTCTGGTATACAGTAAAGTAAATCAGTAATGTTGTTCTGTCACTTAAGTTGTGTCTGACTCTTTGTGACCCCATGGACTGCAGCACACCAGGCTCCTCTGTCCTTCACTATTTCCCAGGATTTGCTCAAATTATGTCCATTGAGTTGGTGATGCTATCTAACAATCTCATTCTCTGCTGCTTTCTTCTCCTTTTGCCTTAAATCTTTCCCAGCATTAGAGTCTTCTCCAGTGAGTCAGCTCTTCACATCAGGTGGCCAAAGTATTAGATCTTCAGCTTTAGCATCAGTCTTACCAATGAGTGTTCAGAGTTAACTTCTTTTAGGATTGACTGGTTTGATCTCCTTGCTATCCAAGGGACTCTCAAGAGTCTTCTCCAGCACCACAATTTGAAAGTGTCAATTTGGCGCTTGGTTTTCTTTATGGTTAAACTCTTGTATCTATGCGTGACTACTAGAAAAACCGTAGCTTTGATTATACAGATCTTTGTCAGCAAAGTGATGTCTCTGCTTTTTTTTTTTTTGTCTCTGCTTTTTAATATGCTGTCTAGGTTGGTCATAGATTTCCTTCCAAGGAGCAAGTGTCTTTTAATTTCATGGCTGCAGTCACCGTCCACAGTGATTTTGTAGCTTAAGAAAATAAAATCTGTCTTGCTTCTACTCTTTCGACTTCTATTTGCCATGAAGTGATGGGACCAGATGCCATGATCTTAGTTTTTTGAATGCTGAGTTTAAGCCAGCTTTTTCACTCTCCTCTTTCATTCTCATCAAGAGGCTCTTTAGTTCCTCTTTACTTTCTGCCATGAGACTGATACCATCTGTATATCTGAGGTTTTGTTATTTCTCCCAGCAATCTTGATTCCAGCTTGTGATTCTTCCAGCCCAGCATTTCACATCATGTACTCTGCATATGAGTTAAATAAGCAAGGTGACACTATACAGCCTTGTTGTACTCCTTTCCCAACTTTGAACCAGTCAGTTGCTCCATGTTTGGTTCTAACTGTTGCTTCTTGACACCTGCATGCAGGTTTCTGAGGAGACAGGTAAGGTGGTCTGGTATTCCCATCTCTTTAAGAATTGATTTACACAGTCAAAGTCTTTGGTGTAGTCAGTGAAACAGAAGTAGAGTTTTTCTGGAACTCCCTTGCTATCTCCATGATCCAACAAATGTTGACAATTTGATTTCTGGTTTCTCTGTCTCTTTGCTCGTACATCTGGGAGTTCTCAGTTCATGAGCTGCTGAAGCTGAGTTTGAAGGATTTTGAGCATCACCTTGCTAGCAATTGTGTGGTAGCTTGAACATTCTAAGGCATTGCCCTTCTTTGGGACTGGAATGAAAACTGACCTTTTCCAGTCCTATGGCCACTGCTGAGTTTTCCAAATTTGCTGACATAATGCAGCACTTTAACAGCATCGTCTTTTAGGATTTGAAATACCTCAGCTGAAATTCCATCACTTCCACTAGCTTTGTTTGTAGTAATGCTTCCTAAGGTTCACCTGACCTCACATTCTAGGATATCTGGCTCTAAGAGAGTAACCACAATATAGTGGTTATCTAAGTCATTAAGACCTTTTTTATATAGTTCTTCTGTATATTCTTGCCACCTCTTCTTTGATACAATATTTTTTTTCCATTTATTTTTATTAGTTGGACGCTAATTACTTTACAATACTGTAGTGGTTTTTGTCATACATTGACATGAATTAGCCATGGATTTACATGTGTTCCCCATCCTGAACCCTCCTCCTACCTCCCTCTCCATCCCATCCCTCTGGGTCATCCCAGTGCACCAGCCCCAAGCACTTGTCTCATGCATCCAACCTGGACTGGCGATCTGTTTCACACTTGATAATATACATGTTTTGATGCTGTTCTCTCAGATCATCCCACCCTCGCCTTCTCCCATTGAGTCCAAAAGTCTGTTCTACACATCTGTGTCTCTTTTTCTGTCTTGCATATAGGGTTATCGTTAGCATCTTTCTAAATTCCATATATATGCGTTAGTATACCGTTTTGGTGTTTTTCTTTCTGACTTACTTCACTCTGTATAATAGGCTCCAGTTTCATTCACCTCATTAGAAGTGATTCAAATGTATTCTTTTTAATGGCTGAGTAATATTCCATTGTGTATATGTACCACAGCTTTCTTATCCATTCGTCTGCTGATGGGCATCTAGGTTGCTTCCATGTCCTGGCTATTATAAACAGTGCTGCGATGAACATTGGGGTACACGTGTCTCTTTCAGATCTGGTTTCCTTGGTGTGTATGCCCAGGAGTGGGATTGCTGGGTCATATGGCAGTTCTATTTCCAGTTTTTAAAGGAATCTCCACACTGTTCTCCATAGTTGCCACCTCTTTTTAATTTCTTATGCTTCTGTTAGGTCCTTATCATATTTGTCCTTTATTGTGCCCATCCTTACATGAAATGTTCCCTTGATATCTCTGATTTGCTTGAAAATATCTCTAGTCTTTCCCATTCTGTTGTTTTCCTCTGTTTCTTTGCATTGTTCATTTAAGAAGGCCTTCTTGTCTCTCCTTGCTCTTCTCTGGAACTCTGAAGTTGGGTATATCTTTCCCTCTCTCCTTTGCCTTTCACTTCTCTTCTTTCCTCAGCTGTTTGTAAAGCCTCCTCAGACAACCACTTTGCCTTCTTGCATTCTTTTTCTTTGGGGTGGTTTTGGTCACTGCCTCCTGTACAATGTTATGAACCTCCATCCATAGTTCTTTGGGCACTCTATCAGGTCTAATCCCTTGAATCTATTTGTCACCTCCACTGTATAATCATAAGGGATTTTATTTAGGTCAAATCTGCATGGCCTAATGGTTTTCCCTACTTTCTTCAATTTTAGCCCAAATTTTGCAATAAGGAGTTTGTGATCTGAGCCATAGTCAGCTCCGCATCTTGTTTTTGCTGATTGTACTGAGCTTCTCCATCTTTGGCTACAAATAACATAATCAGTCTGACTTCAGTACTGACCATCTGATGATGTCCATGTGTAGAGGCATCTCTCGGGTTGTTGGAAAAGCATGTGTGATATGACCAGCATGTTCTCTTGCCCTTGCCCTGCGTCATTTTGTACTCCAATGCCAAACTTGCCTGTTATTCCAAGTATCATTTGACTTTCTACTTTTGCATTCCAATCCCCTATGATGAGAAGGACATCTTTTTTTAGTGTTAGTTCTAGAAGGTGTTGTACGTCTTCATAGAACCTGTCAACTTCAGCTTCTTTGGCATCAGTGGTTGGGGCATAGACTTGGATCACAGTGAGGCTGAATGGTTTGCCTTGGAAACGAACTGAGATCATTCTGTATTTGAAATTGCACTCAGGTACTGCATTTTGGACTCTTGTTGACTGTGAGGGCTACTTCATTTCTTCTAAGGGATTCTTGCCCATAGTAGTAGACATAATGGTCGTCTGAATTAAACTGGCCCATTCCCTTCCATTTTAGTTCACTGATTCTTTTTTTTTTTTTTTTTAGTTCACTGATTCTTAAGATTTTGACACTCAACCTTGCCATCTCCTGCTTGACCAGGTCCACTTTACCTTGATGCATGAACCTAAGATTCCAGGTTCCTATGCACTATTGTTCTTTACAGCATCAGATTTTAGTTTTACCACCAGATACATCCACACCCGAGCATCGTTTTCACTTTGACCCAGCCGCTTCATTCTTTCTGGAGCTATTAGTAATTGCCCTCTGTTCTTCCCCAGTAGCATATTGGACACCTTCTGACCTGAGGGACTCATTTTCCAGTGTTATATCTTTTTGCCTTTTCATACTGTTCATGGGGTTCTCCAGATGAGACTCCTGGAGTGGGTTGCCATTTCCTCCTCCAGTGGACCATGTTTTGTCAAAACTCTTCAGTATGACCTGTCCGTCTTGGGTGGCCCTGCATGGCATGACTCATAGGCTGTGATCTGTGAAGTGGGATCAGTTATGCATATACATATATCCACTCTTTTTTTGTTTAGATTCTTTTCCCATTGCTGAGTATTGAGTAGAGTTCCCTGTGCTATACAACCGGTTCTTATTAGTTGTCTATTTATATATAGCAGTGTGTATACCTTAACCCCAATCTCCCAATTTATTCCTCCCCCCTTATTCCCTGGTACCCATAAATTTGTAATGATTTGTTTTTACTCATTTAAATATACGTTCGTTTTTCATGCCTCACGTGATACCCTGTCTGAAATGTATATCTATGTCACCTGGCTTTTTCAGCAGCATTAATGTTCTTGATGAAGGAGGAGATAGCATCACCTGTACGTCATGGAAAAAGTGTGGCAGTGATGGTTCACACTGGATGGGGAGAAGAGATGAGGGTGGAAACAGAGAAGTGCAGATAGTTAAAGGTCCAGTTGAGGCTGGAAGTACAAATCCCTGTTCCAGCCAGTTGACACTGAAGCTCACAGTCCTTCTGCCTGTTTCCAGGGCCAGAGTGTGACAGCAGAATGGCCCAGGCTGGTGTATGGAGCACAGACTCTAAACAGCAGCAGAGAGAGCTATGGAGGGTGACAGTGATTCTTAACAGCCAGCCATCATAAGAGTCAGGGAAGGTCAAGAAAATGTGAAGGGCTGCAGGAGTGGGGAAGAGGCAGAAAGAAGCTGCTAAATGTATGGGAGAAGAAGAGTGTGAGGTTGTGATGAGGCCAAAGATAAGACGATGTTTTGTCCAAGAAAGCACATGTAAATATCTGTTTTTAAGTTGACTTGCTTTTTTTTTTTCTTGTTAGGCATAGAAAAGTTCATTATTTCAGAAAGAAAAGTATTCTAAAAATAAGCCTCCCTAGCAATACCACTGCAAGGTATATAGCCAAAAGAATGGAAAGCAGGACTTGAACAGATATTTGTGCCCTGATGTTTAATATAGTGTTATTCAAAATAACCAGAAGAGTGTCACACAATTCGAAGTGTCCATCAAGAGACGAATGAAATGAATAAACTGGTACACAAGTTGTCCCTTCGTATCTGCAGGGTACTGCCACCAGGACTCCTGCAGATGCCAAAACTCCAGGATGCTCAAGAAATTTGAGTATATCTGCATATGCCCTGTGCACATTCTCCCATATACCTTTTTTGATAATTAAAACTTCTTTGGCTATGCTGTGCATACTTTTCTCTCACTGTGAGCGGGGGCTACTGCTCCCTGCAGAACACAGGCTTCTCTTGTCGCAGAGCACAGGCTTCAGCCCTTGTGCCAAGTAGGCTCAGTAGTTGCCACTCCGAGGCCCTAGAGCAAGGCTCCACGGTTGTGGCACACGAGCTTAATTGCTCCAAGGTATGAGGGGTCTCCCCAAACCAGGGATCATACCTGTGCCTCCTGCTTTGGCAAGTGGATTCTTTACTACTGAGCCACCAGGGAAGCCCTCCCATATACTTTAAATCATCTCTAGATTACTTACAATACCTAATACAGTGTAAATGCTATGTAAACAGTTGTAAATACAATGTAAATGTCATGTAAAAAGTTGGTGCTATGCAACCACCTCAAGTTTTGCTTTATGGAACTTTCTGTTTTTGTTTTTGTTTTTCCCTTAATCTGTGGTTGGTTGAATCTGCAGATGTGGAACCCACAGATATGGAGCACTGACTGTATATATACCATAAAGTATTATTCAGCATAAGAAGAAATGAAATTCTGACACATGCTATAACATGGCTGAATCTTGAAAACATGCTAAGTAAAATAAGTCAGTCACAAAAGGAAAATACTGTATGGTTCCACTTCTGTGAAACATCTAGAATATGCAAATTCACAGAGGCAGAAAGTAGACTAGAGCTTCCCAGACTAGGATGAAAGGAGGCTGTAATGGGGACTTATTGCATAACAGCGTTTCTGTCAAGGCGAATGAAAAGATTTCATGAATAGATAATGGCCATGGTTACACAACATTATGAGTGTAATTTATGCCACTGAATTTTTAACCACTTAAAAATTGTCAAAATGTCAAATTTACTGTTATATATATTTTACCACAATTAAAAAAATTAATGTACAGAATCCATTGAATTGTGTACTTTAAATGGGTGAAGTCCACAGTATGTGATTTATATCTAAATAAATCTGTTAAAAAATAAGTAAATAAATCTGAAATGGTTTGTGAAATGAAGCAACAAAAACAAGTCCACAGGCACTATAACATTAATAAAATCATAGAAATCAGTCAATAATTTAAAAAGGAAAGTACAATGGAATATTCATGTACAATTTAAAGAGACTAAATAAATTAAATATAGTACATGTGGATGCATGCATTTGTGGTAAAATCACAAAATGTATGTAAGGATAAATACCATTCCCTCCTCCTCCATCAGAGCGGGGAGGGCAAGAAACAGGAGATAGACCCAGCTTTATCTGCATTGTATTATTTTCTTAAACAATTAGAAGCAAAGATTTCATAATAACCTATGTTATATGTAGGTATTGGGTACATGAGTGTCTGCAACATTATTCTATATATTAAAAAAATTTCAAGATGTTATATTTTGAAGACAAATATATATCATAATATTTCTCATGAAGAAATAAAAGACTCCATTTATAATGATATTAGAATTAGGAACATAGAATACTTGAGGATAAACATATTCAGAAATGGACAGGGACTGTTTTTTTAAGAAAACTTCAAAACAAGGACATCAGAGAAGACTTGAATAGGTAGAAAAACATTTTCTTGGCTAAGTCTCAATACAGTAAATATCACCGCTAATTTGATGTATAAATTTAATACAACACTAATTAAAACATCAACAGGTATCGAGTTTTTGTTTTGAAGTTGATAGAATAATATGAAAGTTTATAATAGCTGGGGAAATTCTGAAAGACTGTAGACGGAAGACTAGGACTTTCCAGTGGCTAAGATTCTGGGCTTCCACTGCAGGGGGTGCCCAGGTTCGATCCTTGGTCGGGGAACTAGATCCCACATGCCATAACTAAAGATTCCACATGCTGCAACTAAGACCCGGTGAAGCCACATTAATTTAAAAATTTTTAAATAAGTAAAATAAAAGTTCAAAATAATCTAAACGCCCATCAGTTAGAAATGGTTTAAGTAAATGGCAGTAGATCTAAATAGTATAATAGCATGTAGCTGATACATGCTACATGTACAATAGCATGTGATGATCTCATTACAGAGAATGAGATCATTTAGGTTAAGAAGGCTCACTAAACAGAACACCTGATGTCATTCTTGCCCAAAACACCAGTAAAATTTCAGGGAACAGATTTTTAAGACATAAAAATACAGAACTAAAGAACTGGAGAGGAGACAACAGCAAGAGAATTTTGAAAGTTGGAAAACGGACAAACGAATGGCAAGTCAGTACTAAGAAAGGCAAAGAGCATGGGAGGAAACTAAGAACCAATTCAGTTTGGTCCTGAAGAATTACTAAAAGGCTCGACACTGGCAGCACCAGGTACTTCCGAACCTGGGAGGTGCAGGTGCTTAATTAAATAAGGAGCACGATCCACAGATTTCTTCTTCTCCAGCCTAAGGGTTCTCAAACTCTAGTGCATGTCAGAGTATCCTCTGACCGTAAAATCCTAGATTGCTGGCCCTACCCACAGAGTTTCTGATTCAGTGGAATTAGAATTTCCATCAAGTTACTAGGTGGTTCTGATGTGCTGGTATTTGAGAAACACTGCTCTTTGTATGCAATGCCCTCTCCCACCTGGGACTAGAGATTTATTTTCTGGGGAGGAGAAAACATGGTCTTTGGGTTCCTGGTTAACCTGCAGAGTTAAAGACACGTGGAGCATTTTAAAAGGGGAGACTGTGATCATGTAAAGAGTAAAAAGTAACTACCGCCACCCCAGCCCTGCTCCAGGGTGCAGAATGCTGGCAGCCAGCTGCTTACTCCAGGCAGAAAATCAGAAGACATCTTTCTTGGAAATCTTAACAGTCATAGAGGAAACATTTAAAGATACTCATACTTTGTAATTTCATATAATTAAACAAACTTAGGTCAAAAATGAAAAAAGCAACCTCTATAAATAAAAAAACCCTTAAAGGAAATAAATGAACCTGTTGGATTAGCAGCATAACCAAAAGTTACCTGTGGTTACAGTGAGTATTGACTGTGACAAATCTGACCCTGACTGTAGGGGGATGCGATGATTTTAACAATATGCCCACAAATTCTCTGATCCTCTTCCCCTCAATAAGTGGAACTTAGTCCCCATGAAGATGGCCCAGACTGAATAACTGGCTTCTGGAGGAAAGAATGTGGAAAAGGGATGGGATGTCATTCTTTGTTCAGGTAATTAAAAGACTGCAACTTTGGGAGTTCAGTGATTCAGTGACTCCCTGGGAGTTCAATGATTCAGTGATTCCCTGGGAGTCAAGTGGTTAAGACTCCATGCTTCCACTGCAGAGGGCATGGGTTCAATTCCTGGTTGAGAAATAAGATCCCATGTGTCATAAATAAATTAAAAAAATTTTTTTTTAAAAAGGCTGCAACTTTCATCTGGAGGTGCCCGCTCTCTCACAGATCTTTCACTGTGGGGGAAGCTACATTTTGAGCCACCTCATGGAGAGTCCTACATGGCAAGGAATTTTAGTGACCTGCCCTTAGCCATGTGAGATGGACCTTTCAAAGGGGAGCTGGTGGGCATGTAAGTTGTTGCAGCCACTATGGAGAACAGTATGGAGGTTCCTCAAGAAACTAAAGATAGAGCTGCTCTATGATCCTGCAATCCCACTCCTAAGAATATATCTGGACAAAAGTGTAATTCAAAAACTGTAATTCAAAATGTCTGTAGCAGCACTATTCACAGTAGCCAAGACATGGAAGCAGCCTAAATGTCCACGGAGAGATGAATGGATAAAGAAGATGTGGTACAGATATACAATGGAATATTACTAAGCCATAAGAAAGAATAAAATTATGCCATTTTGTAGGATGGACGTACAGATTATCATTCTACATGAAACAGAAAGAGAAAGAGAAATACCATATAATATCACTTATATGTGAGATCTAAAAATTGGTACAGATGAACTAATTTACAAAACAGAAACAGACTCACTGACATAGAAAACAAACTTATGGGGACTTCCCTGATGGTCTAGTAGTTAGGAATCTGCTGGCCAATGCAGAGGACATGGGTTTGATACCTGGTCCAGGAAGATCCCACAGGCCTTGGAGCAGCTAAGCTCAGGCGCCACAACTACTGAGCCCACTCTCTAGAGCCCAAGAGTCACAACTACTGAAGCCTGTGCTCCACAACCAGAGAAGCCGCCACAAGCAGAAGTCTGTGCGCCACAGTGAAGAGCAGTCCCCACTCTCCACAACCAGAGAAAGCCCTCACGCATCCAAGAACGCCCAGTGCAGCCAAAAATAAATTACTAGCAAAATTAAAAAAAAAAAAACACAAATTTATGGTTACCACAGAGGAAAAAAGGTGGGGGAGGGAGAAATTAGGAGTTTGAGATTACATACACACACTACTATATATATAAAATAGATAACCAACAAGACCTACTGCATGGCACCGGGAACTATGTTCAGTATCCTGTAATAAACCATAATGGAAAAGAATATGTATATGTATGTATAACTGAATCACTTTGCTGTACACAGGAAACTAACATAACACTGTAAATCAACTATACTTCAATTTAAAAAAGAACGAAAGCAAGAAATGGATCCTTTAGCCCCACGCAAGTCTTTAGAGTCTGCGGCTTGACCAACAGCTTTCACTGCAGCCTCAGGAAAATTCAAGAGCTAGAACATACAGCTAAGCCACCCTATATTCTTCACTGTCAGAAACTGTGTGAGATCATATATGTATATGTTTGGCCATGCCATGAAGCTTGTGGGATTCACCAACTTGGGACTGAACCTGGGCCGTGACAGTGGAAGCCCAGAATCCTAACCAGCAGGCCACCAGGGAACTCCTAACATCCGTTGTTTTAAGCTACTAAGTTTGTGGGTAATTTGTTGCACAGCAATAAACTGGGGAGAAAACAAATCTCTCTTGAAGATTCACATCCACAACTAGCCCACTACTAAAATACGCACCATTCAGAGCATGCAAGTCAGGAGGGAAGTAATTGAAGTTAACGTGAGATAAAGTTCTGGTTGTAGGAAAGAAGTAAAGATACAGATTAATTTTAAATTATTATAAGTTAAAACTGAATGTTAAAGCTTTTTGAAAGCCAGGTATAAAGGAGTGCACATTGTATGAATCCATCTATATAAAGTCAAAAAACAAGCACTGCGGTGATCAAGGTCAGTGGAAAGTCAGTAATTAGAAGGAACATGTGGGAAGCTGCTGAGGGGCTGTGTGCTGGCTCCAGGGGTTTGTGTTTTATAAATTCACTGAGTTCTACACTAATGAGCTCTGCTTTTGTGGGGAGGGTGGGGTGTACATACTTTACGCTTCAACTGGTAACCCCTAAAGAAGTGAAAATGTAGAGGATAACATTCAAATTAGGGTGTGGAGGGGGCAGTGATACAAGAAAACAAAGATAAACAGCTCAAAAGAAAGTAAGAAAAGAAGACAAAACAGAAAAGGTAGGCAAGTAGATAATTACAAGATGGCTGAAATGAATCGATGTGTATCAAGAATTATAATGAATGATGACCAGTAGGTGCACCAGTTAAAAGATAAAATGTTCAAACGAGATTTTTAAAAAATCTAGCTATGTCCTGTTTACAAAGGATGTATGTTTTTATTTTTTATTTTTACTGAAGTAAAGTTGATTTACAGTGTTGTGTTAATTTCTGCTGTACAACGAAGTCAGTTATACACTTATACATTATTTTTTCATTATGGTTTATTACAAAGATATTGAATATAGCTCCCTGTGCCCTACAGTAGGACCTTGTTGCTTATCCATCCTATGTATAATAGTTTCTGTCTGCCAACCCCAAGCTCCCAATCCATCCCTCGCTCCCTTGCCAGCCACAAGTCTGTTCTCTATGTCTGTGAGTTTGTTTCTGTTTTGGGACAGAGTTTTGGGGGATGATTTTTAAGAAAGGATATAGAAAGCTTGAAATTAAAGCACTGTGAAAGATACACCAGGTAAAAATGCAGGTAAGTATATTAGTATCAGACATAACAGATTCTAAGGCAAAAATCATTATCAGAGATAGACAGTTTCCATATAATGATACAAAAAGATTTAATTCTCAATTTGCATTCTAATAATATGGCCTCAAAAACTGACAGAACTACAAGGAGAAATACATAAACACAACTCTCTCAATAACTAATAGAATAAACTAACAAAAATTAGGAAGGCTATAAAAGATATCAATAGCACCATTAATAAGCTTAATCAAATGAACACATATACAGATTATAGCCAACAATTAATTATAAAACATGCAGTCTTTTCAAGAATACATGGAATATTTGTTCATATTGGTATAAGCCAGGCTGTATGAGGAGGTTCAATAAATTTCAAGGATTGGTATTATACTCAAAACATTCTCTAACCAGAATGCAACTATGTGAGAAACCATCAGACTAGAAAAATACTTGTGTTTAATATTTTAAAAACTCACTTCTGAACATTTGACGGGTCAAAGAGAAATAAAAACAGCGTGTTTAAAAGCAAATAATAATAAATACATTACATATCAAGACTTACGAGATGGAGCCATAGCAGTACCTGAAGGAAAGGTACAGACTTGAGTATTTATATTAGAAAAGAACAAAGTCTGGTTTAAAAAGCTAAGCTTCAAATAAAGGAAGGAAACAATATAGATAGGAACAGAGAGCTCTGAAACAGAGAACAAATGTACAAGAGAGAACTTGGGAGTCATCACTCTAAATTCTAGAGATTAAACCCACAATAAAAATCACACACGCAACATTTTAACCACACATCTGCAAATGCAGATGAAGTGAATAAACTCTGAGTAGTTAGGTATCAACTCTACTTTTTAACAGGTTTAAAGTATTTCATAATATTAACGTTAACACTTAGGCTTAAATTGAGACTATGTTGAAAACAAAAAAAAAAGTTTATACCATTTATAGGCAGAAAACCTTTGTTTTTTAACTTCAAAACTCAGGTGACTGAGCAGAAAAACTGTGGGTTTTTTTTTTTAAAGCCACACAGAGACAGGAAACCCCACCTGAGTGTGTTAGATGCCTCAAAAGGTCACAACACTAGCAGGACTAAGTGTTCAGGTGTCAGGCCAGGAGGAAATAGCAATCACTTGCTCCAAAGCAGAAAAATGAAGCATTGCTGACAGCTCACACTTGCCCTGTGTTCACAATGCCCATAGATTTTTCTCTCCCGCACACTTCAGCTATTTATGTGGACACACATTTATACCTTTAGTATAAAAAATAGTAACGGCTAACACTTACAGGACAGCGTATGTGCAAGGACTATTCCCGAGGCTTTACCTGTGTTCTTTCTAATCTTTACAACACAGCCACGTGCTATGGCCTCACTTGCTGACAGGCTCACTCTTAACTGGGTGGGGCCAAGACTTGGGGTCAAGTCTAGCTGATGCCTCCCTTCATCCATCCTCTTGCACACAAAGGCTGCAGGAAGATGTCTACAGAGCATCGTTAGTCCCAGACAGGCTTGGTCCAAGACCAGCCCCTGGAGCATGCACAAAGCACTCACCTTCTGAATAATATCCCGCAGAGCAAAATACTTCTCAGTGAGGTCCCCGGCCTCGCTCAGGGGGGCATCATAGTCATAGCTGGTGGGCTGTGGTTGGTAGGGGGTGTTGGCTCCTGGAAGACAAAACCATGCCACTAGTTACTACAGAAGGCCTTCTCCTGTGACAGTTTCTTATGGATTTGTGGAGGGGGTGAATAAGGAAACACATTAGAGCCAACTGTTAAGTGACACAGAGGTGGCCCTCCAGATGCAAGGTTTCTTCCTGCAGATGGCCCTCACTAAGCACCCTGGTGTCTACAAAGGACTTTCCCCATTTACTTTCTCGGCAACCCCAGCAGATATCCCCACACTGGATCAGCAGGGCATCTGAAGCTCCCAAAAAAGCCCCCAGACATCTCATAGCCAGCAGTGGCCAGGCCTATGGCATGACTCACATGTCTGACTATTAACCTTGCAGCTGTGATCTTGTTTATGACCTCCCCTGTGGCTAAAAAAAAGGTCCACGGTAGACACACAGGTTTCTGGGCCCAGGATCAGCAGCAAACCACTAAGAGGTCATCAGACCAAATAAACTGGGAGAATTTTATCATAATTTTTCCTACCCACAAAAAAAGACCATATAGGGACTTCCCTGGTGGTCCAGTGGTTAAGATTCTGTGCTTCCACTGCAGGGGACGAGGGTTCAATCCCTGCTCAGGGAACTAAGATCCCACATGCCAAGTGGTGTGGCAAAAAAAAAAAAAAAAGAGACCATATAGGAAATATCGGAATGGTGCATTTGCTTTGGAAAATACTGAGGCAGTTCCTCTAACTCTAAAAACAGAGTTAGTTACCATGAGAACCAGCAATTCCAATCCTAGGTGTGCAGTCAAAAGAACTGAAACAGAGGTTCAGACAAATACTTACACATCCATGTTCATAGCAATATTATTCATAATTGCCAAAAGAGGTGAAACAACCCACATGTCCATCACTGATGAACAGAGAAACAGAATGTAGTATATCCACATAATAGAATATTATTCCTCTATGAAAAAGAATAAAGTATGATACACACTACAATATGGATGAGCCTTGAGAAGATTATGCTTAAATGAAAGAAATTAAACACAAAAGACCACATACTGTGTGGTTCTACTTGTATTAAATGTCCAGAATAGGCACATCCATAAAGACAAAGAGTGGTGGCCAAGAGCTGGGAGAAGGGGCAGTGGGGCATTTCTTGAGTCTGAGGTTTCTTTTGGGGGTAATGAAAATGTTTTGGAATTAGATGGTGGTAATGACTGCACAAGTTTGTGCTAAACTAAACACCACTAGATCATATATTTAAAAAATCATCAGTTTTAGGGTATGTGAATTATGCCTCAACAAAATGTTTCTTAAAAAAGAAAGAGAAAAAAAGACCAGAATATATGAACAAGTACGTTATAGCCAGAGACTATGACTTGCCCAGTTAGCTTGATTTTAAACAATAGTTTCTAAATGTACAACTTACAGCCCTTAAAATTTTTTTAAAGAAAAATGATTTTGTAGGAATTCTCTGGCAGTCCAATGGTTAAGACTCCATGCTTCCAATGCACGGGGTATGTGTTTGATCCCCGGTCAAGGAACTAAGATCTCATATGCCGTAAAGTGTGACCAAATAAAAGAAAAATGATTTTTTGACCTATTGTATAGCCAGAAAACTCGATATTTTATAGTAACCTATTAGGGAAAAGAATCTGAAAAAGAAATATATATATATCTGTATCTATGTCTATCTATCTCTCTATCTGAATCATTTTGCTGTATACCTGAAATACACTGTAAAGTAACTATACTTCAATAAAATTAAAATAAAGAAAACCTAGAAAAATTCAAATTTACATAGGGAAAAAAATTCCACTTCTATGATTCTTACACATTTGTAAATTAAATTGAAATGTTGAATTAAATTGTAAAAAATAACTTCTGAACATCTAAAACAAGTATAGAAGGGTAATTCATAAGCATCCTAATGCTACTCATTCATATAACACTGATTATTTCATAACACCTGCATATTCAACTTTAAAAAATCATTCTCAATAGAAAAGTAAATTTCTCTCTTCCTAATAAATAAAAAATAAAAGTGATTTTTTAATATTATATAGGCAATCTTACATATTAGGAAATTTAGCAGAAGACAAACCAAAACAGAAGAATCACAGATGGCCATAGGCATGGGCAAAATCAAGCACCAGAAACAGTCTACCATTAGATTCTACAAACAAATGTTAAATTGCTCTTACCATTCCAATAGGCAAAATTGGTGCCACCTATAAACATGTACCTACAAAGAAACAAGAGAACAGATGAGCCCACAGCTCATCATGAACCCACAGCTTCACCATGAGCCCACAACCACAGAGGACACCCTTCCCTCCAAAAATTAACACTCACATGTTCACATTTGCCCCGAGAGCAAGCATATCATGAAGGGTGAAAGCCACCGCTTTAGGGTTGACTGTTGAATGACGTTGGCCCCAGTGATCTAACCATCCAGTGTAGAATTCAGAATTGATCTAAAAAGAAAGGGATATGGAACTTAGGACAGACTTAAACCTTCACACGCTGGGCATCCCAGTAACTACTGCCCTAGGTTATTCACTGAAAAACAGGTAGAGGGGGCAGCTGACATCCACTGCTTTACTGGGAACTGGGGACCAATGAGGACATTTCATAATAGCATTGCCTAAACTCAGGTCTCATGTGTGGACAATGCAGGTGTTCCTGGAAAGCTGTACCTGCATTAAAATCTTGTTGATCAATCCCCAGTTGAATAAGGGAGGAAAGTTTGTTGGGCAAAAGAATCAGATGACAAAACACGTTTATGAAATAATTAGCTCCAAATTCACCCTGTGTGTGAATCCAGATTTTCAGATCTCAGGTTGATTTTTTTTTTTTTTTTTAGTATAATAACTTTTTATTTGACATCTACAAGATTGTGGTATCTTGCAGCTTTTGACCAGGTTTATACAATCTCAGTTTCTCAATAGTGCAACCTGTGCAAGCAAAAAAAGTAAAGGGGAAAAAAAAAAGGAAACAAAAAGACCAATTGTCCCCTCACTTGTTTACCATGGAGTGCTGATAGAGCAATTCAGCAATTTGGACGAACTCATAGATCAAATCAAGTTACCGCTCCTGAATATGTGTTTCTGATTTCTGAATTGGCAGGAGAACAAAGATTTGCATCTATTGTTGCTAAAAGACTTGAGAGTTTGGGTGCACTTACACATGGAGACAGAAGAGCAACAGAACCTAGAGATCTGAGCCGGTTCAACACAAGAAGTGACTTATTTTAATTGTAGAATAATTTAATTGAATTGAAGAATAATTGATTTACAGTGTTGTGCCAATCTCTGCTGTAAGCACAGTGACATATCGACATTCTTTAGATCTCAGACTGACTTAATGTGTGGTAGAAATATTGTCCAAATATTCTAGCGCTTGGTGTTTCTGTTGGGCATGACCCTGCCAAGCCCTTGTCTACAAAAGGAAAGAGAAATCTGGATGTGTTCTGGGGACTTCCTGTCTCAGGCTGCAGGAAACAGCTTCACTCAGAGTCTGTGAACATGGGTTCTGCATGACTCAGGAAGCAGAGACCAGGTTCAGAAAAGGCTGCTTTGTACAAAGGTGGGTACACAGTCAGGGCAGCCTGACCTGCTGCAGGGAAGACACTCCTTACGTGAGGCCAAGTAACAACAACTGCGTGGAAAAGGGAGGCGGAGAGAGGGACACATTAACTATGGGCTGAGCACGCCTGCCAGGACCTCACTGGCGTCTCTGCCTCCCAGCCGCCCACAAAGCATGCCGCAGAACCCTGCAACTCCTGGAGCGGCTGGCACCCACATCTCCTGGCTGCTTGTCGGAAGCTCAGTGCCCCGCTCCCCAGACCCAGTCAATGTCTGCATTTTCACAAGACTCCTATGTGATTTCTAAGCAGATTAAAGGCGGGGCAGCTCAGTCACAAAGAACTCTCAAGAAACACATACCCGACCTCAGGTCCTGGCGTGAGGACACACTCACCAGGTGTACAAGCAGGGGCACGCGACACAGTCTCTGAGCCTCACTGAAAAAGGAGCTCTCATAATACCACTTGTGAGAGCCGCCGCAAGGACCGAAGGCGACAAGCTACACCAGGGTGCAGAGCCTGGGACTTCCCTGGTGCTCCAGTGCTTAAGAACCTGCCTTGCAATCCAGGGGATGTGGGTTTGATCCCTGGTAGGAGAACTAGGATCCATTCCGGAGGGGACAGAATGGGGACCGCAGTGAACATCCCCCCTCCTTAAGCTCTGCTTCTTTTTTTCGTTTGCATTAGAAAAAATAAATTGTATTTATTTTTCTTTCTTTCTTTAATGATTTGACTGCACTGGGTCTTCATTGCAGCGAGCAGGCTTCTCTAGTTGCAGCACATGGGCTCAGTTGCCCCTCCAGCGCAGGGCCTTAGTGTTGAGCAGGAGCACTGCTTCAGCTGTTTCCCATGTGTCCAGAAGGCAGTCTCTAGAGCCCCATCAGTTCTGACCCCAGACCCAGGGAAACCAAGGATCCACTCCCACCCTTCACAGCACCTCATCACTCTCCCCCCACAGCAGAAATGAAGTCTGTACGACCAAGTGGTCTCCCCATGCCTCACCCCTGACTCTTACCAGGGGTCCTCTGGGCTCAAGGCTTCTCTGGAGCATGAAAGCAGCTGTGAGGTTGGTACCTGAACAATGAGAAAGAGGAGAGAGGTCAGCTATGGGAGTGACAAGTTCACGAAAAAAGATTCCTTTGGAGACTTTCCAAAGGAAGTGGGTCCAGTGGTTAAGAATCTGCCTTGCAGGGACTTCCACCTGCCAATGCAGGGGACACGGGTTCGATCCCACTTGCAGGAGAGCAGCTAAGCCCAAGAGAATCTGTGCTTCACAGCGAGAGATCCTGAGTGCCGCAGCTAAGACCTGGTGCAGCCAAGTGCGGAATAAATTCATTTCTTAAAAAAGAGGACTTTCCCTGGTGACACACTGGGTAAGAATCCACCTGCTGATACAGGGGACACGGGTTTGATCCCAGGTCTGGGCAGATCCCACATGAGACAGAGCAACCAAGTCCATGTGCCACATCTACTGCGCCCATGGGCTGCCACTCCTGAAGCTCAAGCGCCCAGAGCCCACAACAAGAGAAGCCAGCTCAGGGAGAAGCCCGTGTACGGCAACAAACAGTCACCCCCGCCCGCTGCAACCAGAGAAAGCCCGTGTGCAGCCACGAAGACCCAGCACAGTTGAAAATAAATTAATTAAAAAAAAAAAAAGATTCCTTTGCAGGACTTGAGCCTCCGGCTCCCTGCCCTCCCTCATACCCCCATGGGCCTGCACACCTCCAAGCCAGCTTTAGATGAGGACTGCTTTAGGTGGGGACTCAGACCATACATCCGATAGAGGTGGGGACCACAGAATGATGTTTCCTTTGTGAACAGTGTCTGGGCCTCTCCTCATTCCTTTGGGAGACCATGACACAGGCCTTGCGCTTCCTCTGTGTCCCCAGAGCCTAGACACGTGGCTGGTGTGCATCTCTCTCCACTCGGGTATCTCATCTAGACACGTGGCTGGTGTGCATCTCTCTCCACTCAGGTATCTCATCTAGACACGCGGCTGATGTGCATCTCTCTCCACTCGGGTATCTGGTTGGCCGAGCTGCTCCCTACACGATGACCCTGCTTTGAACATACTTCCTGGTGCCTCCACAGCACTGTATGCATCACAGTGCCACAAATTAGAGCCAGACATGGGAAAACAGACTAGTTCCAAATTGGGAAAGGAGTACGTCAAGGCTGTATATTGTCACCCTGCTTATTTAACTCATATGCAGAGTACATCATGAGAAATGCTGGGCTGGAGGAAGCACAAGCTGGAATCAAGACTGCTGGGAGAAATATCAATAACTTCAGATATGCAGATGACACCACCCTTATGGCAGAAAGTGAAGAGGAACTAAAGAGCCTCTTGATGAAAGTCAAAGAGGAGAGTGAAAAAGCTGGCTTAAAACTCAGCATTCAAAAAACTGAGATCATGGCATCTGGTCCCATCACTTCATGGCAAATAGATGGGGAAACAGTAGAAACAGTGGCAAACTTTATTTTGGGGGCTTCAAAATCACTGCACATAGTGACTGCCACCATGAAATGAAAAGATGCTTGATCCTTGGAAGAAAAATTGACAAACCTAGATAGCATATTAAAAAGCAGAGACATTACTTTGCCAAAAAAGGTCCATCTAGTCAAGGCTATGGTTTTTCCAGTAGTCATGTATGGATGTGAGAGTTGGACCATAAAGAAAACTGAGCACCAAAGAATTGATGCTTTTGAACTGTGGTGTCAGAGAAGACTCTTGAGAGTCCCTTGGACATCAAGGAGATCCAACCAGTCCATCCTAAAGGAGATCAGTCCTGGGTGTTCATTGGAAGGACTGATGCTGAAGCTGAAACTCTAATACTTTGGCCACTGATGCAAAAAACTGACTCACTGGAAAAGACCCTGATGCTGGGAAAGATGGAGGGCAGGAGGAGAAGGGGACAACAGAGGATGAGATGGTTGGATGGCATCACCAACTCAATGGACATATGCTTGAGCAAGGTTCGGGAGATGGTGAGGGAGAGGAGGCCTGGCGTGCGGCAGTTCATGGGGTCACAAAGAGTCGGACATGACTGAGCAACTGAACAACAACAAATAATTAACAAATCAGAGGGACAAATTGTGCTCTAATTACATTTATCCTGAATCACAGAGTATACTCTGTATTTTAATTTGTACATCTCAAGCCATTCCAGACCACTTGTGCTCAATTTTTGTCTTCTGAAGTGTCCCATTAGGATGTCTGTGTCTCATCTTGCTTCCCACATCTTCTGTTCTTCCCCCGCTCTTCTAAAAAGAGAAAGGGTTTCTCCACAGAGAAGTAATGAGCACAAACAGTGTCTCTCCAGCCAGAGTCAAGGACACCCTGGCCCACACTGTACTGTCCAGTTCCTGCAGCAGGTGTCCTGGAGTGCAAGGACGCCAGCCAAGTCTCCAAATAACCCCTCAACGTCGGACAAGTCTTGGGCTTCTCTGTGAGGCTAGCTCTCAGAAGAGAAAGTGATGATCAAGAAAGAGTGGACTTTCATTTACTTTATGGCTGTAAATTTCTCACTATTAACTAAGCATTAGGTGGTTTCTAGATCTTTTTTAAAATTTTTATTGGAGTATAGTTGATTTACAATGTTGTGATAGTTTCAGGGGTACAGCAAAGTGAATCAGTTATACATATACATATATCTACTCTCTTATTTTTTTTTTTTTTTAGGTTCTTTCTCATATAGGTTATTACAGACTACTAAGGAGAGTTCCCTGAGCCATACAGCAGCTTTTATATGTTATCTATTTAACACATAGTAGATCCAACCAGTCCATCCTAAAGGAGATCAGTCCTGGGTGTTCATTGGAAGGACTGATGCTGAAGCTGAAACTCCAACACTTTGGCCACCTGATGCAAGGAGCTGACTCACTGGAAAAGACACTGATGCTGGGAAGGATTGGGGGTGGGAGGAGAAGGGGACGACGACGGAGGATGAGATGGCTGGATGGCATCACCGACTCGATGGACATGGGTTTGGGTGGACTCTGGGAGTTGGTGATGGACAGGGAGGCCTGGTGTGCTGCGGTTCATGGGGTCACAAAGAGTCGGACACGACTGAGCGACTGAACTGAAGCGAACAATCTCCCAATTTATCCCTCCTCCCGCCTTATCCCCTGATAACCATATTTGTTTTCTACATCTGTGACTCTATTCCTATTTCATAAGTTCATTTACACCTCCCCTTTTTTCTAGATTCCACATATAAGTGATATCATGTGACATTTGTCTTTCTGCATCTGACTGCCGTCACTCAGTATGACAATCTGTAGGTTCATCCATGTTGCTGCAAATGGCATTATTTCGCTCTTTTATGGCTAATATTCCTCGGCATGTGTGCACTGCATCTACTTTATCCATTCCTCTGCTGATGGACATTTAGCTTGCTTCTATGTCCCGGCTATTGTAGACAGTGCTGCACTTAACGCTGGGGGTGCATGTATCTTTTTGAATTCTAGTTTTCTTCTGCTCTACCCTCAGGAGTGGGATTACTGGATCATATGGTAGTTTTAGTTTTTAAGGAATCTCTATACTGTTCTCCATAGTGACTGTTACCAACTTACATTCCCACCAACAGAGTGAGAGGATTCCCTTTGCTCCACACCTTCTCCAGCATTTACTGTTTGTAAATTTTTAGATGATGGCCACTCTGATTGATGTGTGGTGATACTTCATGGTAGTTTTGGTTTACATTTCTATAATTATTAATATTAGTGATGTTGAACCTCTTTTCATGTGCTTTTTGACCATTTGTATGTCCTCTTTGGAAAGATGTCTACTTAGATCTTTTCTCCATCTCTTGATTGGATTATTTGGTGTTTTTAGTTTTTGGCTTCCAGATCTTGAAACCTGCTCTCAAGAGCCGCTCCTGGGATCTGACCCCAGGCATTGCCCCTTACACACTCCAATAAATGAAGTCGCCACCATCCCACCTGCCCCAGGCACACTGGCCTTGAGTGCGCTCTTGAACCCACAGTGGTAGCAACCATGCTGTCACCCCACATACAAATAACACTTATAACTAACTTGTGATAATCCTCGATTTGTTCCTCCCAACAGAAAAACACTGTGCTTTTTCATCGCCGTGTTAGGAAATGTGCCAAAGCAGGAGGAAACCATCGTGCCACTTCCTGTGCAGCTCTTTGTAGGTGACTGACTTCATCACCAAGCGCTCTGAGCAATACCATGTCTCTAGAAACACTCAGCTCACTGGGAGCCAGTTACCTCTTTGTAGTGGAGAAGAATTTCTTTAAAAATGCAACTTCAGTCTGAACACCCTTCTCTACAGAAGGCAATGCTGGACGTGTCTCCTCCCTCAGACAGGACAACAGTGGGGTCTTTATGCTACTTGAAGAGCTCGTCTTTTGGGCGAGTGGGGTAACGTTTTATTTTGAAATCATCCCAAATTTATAGGAAAACTGTGAGAATAATACAAAGAACTTATTTTCCCTTCACCCAGGTTCCCCAATTGTTAACATTTTACCACATCCATTGGTTTTTTTTCCTCTCTATATAAATATGCACATTTTTTTTTTCTGAGCTGTTTGAGAATAAATTGTAGACAGGATGGTCCTTTATCCCTAAGTACTTCAGCATGTATCCCCAAGAGCAAGAGCATTCTTTAAATAAATACAATACAATGATAAAAAAAACAGGAAATTAACATGGATAGAATACCATTATCTAAAGGCTTTATTCAAAAATTTCAATTGTCTCAATATTGTCCTTCATAATAACAACAACTAAAACAAACAGAGAAAAAAGTCCAGGACCCTTTTCAGGATCACATTGCACTTAGCCATGATGCCTTTTATAAAAGCCGCTCTCAACCCACATGAAGATTTTTTAATGTCATTTCAGCCCGAGCACCCCAGCCACACTGTGGCTTACACAGCACGAATGCATCAGGAAAGACGATTCTTTGCAGCGTCTTCCAAACCACCTCCGGCCCATCACAGTTCCCAGTGTTATGAGTTATACAGAAAGAAGACGGAAGTGCCAGGTATGTTCTCTGCACTCCAGAGCTGACCTCAGAGGTCACAGTGGCCTGAACCCGGCCCAAGCATCCAGCCACACCTTGGGGGCACAGGGGGCGGGGGGGCGGGCAGGTGTAGAGAAGAACAGTACATCCCAGACACAGCCTGAAAGGTGGAGCTCCTCCAGCTGGGGGAACCCCTGGCAGCAGCCCCTAAGAAAACAGGACTCCAGGCTGCAGCCAGCTCCGCCAAGGCTGGAAACAGAGCCTGTGTCCTAAGGGCCAACTCAGCTGACATCAAACCATCTCCGCCACCAAGGCGTGCTTTATCAAGTATTCTATTTTACCGTTACAGATAAAGGAAAATTTAGGAAATCCTACTCAATATGCCCAAGCCACTTAAACAATAGCTGCCTAGAGCAACTGACCGAGTAAAAGGCCCAGATCCGCCGGCTGAGCTGGGTTTCTGCAGATACCAACCTGCGTTGAAGTCCACGGTGGCATAGAGCCCCTGGAGCGCCCCGCACTGCAGAAGCCTCTCATTCAGCCCGTCCGTGGTGAACAGAAGCACGTCCTCACCCAGGTGGTCGTGGAAACGCTTCTGCAGGAAACGCAAGTAGTCGTAATCACAGGAATAGTAGCTGCCATATTCATTTTCAACCTGCAAGTTTAAAAAAGAAAGAAAGTGAAGTCGCTCAGTTGTGTCTGACTCTTTGCGACCCCATGGACTCTAGCCCACCAGGCTCCACCATTCATGGAATTTTCTAGGCAAGAATACTGGAGTGGGTTGCCATTTCCTTCTCCAGGGGATCTTCCCAACCTACGGATCTAACCCGAGTCTCCCGTGTTGCGGGCAGACGCTTTACCATCTGAGTCACCAGGGAATCCCATAGTTTAAAAAAGTTTAAAAAAGAGGAGGGGAAAGAAATCAGAAGACTCCAGCATTCTAAGGCAAACTGTTGTTTGGAGAAACTCCCCAAGCCTCTCTGAGATGATGAGGCTTAGTGGTCCCCTCCCCCTAAATATCTCCTACACGTGATCCTCAAAACTCATTTTCCAAAGAGCAACTCAGCATAAAAACCTAAGCCTGTGAGTCACAAGTAAGACCCGTTGCAGCCAAATGAATAAATAAATATTTTTTTTAAAAATCTTAAGAGGTATAGAGTTTAATGAAGGAAGCATGACACTAAAAAAATACACATAATACAACTTCCCGAACAGAAAATCCAAACCAGTTAAAAACAAACTATAAGTGTGGGTGTGCAGATAGTTGGTTGGTAGAAGTGTAAAAAAAAGCAAAAAACTGACGGTCGTGAAAGTCAGGACAGTGAGAAAAAGTAGAGCATGATCAGGAAGCCTCTAGGGTCCTGGCCACATACCATTTCCCATCTTGGGTGGCCATTCTGTGGCTGTTTTCTCCACAGTGCTTCATTCGCTGCACATTAATGTGTGTGTGTTACAGCTCACAATTTCACAAAAATTTACAAGTTGCCCAAACATAAAAATTTCAACCGGCACACAACACAAAACAAAGTTTTGTGATACGAGGGATATGTTGTCTTTGAACATGAGCATAAGAAACCAAGAGCCCCCCAGAAGGGATAGTTAGGGGGTTCGGGATTAGCCCGTCTGCAGCACTACACTTAAAATGGATAACCAAGAAAGACCTACTGTACAGTGCAGGAGCCCTGCTCAGTGTTACGTGGCAGCCTGGATGGGAGGGGAGGGCGGGGGAGAGCGGATCCGTGTATATCTGAGTCGCTTCGCTATGCACCTGAAACTATCATGGCGTTGTTAGTAATTGTTAACTCCAACACAAAATAAAAAGTTAACGCAAAAGAAACCGTGAGCCCCCAGAAAACAGGTGTCCAGCCTGAGGGAAGCCGGGAGCGGAGGTTGACGGAGTTTCCCCAGAGGGATTACCCGAGGCAGCTCTAGACAGAAAGGCACTGGTCAAGGAAGCGAGACAGGTGGAGAGCGCTCCTCAGAGAGCAGGCTGTTTGCAGAATTGCTGGTGGCTCCAGGAGGCCTGTGGACACAGTCGGGGTGTGGGGAGGGTGGGGAGTGAGGCAGAGGAACCAAATACTACCATCACTGTTTAAAAGCACTGCCTTCCAAATGGCTTAATGCGCGATGGTTTTCTCAGCAAGAATCCCTCTGACTGTACTGTCAAGGTATGGGTTCAAAAGGCAGAATGGGGACCTCCCGGCTGGTCCAGTGATTAAGACTCCATGCTTCCAACACAGGGGACGCAGGTTCAAGCCCTAGTCCCTTTGAAAACAAATAAAGGAAAGCTTCGTAAACACTGGCAAGGTACATCCCCCCTCATTTTCTTTTTCCTCCTTTTAATTAAGAGCTATTTATAGGGACTTCCCTGGTGGTCCTGTGCTGAAGACTCTGCTCCCAATGCAGGGGGCATAGGTTCAATCCCTGGTTGGGGAACTAAGATCCCACAGGCTGCACAACACAGCCAAAAAGAAGAAAACAGGTACTTAAATGGCTGTGTCTTCCTTCATCATCTGGCTGCCAAGGAGTTCAGAGCTAACTTTAAGGTCAGCTCTAGCAACAAAGTGGGTTCACAGCCTCTGCACCCCAAGTTCTTTTCTGGCCATGCCCAAGCTGACATCGTCGATCTTCACTTACTTTTTTCAAGCCTTGTTTATCCATTAACATCATTATATTACAGTAAAATGTAGGAGTGTATCTTAAACAGGATTGTAATTAATGCATACACATAATTTGGTTCGCTTTTTAGAGAAAGAGAGAAAAGCTCCACACTGGCAAGACAGCTGAGCGCTGTGGTCACAGGCACAGACATCAAAGGCCCAAGAGTCCTCATGCAAATCTCAGCTCTGCCTCTTCTCATCCATGTGGCTCCACCTGTAAAACGTCTGTCTGTCTGTAAGAGGTGAGTGTGCCTTCCCCACTGGGCTGCATGAGGAGCCCCTGAGCCGATGCACAACACGCAGCACCTTGTGAAAGCTCAAAATGCCGGCAACAAAGCGTATATTCAAGTTCTCTATCATCGCCAAGGAGGGGAAAGGAGAGGCGGGGCAGGGGAAAGGAGAAACACACAGAAAAGGGCTTGAAAGACACACAGCAGAAGTCGAAGTGAGATTCCAAGGAACACTGATTGTTCTAGAGCAGGAGTTTGCTAACTTTTTCAGTTAAGGGACAGAGAGCAAACACTAGGGGCTTTGGGGCCATAAGTCTCCGTCTCAGCTACTCGAGCACGTCACTGTGGTGCCCGAGCACCCCAGATGATGCATAGATGGCTGTGTGCCAATGGCACTGATTTACCACAACAGGCAGAGGGCCCCTATTGCAGGTTGCAGATACTTGCTCTAGGATAATCATCTCACCCTGTAAGCTCCTAAGTACCCTACATACGAACCTTCAAGCTGTGAACTATCAAAGATGTGAATGTGCCCAGAGAAAGGATGAAGAGAAACAAGAGGAAGGTGAAGAAACTGAAGAACTGAAAAGATTCACAACGCAGGGAAGTGGCAAGGCAATTTTCTTGACTTGAGGAACCCCTGTTTGTTAGTTTTCTAGGCACGGGACCCAAATGTAGAACAGTTCACAAAGATTGCTGGAGCTGCTCAGAATGCAGTCCAGCGCTACTGCTGTCATCTATGACGACAAAAAAAGAGATACTGCCTAGATATCGCTGGATCACTTTCCAAGAGAGTAGACAGAATTGTTTGTCTATGACAAACCTAGACAGTGTATTGAAAAGCAGAGATATTACTTTGCTGACAAAGGTTTGTGTAGTCAAAGTTATGGTTTTTTCCAGTAGCCATGTACAGATGTGAGAGTTGGATGATAAAGAAGGCTGAGCACCAAAGAATTGATGCTTTCAAACTATGGTCCTGAAGAAGACTCTTGCGAGTCCCTTGGACAACAAGAAGATCAAACCAGTCAATCCTAAAGGAAATCAACCCAGAATATTCACTGGAAGGACTGACACTGAAACTGGAGCTCCAACACTTTGGCCACCTGATGCAAAGAGCTGACTCACTGGAAAAGATCCTGATGCTGGAAAAGATTGAAGGCAGAAGGAGAAGGAAGCGACAGAGGAGGAGATCGTGGGTGGCATCACCAACACAATGGACATGAGTTTGAGCAAATTCCGATAGATGGTGAAGGACAGGGAACCTGGAGTGCTGCAGTCCATGGGGTCACAGAGAGCCGGACACGACCGAGCAACTGAACAACAGATAGAATTGATAGAATTGATCCAGCAAGGAACCAGAACCTGCACCATCAGCATTAGGCATGGATGAAATCAAAGCTTGTCCTCCGTCCCCTATCGCTGACGACCCTTCAGCTCTGCCATCTCCCACCTCGTCTCCCTTCTCCAGTCAGTCGCTCTTGCCTGTTCGCTTGATGCCAGCCCCTGTGTGCCAGTTGTTGTACTGTCCCACTATACTTTTCAAGGTACTGTACTGTAAGATTGAAAATGTTTTCTTTTTTGTGTTTGTTTTTTAATGTGTTATTTGTGTGGAAAGTATTATAAACTTATTATAGTACAGTACCATATAGCCATTTGTGTTAGTTGGGTACTTGGGCTAACTTTGTTGGACTTAGGAACAAATTAGACTTAGGAACGTGCTCTTGGAATGAAACTCGTTCATACATAGGGGATTTACTGTAAAGCAACAAAGACATTTTCAGTTGTTGACCTTCCAAAACAACAGGTATAAACAGAGGGAGTCCCTCATGACGAGTGCCCCACAAGTTAGGTTGTAGGGTAGGAGGCCCCCATTCCTGATTACCAAGGGGCAAAAGGATTAGGTGGGATCTGAGCAGGCAGAGAGATGTGGGGAGGAAAAAGAGGAGGAAACTGAGTCCCCTGGCAGGATCCACAGTGAAGTTCATGTCACCTGGGGTTGCCAGGGATGGATACAGGGGGAAACATGCCCACCGTCCACCCCTCTAAATCAGTCAACTTTGCTCTCCTGTGCAGAGTTCGTATTTGATGACATTTTGAAAGTGAAAGTGAAAGTGTTAGTCACTCAGTCGTGTCCAACTCTGTGCTACCCCAGGCCTCTGTGCTACCTACAGGCTACAGGCCTGTAGCCTGCCAGACTCCTTTGTCCATGGAATTCTCCAGGCAAGAATACTGGAGTGGATTGCCATTCCCTTCTCCAGGGATGACATTTTAGTGCCTTTCAATAACCAAAAGACACAGAAAACTTGTGAGCAAAAATTGAAAGTGATTTAGGGGGTACTTCCCTGGGTGTCCAGTGGCTAAGACTTCTTGCTTCCAATGCAGGGGGCCTGGGTGTGATCCCTGGTCAGGGAACTAGATCCCACATGCCCCAACTAAGAGTTAGCATGCTGCAACTGAAGATCCTGCATGCTGCAACTAAGACCCAGCACAACCAAGTAAATAAATAAAATTTTTTTTTAAAAAGTGACTTAGAAGCAAAGGGCTTTCCAGGTGGCTCAATGGTAAAGAAGCTGCCTGTCAATGCTGGAGATGCAAGAGACGTGGGTTTGATCTCTTCGTTGGGAAGATCCCCTGGAGGAGGATATGGCTACCCACTCTAGTGTTCTTGCCTGGAGAATCCCATGGACAGAGGAGCCTGGTGGGCTACGGTCCATGGGGTCACAAAGAGTTGAATGTGACTAAGCAACTCAACAACAACAAAAAAAGTAAAAAACAGTGGGAACTGAGGAAAACCTGAGATCAAGAGGAAGGAAGAAGACCCAGCTAGGCAGACACATCCAGTTGCAGCCTTGAAATCTTCATGTAGGAAAATGGGCTCCTATCAGCTTACCTGGTGCAGACTCAGGACAGGTGGGGGGCAGTGAACGCTACCAGCAGGCCATCTCTCTGGGAATAGCGCCTGGCCTTCCTCTGCCACGCGGTGTCAGAGCAGGCACCCTGGTCAGCCCGGCCCTCTTGCTGCACCCTGCGTATTCGTTTGTTAGTGTTTTTTTTTGGTGGGGGGGCTGCCCCACACAGCTTGTAGGATCTTAATTCCCTGACCCGGGGGTGAGCCCAGGCCACAGCAGTGACAGGGCAGAGTCCTAACAACTGGACCGCCACGGAACCCCCTACAGCCTGTATCTTAAGCGCACAGAAATGGCCAAGCTCCCTCCCCACCATGACCATCCCTACAAACAGTGAACAGTGCTGGTCCCAAGTGCTGGCCCACATTCCCCTAGGGAGCGCTGCACACACCCCATGCTGGTCCGGGACACAGCCAGTTTTACGTAACATACTCTCTGCAATAAGAGAACCCTTGCAAAATGACCAACAAAGATGGTTTTGTCTGACCTAAGTCATTTTACAAACATCGAAAATCACAAGTGAATCGATCTTTCTCTTGGAACACTCTTGCCACATGACATACTCCTTGATCTACCAGTCACTGCAAAGAGAAAAACATATGGAAGAAGGAAGGTGAGGGCAGGAAGTGGGAGAAAAAACACAGTGGCCCCAGCTCACCGCATCCTCTTTCCACACCCACGGGAGCCAACGACCAAGGTGATACAGACACCAAAGTGGGTCAGTCCGGGGTGCGTCCCTGCAGCCAGAAGGCTCGTGGGAGCAGAGGGGAGCCAGGCTGCAATCCTTACTGCCACCGGCCAGCTGCGTGACCTTGGCCCAGTCACTTAACCTCTTTGGCGACGGTGGCTGGGATAACTGACTGGCATCTGCAGGGCAGCCAGCACAGTCTCACAGAGGGCATTCAAAAATGGTAAAGCCCTATCAAAACGCAATTTAAATCAAGTACCGCCTGTGGCACTGCCTCTTAGAGATAGACACAAGAGGATAAACTGCAAGGACCTTACTGTAGAGCCCAGGGAACTATATTCAACATCTTGTCATAACCTATAATGGGAAAGAATCTAAAACTGAATGACGTTGCCGGACACCTGCAACTCACACAACATAGCAAATCAACTACACTTCAATTCTAAAAAGAAAAAAGAAAGAAAGAAATAGGCACATGAGGCTCCCGTCTGCTTCACTCCCATATACTGTGTGGATAAATGGAAACCTCCCCCTACCCACCTGGGCTCCATGATTACCTGCACTGTGATAATCGGGCCTCCATTCTTGTAGAGGAGGGGCCTCATCTTGGGCAGAAGGACCCCCAACCACTTGTCCACAGCCGCAAGGTAATCTGGAAAACAACCAGGTTTAACACCATCACACATCTTGTGTCTACAAAGAGGCACCATGCAGTCTATTATCCTGGAGCTGGCAGCAGAGATCAAACAGACTGGATTCAACCACTACCTTCTGAAACGGGGGTATCACGCGCACTCCAAGTCTGATAAAAGTTGTCCCGCCTGGAGTTGTCTGCTCAGCGGAGACTTTGGAGGACCAGTGAGCCTGGTGTCGGCCCCTGCCGCTAGGACCACAAGCCTGCAGCACAGAAGGCATCTGCCAATGTTTGTTGAATGACTGAGTGACGGGTCCTCCTCTGTCACAGCTGAGTTTTTTAAAAATTAAGTTCTAATCAACTATACATTTACACTGTCAAATGGGGATAAGTACGCAGTTCATAAAGCTGCTGTATGTATTAAATGAGACAGTACGTGGGAAAACACTAATAATACACTAAAAATGTAAAACGTGAGGGTAGTACACTAAGAAGAAAAGGCACGCAGAGTGTAATGTACTAGCCTTTTATACAGCAGATTTAATCATTGTTAGCTGCTCTTATGACCAGCTTCACCCCCAAGAGAAATGAAGTCTTCAGAAGACAGAAATGCAGCTAAGAACTCTACTGAGTACTCCACAACGACCTACATGGAGACAGAATCTCAAAAATATGCATAGCTGATTCACTGTGCTGTACAGCAGAAAGTAGCACCACATTGTAAGTCAACTACACGCCAGCAACAATAAATGCACCTAATCAGGGCCTGAAGACTGATCAGGGTTTATAGCTAGATAAGGGAAAAACCTATCACTCACAGATCACTCTGTAGAAGCAGATGAAGAGACATCCAGTGACGCCACCACAGAAACTACGTCTGCCCTTCTGGTTAACTGGGAGTCATCCCCCATCAAATCACAGACTGAATGGAGGCAGAGAAAGCATTCAAGTCAGTCAGTCAACCGCAGATAGGGCTCAGTGCCAATTCAAAGAGTTACCAGGGCATCGATGAGATCTGGTCGGATTGTTCAAACAATCCGTCTTTCCTACACACTCAGTGTCTGATGGAGAATGATGGACACCCACACTTTTGCTAAACTTTCAGAAGCATTCACCCAGGAGTACCCCAGCCTTTGAAATATTGTATCTGACCCTTTGGATATAAAGTATCTGAACTTTCTTAAATTCTCTTACAACATCTCTAACAACTCACCTGGATCCGAAGAACGCAGAACAATAGATTTTTTCTCCAGCAGCCAAGCAGGTAATCCTCCCTAGGATGGGAAAACAAGCAAACAAATAAAAAAAAGGAAACCATTTTAAGGTCTTAGGGGAGATAGAAATTATTAATACTACTAGCAGTGAGAGTAAAGAAGAAATGTGTCATGCAGAACAGGTATTTGAGCTAGGCTTTCTGGTTTGTAACTTTCAGGGCAATGAGACATTGTAAACATAATAAAGAACAAGATCACTCTGCATGAATGCCATGTTTTGAGAATCAAAGATTTTTCTATAGATTGCTCCCCTGAACCTCACATCTACCCTGTGGGGCAGACAGAGGTCACTTCATGAACTCCTCTTAACAGATGAGGAAACTGACTTCTGTCTGTGACCACCCGGAGGAGGACCCATACCTTCTTACCCCTCCCTGCTCCTCTCTGCCTGGCCACCTCCTAAGGTGAAAGACATGTGGGCTTTCTTAGCTACAGGCCCGTGCTATCTGGGATGAGACTCATCCACAGCGCTTTCATTCCCTTTCCCCCAGAGCCCCGTCTGCCCACACACCAGGCAGACAAGGCCAGGTTAGGCGCACTCACCATGTCCCACTCTGCACAGATGTAGGGTCCAGGCCTCAGGATGACCAGCAGACCCAGTTCATGAGCCAGCTGAATGAAATGCTCCACATCATGGTCCCCGGAGAAATTGTACTGTCCAGGCTGCAGCTCGTGGAAGTTCCAGGCCACGTACCTGCCAAGACGCACATGGCTCCTTCCTCAAAATAGCTCAAAAGTCCAGGTGTCCCATACAAATTTCTAAACCACTCTGCAGAACTATAAACCCACAGGACACACACAGACATCTTCCGAAGGCAGCTCTTGAGAAAAAACTCTTGTTTTGAGCTTTCACAGCAGCTACCCAGATAATCAAAGTTGTGGGGACACTTTTAAGTGTATGTTCCACAAAAGATGCCCATTCCTATTTAATGCTTGATTAAAAAAAAAAAAAATATATATATATATAGAGAGAGAGTTCCCTGGTGGCCTAGTGGTTAGGATTCCGGGCTTTCACTGACAGGGCTGGGGTTCAGTATCTGGTTGGGGAACTGAGATCCTGCAAGCCACAAGGCATGGCCAAAAAAGAAAAAATACATAGTTACATGGACACAAACTTCTACTGTGTAAAAATTACATGTGCCTGTGTAAGGCTTAGGAAAAATGAAAGTTATCCGTGTTAAGGTCATAAGCGATATACTTACTTTTTGAAAAATGTTTTTCAATAAAAACGAAAAAGCCTCCAAACCCTGTGTCCTCCTAACCAAAAATTTTATCAGGAATACCCTGAAGGAGGTGAAGTAACAAGAACTCTGACCAGTTCCCCTGACTGCCTGCAGCACCGGACACAAATTTAAATACGAAGCTATCCATTGCCATCACAAAGGTCTCTCTGATGACCCCTGACTTATGGTTTCAGGGTTCCCTGGAACCATTTTGGTCTCCGAGAACTCAGTTTAGTTTTAAAACTTTAGTTTTAGGGCTAAAACTACAGACAGGCCCCAGTGGTCCTACAACCAGGAGAATGAGTGGGACTCTCCCTAACCATCTGTCCCAGGAGTCTGCTGCTGGATTTTCTCATACTTTATCTTTGAAAAGTTATCAGCAATCCACATCAGCAACACAAAAACCAGAGTGGCCAGCCACCCCAACTTCCTTCTCAATTAGTCACTTTGAAACAAACAGAAGAGATGAGGAGAGATAGTTATTGGGGGTGATTCTGTAATCCTGGGCCATAGAATCACCCCAGCAGAACCACACAGACAAACTAGGTTTCAGGGATCTACCCAACAAGGCATGTTCCCCTAGGAGCTGAGAGGAGCTGTGGCCACCTACAAACACACTGATCTTCAAATCTCAGCTGGATTTCCGTCCAAAAGCACATGCCTCGGCAAATTTCAGATTTATCAGTTGCATTCGGTAATAGTGAACTTGGAGAAATGGCATCATCCATGTCGTATGTCCTGCACACAGCAAATCCTCAATCATTGTTACTTCCCTTTGCCTTTTTAAGCTGATATTCATTTCATGATTTCTTCTGACAAAGTTCAAGGTTGGAAGAAGTAGTTAACTGTCTAAAGAAGTGACACCCAAGCCCACGACAAACCTCTCCCAGGAGACTGTGCATGCTAAGTCACTTCGTGTCCGACTCTCTGCAACACTATGGACTGTGGCCTGCCAGGCTCCTCTCTCCATGGGATTTCCCAGGCCAGAATACTGGAGTGGGACACCAGGCCATGTTATTCCCGTTCTGAGCAACGAAACCTTTGCACAGAGAGATGCAGCTGGCCCCCCACTCCAGGCGTGGGTGTCTCTGCCTTGGAGGGGAGCCCAGCGCCCTCTTACTTACATCTGGATGGCATTCAGCCCAGCCATCTTCATCTTCAGCAGCCGGTCCTTCCAGTAGAAGCGGGGCACACGGAAATAGTGAATGCTTCCTGAGATGTAGCGGAAGGGCTGGCCATCCTTGAGGAAGCGGTTATGGTGGTAGTCGATCTGGAATGTCCTCTGGGTGGCGTTCTACAGAGCAAGGATTGGACCACATGAGAACTTCCACCCTCAGAAAGCAGATGTTTGGACGGTGGTGAGGGACTCCCTACCCATTTAGTTCGTGTACCTGCCTGGTTCTGGGCTATAAAACAAACCACTGATGAGTTAGAGCGAGGAGGACCTACATGCAAAGTTCCAGAGGCTGGCACTAATGTGACAATCAGTGGCTGAGATGCTGAAGTTACATTACCAAAGAGTCCCCCTGCTACAGGGGGCTCCTCTCAAACCCAGTGTGATGGGGGTGGCAACATGCACGCGCATGCACACACACACTGCTTCCCCCCCGCCCCCTGTGGCCATGCCCTGCTAGAGCCCTGCATTTCTCTCAGCAGGAATGTCACTATGCTGAGAGCAACAGGCCAGAAGTCCGAAGCCCTGAAACCTTTTCCTAGCTGCTGCTCTGAGTCCCACTGTGACCGAGCATCCTTCTCTAACCCTGTGTCTCTTCATCCATAAAAATGCAGGATGCCATTCTAAATGAACTCGAAGGCAATATCTGCGACCCAGTTAGTGAATCGTGAACTCAATCTGGGTGATGAGAACTTTTTTAAATGAAAGAGAATAGAAAAAAGAAAGAAAATAAAATCAGTATTACACATAGTAGAGACAAGTGTTATTTTAAAAACTGTATTTTATTGAAGTAGCTGATTTACAATGCTGTATTAATCTTTGCTGTAGAGCGAAGTGATTCAGTTATACCTACATATACATCTTTTTCATATTCTTTTCCATTATGATTTATCACAGGATACTGAACATAGTTCTCGTGCTATACGGTAGGACCTTGCTGTCTCTGCACGCTCTATATGATAGTTTGTATCTGCTGACCCCAAACTCCCAATCCACCCGTCCCTCCCCCAAACCCTTCTCCTTGGCAGCCACAAGTCTGTTCTCTACAAAGATCAGTGTTATTTTATGAAACTTTAGTTATATAGGCATATATCGAGTTGCATATGGGTGTATATCTCTGTGGTATTGCAATGTAAGTTGTATTTCTAGAATCAAATCAAATTTCAGGAAACACTGTTTGGGGATCACTTCAGAAGGCAAAATGCGAGGAGTTGAAAGAGAAGACCTCAAAGGGGAGGCCGACTCTTAGGTAGAATAGAACACTGCCCTCTGGTGGACGGAAAAAGGCAGCAACAGACCTCGTGTAGCAGCAGGACCAGGGTAACAAATTGTTGTTGTTCTTGTTTAGTCGCTAAGTCACGTCCAACTCTTTTTCGATGCTCTGGACCATACAACCCACCAGACTCCTCTATCCATGGGATCTTCCCAGGCAAGAATATTGGAGTGGGCTGCCACTTCCTCTCCAGGGGACCTTCCCAACCCAGGGCTACAAGAAACCATTTAATTTTTGTCCTCCATTGTTAACAATGGTTATGGTTTTTCCAGTAGTCATGTACAGATGTGAGAGTTGGACCATAAAGAAAGCTGAGCACCAAAGAACTGATGCTGTTGAACTGTGGAGCTGGAGAAGACTCTTGAGAGTCCCTTGGGCAGCAGAGAGATCAAATCAGTCAATCCTAAAGAAAATCAACCCTGAATACTCACTGGAAGGACTGATGCTGAAGCTGAAGCTCCAATACTCCGGTCACTTGATTTGAAGAACCAACTCATTGGAAAGGAGACCCTGACACTGAGAAAGATTGAGGGCAGGAGGAGAAGGGGGTGACAGAGGATAAGATGGTTGGATAGCATCACCGACTCAATGGGCATGAGTTTGAGCAAACGCAGGGAGACAGTGAAGGACAGGGAAGCCTGGCGTGCTACAGTGCATGAGGTTGCAAAGAGTCAGACACAACTTAGAGACTGAACAACAATCACTGGTAAAATTTCTTGTACATCTTTAGGCATTTTTTTAAAATCCTTTTTTCATAGCAGCATAACAGTCCATGAAACTTTTGAGTGTTGCCTTGAAGCCATATCTGGAAACAACCATGAGAGCAAGGGTCCTAGATCACACTTGGCTTGAAATCCAACTAGAGAGTTAAAGTACTGTGACTGTGGGACTTCCCTGGGGGTCCAGTGGTAAAGACTCTGCACCTCCACCACAGGGGCATGGATTTGATCCCTGGTTGGGGAACTAAGATCCCGTTTGCTGCAGGTATGGAAAAAAAAAAAAAGCATTGTGATTAAAAGTTAAACGATTCAGAGACTGCTAAGGGACAGCTGGAAAGCTTTACTAACCAAAAAATAAACAAAAAACTAATTTAAGAATCACTTTTTCAAATGCCAGAGTGTCAATATCCTTTATTCTTCCAGTAAGCAATGCTTTAATCGCCATTCAAAAATCAGAAATTAACAAAAATATAAAAATTATTTCTTATACCTTGTGGCCCAATGGATGATTCTGAAAACATCTCACAGCATGTATACAACTAAATATCAAATAAGGGTTTCCCACAAGTTCTAGGAGTTCAAAGGCAGCTCAGAGGTTGGGGAAATTCTTCAGACCAATAGAAAGGGAGGGAGCGACTTCGGGTAGAACTGGGAAGAGGAAAGGGCTGTCTAAAGTCTGCTTCTTGGGGATTTCCTGGCTGTCCAGTGATTAGGAATCTGCATTTTCACAGCTGAGGATGCAGGTTCAATCTCTGGTCAAGGAACTAAGATCCCACAAATCTCCTTGTCTAAGAGAAGCAGTTCAGAAAAGTAGGAAATGAGCTTAGAGAGAAGTGATCCGATAGAAGGTGAAATCCGGCTTAATCCCACAGAACAGAGCACCACCACTGTCTCTGCATTCAAACAACCTCAAAATACAGCTCAAACACCAACTTAATAACTACTTATAAAAATTACAAACACCTACTATGTGCTGAGTAATAACAGGGGAACCGCACGGATGCAGCCGCAGCCCATGTGAAGCTTCTGTCTAGTAAGGAAGAAACCCAAGATTCAGCACAGTGAGTCCTAGATGATTAAATGAGGATAAGACCACCGGGGTGTACACCTTAAACATATACAGTCATCCAATTATATCGAGTACAGCTGGGGGACAGGACAAGAGCAGAAGATGGCAACAGAAATAAACGGCTCGTAACCCAGGCCTGGGGGACAAAGACGAATTTCCCAGAGGAAGGAACACCTCAAATTGTGATTCTCAACCTTGGCTGCACATCAGAATCACCTGCCCAAGCTTTTAAATACAGCAAAGTCAAGCCTCATCACACAGACATACAGATGTTAATTGATCTTGGGTGGAGCCCATGCCTTGGTATTTCTTAAAACTGCCCAGATGATGTAATGTACAGTCAGCGTTGAGAATGCCTGGTTTAAGCTGAGCCCCAGGATGAAGAAGAATTAGCCAGGGAGAGGTGAAGGCAGGCAGCAGAAACTGGGAGCCCTGACGGAGAGGGTGCGGCACTCGGGCAGGGAGTGGTGGAACGACCCAGATAAAGCACAGTGACAGCCGAAACCGGGGAGACGGGAGCGGCCAGACGGAATGGGCTCTGACGTCCACATTCAAGGGCCTGGACTTTATGCCAAGAGCTACAGAGAGCTACTCAAACAGACGACTGTTAGGATCAGGCGTGTGTTTCCAAATATTTGGCACTCTGCTCTTCTCCTGAAATGGCAATCAAGGAAGCAGAGTTGTGGACCCTGGTGGCGGGAGCGAGGGCAGGAAGTGGACCCCACAGAACTCATGGGTTGCTTAGATGCAGGATGAACACAGGGCCTCAGCCAGAGGCTCCCACTGGCCCTGGGCAGAAAAAAAATGAGCTTTTTCTTTAAAAAAGAGAGAGGGACTTCCCTGGTGGTCCAGTGGTTAAAACTCCACACTGCCAATGCAGGGTCCAATCCCTGGTCAGGGAACTAAGGTCCCACATGCCGTGCAAAGCAGCCAAGAGATTAAAAAATATTTTTAAAAAAATTATTTTTAAAAGAGAGAAACTTAAATTAGGGTATCCTCTGGAAAAAGAAGACTGCAAGGATATTAACACCTATGAGTTCATAATGATACACACAGGGGAAAAAAGCATTCACCAGTCACCTTTGGAGACTGCCAGAGTACCAACTCATTACTCCAAAAATGACAAGCAAAGGGAAAAAAACAAGGTTATTTCCCTTTTCACAGAAAAAATATATTTCAGGGTAACCGAGAAGTTGACAAAGGAGAATTCTTCACAGAATTCGAGCTAATAAATGGCAACAGAATAACATAATCTGAAAAACATCCTTTCCTAACCTTTAGCGAAATAATAGACTTAAGCTGTAATCATCAGTTCAGTTCAGTCGCTCATTCATGTCTGACTCTTTGCGACCCCATGAATCGCAGCACGCCAGGCCTCCCTGTCCAACACCAACTCCCGGAGTTTACTCAAACTCATCTCCACTGAGTCGGTGATGCCATCCAGCCATCTCATCCTCTGTTGTCCCCTTCTCCTCCTGCCTTCTATCTTTCCCAGAATCAGGGTCTTTTCCAATGAATCAGCTCTTCGCATCAGGTGGCCAAAGTTTTGGAGTTTCAGCTTCAACATCAGTCCTTCCAATGAACACTCAGGACTTATCTCCTTTAGGACAGACTGGTTTGATTTCCTTGCAGTCCAAGGGACTCTCAAGAGTCTTCTCCAACACCACAGTTCAAAAGCATCAATTCTTCAGCACTCAGCTTTCTTTATAGTCAAGCTCTGATATCCATACATGACCACTGGAAAAACCATAGCCTCGACTAGATGGACCTCTGTTGGTAATCATCAATGTATGCTAAAACCATCAGCAAGGTTGAAGGAATCTTATAAAGGAGGGATCAGGCAGATGTGATCCTTCTGTTCATGTTGACCTCATAAAAGTGGAACAAGCAGACGTGACTGTCATGCTGTGATTCAAGAAGATGTACATAGCCCCACCTCGAAGCAGTGCTCACTGTTGAACTTTAATCTCAACTGAACCTGAATCTAACTCTAACACAAGGAAGTAATAAGCCAAATCTAACATGTGGGACATTTTAAAGTCCAGTGATAGAGCTACTCTGCAAAGTTGATGGTATTAAAACAAAACAAAATATTTTTGAAAATAGCAATCCTTGGGAAGGAACACTGGGGAATTTTCTGGGGCAATGGTAACATCCTAGAGCTGAATCAGGGTTTGAGATTACCAGGTGTATGCGTTTATCAAAACTCATCAAGCCGTGGGCTTCCCTGGTGGTCTAGTGGTTAAGAATCCTGTAGCCAACACAGGGGATGCGGATTCAACCCCTGCTCCGAGAAGATCCCACGTGCCTCATGGCAACTAAGCCAGTGCATCACAACTGCTGAAGCCTGTGCGCCCTAGAGCCTGTGCTTCCACAAGAAAAGCCACCACACTGAGCAGCCCATGCACCGCAACCAGAGACAGCCTGCACACAGCAAAGAAGACCCAGCACAGCCAAAAATAAAGAAATCTTAAAAAAAAAACCCAAACACTGTTACATTAAAAAATCTCTCGTGTGTTTCACTGTATGTAAAGTCTGTAGTTAAAAGTCACTCAGTCATGTCTGACTCTTTGTAATCCCATGAACTGTAGCCCGCCAGGTTCCTCTGTCTGTGGGATTCTCCAGGCAAGAATAATGGAGTGGATAGCCATTCCCTTCTCCAGGGGATCTTTCTGACCTATGGATAGAACCCAGGTCTCCTGCATTGCAGGCAGATTCTTTACCATCTGAGCCACCAGGGAAGGTCCATGTAAAGTTTACCTTAAAGAAAAAAGGACTCTAAACAAATATTGACCTCTAGGTAATGACTTATATGCTGATATATTTCAGAGGAAGTACACTGATGTCTGCAACTGACTCCCAAAAGCATCCCCAAAATAAGACAGAGGTGATGGATGCAGTGATAGACTGACAGTAACATGTTAATGGGAGAATCTGAATGGTGAGTATATGGAATGTTTTCAACTCTCTGTATGTATGAAAACTTTTCCAAGTGAAATGTTGATACAAATTAAAAAGTTGGGGTAGGAAGAATTGGAGAAATGTGGTCAAAAGGCACAAATTTCCATTTACAAGGTAAATAAGTACCAGAGATGTCATGTACAACATGATGACTCCAGCTAAGAATGCTGCAGGATATATAGGAACGCTGTTAAGAGAGTAAATTCTAACAGTTCTTGTCATAAGAAAAAGTTTTCTTTCTTCTTTCTTTCCTTTTTATTGTATCAGTATGAGAAGAGGGATATTACTACCTACTGTGGTAATCATTTCACAATATGTAAGTCAGTCTGTTGTTTACCTTAAACTTATCCAGGGATGTATGCCAATTATTTCTCAACAAAACTGGGAAGAAATTAAGCTTAAAATGTGAACTGAGGGGACCTCCCTGGCAGTCCAGTGGTTAAGACTCTGTGCTCCCAATGCATGGGTTGTGAGTTCAATCTCTGGTCAGGGAACTAGACCCCATAGGCCGCAACTAAAGATCCCAAGTACCGCAACTAAGAGTTGGCATAGTCAAATAAATAAATATTTTTAATCTAAAAAACACATTCTATGTCAGCTCCTGTGGATAGTCCCTTGGGAACTCATCATACTGTATGCTGATAGGGTCTCATCTCAAACTCATCCCTCAAGTCTTTGTGATTTCCCACCCCAAAGTCACTATAGACAGTGACTGCAGCCATGAAATTAAAAGACGCCTGCTCCTTGGAAGAAAAGCTATGACAAACTTAGCGTATTAAAAAGCAGAGACATCACCTTGCTGACAAAAGTCTGTCTAGTCAAAACTATGGTTTTTCCAATAGTCTTGTATGGATGTGAGAGTTGAACCATAAAGAAGACTGAGCACCAATGAATTGATGCTTTCGAATTGTGGTGTTGGAGAAGACTCTGGAGAGTCCCTTGGACTGCAAGGAGGTCCAACCAGTCAATCCTAAAGGAAATCAACTCTAAATATTCATTGGAAGGACTGATGCTGAAGCTGAAGCTCCAATACTTTGGCCACCTGATGCAAAGAGCTGACTCTTTGGGAAAGATCCTGATGCTGGGAAAGATTGAAGGCAGGAGGAGAAGGAAGAGACAAGAGGACAAGATTGCTGAATGGCATCATTGACTCAATGGAGCAAACTATCTCCATTTGAGCAAACTCCAGGAGATAGTGAAGGACAGGGAAGCCTGGCGTGCTGCAGTCCATGGGGTCACAAAGAGTCGGACACAACTGAGTGACTGAACAACAATCCCCACACCATGGGCACCTAACTCATCCAGGAGCCCAGGAGTGAGGTGGAGTCCACACCCCTGGGGGCAGCCCTAGTGGAAGGGGGATAATTACACTGTCTTCAGGCAGACAATTCAGGAGACATTCTGTGGACTTCCCAGGAGTCTTTGGCAGAATCAGTCCTGTTGCCCAGAGTGAGAATTATGATACACATCCTCATGTAGGCTTTTGCCTCTTTCCACCTGTCCAACTTGGACAGCTTCTCAGATCATATGCACTCAAGCCCTTGTTTCATGTTTTACTTTGAAAAGTGTAACTGTTAGTTGCTCTGACTGTTAGTCATGTCTGACTCTTTGTGACCCCATGGACTGTACCCCGTGTTAGGTCCTACAGAAATGTTAGGTCCATGAAAAGTAGGAAGTAAAGAGATAACCTGGAGTAAAAGGCAAATTTGGCCTTGCAGTACATAATGAAGCAGGGCAAAGGCTAACAGAGTTTCGCCAAGAGAACTCACTGGTCATAACAAACACCCTCTTCCAACAACACAAGAGAAGACTCTACACATGGACATCACCAGGTGGTCAATATTGAAATTGATTGACTACATTCTTTGCAGCCAAAGATGGAGAAGCTCTATACAGTCAGCCAAACAAGACCAGGAGCTGACTGTGGCTCAGATCATGAACTCCTTATTGCCAAATCCAGACTTAAACTGAAGGAAGTAGGGAAAACCACTAGACCAAATCCCTTACGATTATACAGTGGAAGTGACAAATAGATTCAAGGGACTAGATCTGATAGACAGAGTGCCTAAAGAACTATGGATGGCGGTACGTGACATTGTACAGGAGGCAGTGATCAAGACCATCCCCAAGAGAAAGAAATGCAAAAAGGCAAAATAGTTGTCTGAGGAGGCCTTACAAACAGGTGAGAAAAGAAGAGAAGTGAAAGGCAAAGGAGAAAAGGAAAGACATAAGCATCTGAATGCAGAGTTCCAAAGAATACCAAGGAGAGAGAAGAAAGCGTTTCTCAGTGATCAATGCGAAGAAATAGAGGAAAACAACAGAATGGGAAAGACAGAGATCTTTTCAAGAAAATCAGAGACACCAAGGGAACATTTCATGCAAAGATGGGCACAGTAAAGGATAGAAATGGTATGGACTTAATAGAAGCAGAAGATATTAAGAAGAGGTGGCAAGAATAGCCAGAAGAACTATACAAAAAAGATCTTCCTGACCCAGATAACCATGATGGTGAGAGCGTAACAGGCGGGAAGGCCAGGGGTCTCCAAACGGAGGAAAGAGGCTGCAAGTGACAGACATTTTTATCTCTCTTAAGTGGCAGGAGGAAACAAACCAGCGATATTTTTTTCTTCTCTATACAAATTTAAAAGGAGGTTTCTCTTAAAATGCTGTGTTGCCATGACACCTGGTTTCACCTGAAGCTAACTACTCTCAAACCTTGAGTTAACCAACACATTTCTTTTTCTTATGGAAATGCTGTCTTAAGCTATGACTCTATCTTCAAGTTGGTTCGCCAAATGGCCCAACCTACTTACTCAGGTATTGTTCCCCTAATCTATGTAAACGAAACTATTTGTTGGTAATCTGCCCTTCTACAAGATTCAAGTCAATGTTTTATGGCCAGGGATGAATTATCTGGTGCCATTCTAAGTTTTATGACATTCCTTTCTTTTCATTAACAGATTGTGAGTGACTAAATAACAATAATATATCCTGCCTGAGGACAGTCTTTGGATTAAACCCTCTGGCTAATTCGGTTATCTTAAAACATAAATTATGGGAGTAGGTCTGGTCTTTACAAGGATGTATCCTGCCTGAGGACAATCTTTGGATTAAACCTTCTGGCCAACTCTGTTATCTTAAAATGTAAATTATGGGAGTAGGTCTGGTGAGGTCTTTACAACCTCCAGACATTCTTCGGATTCACTGGAGAGTATATAACTCTATTACTAATACTAGCAAAGGGGGTACTCTTTGCCCCCTTCTGATGCCTATGTCAGAAGCTTTCTCTCCTTTATACTTTTTAATAAAACTTTATTACACAAAAGCTCTGAGCGATCCAGCCTGATCTCTGGCCCCGGATTGAATTAATCTCCTCCGAAGGCCAAGAATCCCAGCGTTTTATAGTTCAGCAACAACCTTTCAATGGTGTGATCAGTCACCTAGAGGCAGATATCCTGGAATGCAAAGTTCAGTGGGCCTTAGGAAGCATCACTACGAACAAAGCTAGTGGATGTGATGGAATTCCAGTTGAGCTATTTCAAATCCTAAAAGATGATGCTGTGAAAGTGCTGCACTCAATATGCCAGCAAATTTGGAAAACTCAGCAGTGGCCACAGGACTGGAAATGGTCAGTTTTCATTCTAATTCCAAAGAAAGGCAATGCCAAAGAATGCTCAAACTACTGCACAATTGTGCTCATCTCACATGCTAGAAAAATAATGCTCAAAATTCTCCAAGCCAGGCTTTGACAGTATGTGAACTGTGAACTTGCAGATGTTTAAGCTGGATTTAGAAAAGGCAGAGGAACCAGAGATCAAATTACCAACATCTCCTGGATCATTGAAAAAGCAAGAGAGTTCCAGAAAAACAATTACTTCTGCTTTATTGACTATGCCAAAGCCTTTGACTATGTGGATCACAAAAATTGTGGAAAATTCTTAAAGAGATGGGAATACCAGACCACCATACCTGCCTCATGAGAAATTCATGGACCTAACATTCCAAGTTCATCGACCTAACATTCCAGTTCCTATGCAATATTGTTCTTTACAGCATCAGACTTTACTTCCATCACCAGTCACATCTACAACTGGGCACTGTTTTCTCTTTGGCTCCGTCTCTTCATTTTTTCTCTACTCTTCTCCAGTAGCATATTGAGTACCTGCAGACCTGGGGAGTTCATCTTTCAGTGTTATACCTTTTTGCCTGTTCATGCTGTTCATGGGGTTCTCAAGGCAAGAATACTGAAGTGGTTTGCCATTCCCTTCTCCAGCAGACCACGTTTTGTCAGAACTATCCACCATGACCCGTCCATCTTCGGTGGCCCTACACAGCATGACTCATAGTTTCCTTGAGTTAGACAAAGCTGTGGTCCATGTGATCAGTTTTCTGTGATTGTGGTTTTTATCCTGTCTGCCCTCTGAAAAGGATAAGAGGCTTATGGAAGCTTCCTAATGGAAGAGACTGACTGTGGGGGAAACTGGATCTTGTTCTGATGGGCGGGGCCATGCTCAATAAATCTTTAATACAATTTTCTGTGACAGACTTTATATTTTTGGGATCCAAAATCATTGCAGATGGTGACTGCAGCCTTGAAATTGAAAGACCCTTGCTCCTTAGAAGAAAAACTATGACCAACCTAGACAGCATATTAAAAAGCAGAGACTACTTTGCTGAAAAAGGTCCATCTAGTCAAAGCTATGGTTTTTCAGTAGTCATGTATGGATGTGAGAGTTGGACTATAAAGAAAGCTGAGTGCTGAAGAATTGATGCTTTTGAACTGTGGTGCTAGAGAAGACTCTTGAGAGTCCCTTGGACTGCAAGGAAATCAAACCAGTCCATCCTAAAGGAAATGAGTCCTGAATATTCATTGGAAGGACTGATGCTCAAGCTGAAACTCCAAAACTTTGGCCACATGATGCAAAGAACTGACTCACTGGAAAAGACCCTGATGCTGGGAAAGATTGAGGGCAGGAGGAGAAGGGGACAACAGAGGATTAGACGGTTCGATGGCATCACCAACTCTATGGACATGAGTTTGCGTAAGCTCCAGGAGTTGGTGATGGACAGGGAAGCCTGGCGTGGTGCAGTCCATGGGGTCGCAAAGAGTTGGACATGACTGAGTGACTCAACTGAACTGAACTGGACTGTAGCCCGCTAGGCTCCTCTGTCCATGGGATTCTCCAGGCAAGAATATTGGAGTGAGTTGTCATTCCCTTCTCTGTAGAACCTTCTCAACCCAGGGATCAAACCTGGGTCTTCTGCATTGCAGGCAGACCCTTTACTGTCTGAGACACCAAAGAAGCCTGTTTTACTTCTAGAGGAACCCAAATTAAGACAGTTTGTTCCACAAGTGGCCTAAACAGCAGATCCTCATGATGTTGAGTCTGTACCTGGATTTCTCATTTCCTGTACATCAAGACAGCAGTGAGAAGTAGTGCTCAGTGGGGGGCGACAGCCTCTGGTTTGCAAACACAGGCACTGAGGCCCCACCGGTACAGGCCTGGGAGGAGACACAGGCAGACAGGAGCTGGCATCTGCCCTAGCTCTCCCTGTGGGACGGGGCTGAAGGACAGGGTGCTGGTACCTGTAAGGACTCTGAGCCTGGCTGGCTTTTATTAACAGATTGGCAGCTTTGAAGAAAGACTGGCTGACAGGCTCATATCATGCATCCACGCAGGGCATTCTGTGAATGCTAGAGGCTTCCGTGGCAATGTTGAAAGAGACCTATATCTCCTGCCAGAAAGATAAGGCCAGGACCTAATGGGGGTGGAAGGGAACACTGGGAGCGGATCTCGAGGGGACAGAACACAAGGAGCGGGGAGGGGGGTGCATGGACATGGCTCATTCTCCCAAGATTCGTGAGCTTTCATCTTGGTAAATGCATTCAATCCAGGCCCTGTGCGGCTGGAACCCGGACTTGATGTTGACCTATGGGAAATGAAGTGAGGTGCCAGGACTGCAAGGTGTGAGACAGCTCTAAGAGATGAGAAGGTAAAGCCGGTGACCAGACACGCCACCATCTGCCTACACTCCCTAAGCCTGGCCAGATAACGCGCACTTCCATCAGGAACGCGGAAGCGAGGAGGCCCCTGGAGACCTCACGCACCCTGAGGGCTGCGCTCTGTGGGCAGGGAATGTAGAAGACACTGCTTCCTGTCTTCGAGGGTGATGAAATCCTGACATACCCGAAGAGGGGCCACCTAACTCCCAGTGGCCGGTGGACATAATCACCATCACTATGACTGTGGTGAACGGGGCGTGTTGACCTCAGAGATGACCTCAGGCAAGGGCTAGGAAACCATAGCATTCCAAGAGGGTGAGACAGCTGGGCAGCTAGTGGGGCTCCAGCTTGATGTGTCTCATAAGAGACAAAAAAAATCAGTCACTCGTGAACAAACAGCTGAGGTCAGCCACGACCGTGGGAAATCACGCCTCCTTCATCCAGGCCCCAGCTCTGAGGCGGGGTCCAACTGATGGAAGGGAGGGTGCCCTTGCAGAAGGGCCCTGTGATGCCACCCAAGTACACATGATAAAAATTCCTTCCCCAATGGGACTCAGGGCACCTTTGTCCTAAGGGAAGGGCACCCCTAGACCTTGTGAGGACTGTCAGATGCTGTCTGGGCTGACACCGAACCAGGACTCCTGAAATGCTGTCATCCCCACCCTGTTGCTCTTTGGGAGGCCACGGGAAAAGGGCGACGTCCTTTTCACAAGTCAGAGGACCTGCCCGATGGCAATGTCCCCAGTCAGGAGTGTAAATTGGGATGGTTTCCCCAATGGCTCAGCAGTAAAGAATCCGCCTGCAATGCAGGAGATGCGGGTTTGATCGCTGGACTGGGAAGATCCCCTGGAGAAGGGCATGGCAACCCACTCCAGTATTCTGGCCTGGAGAATCCCGTGGACAGAGGAGCCTGGTGGGCTACAGTCTATAGGGTCACAAAGAGTCAGACACGACTGAGCGTGCACTCAACTTACTTAACAACCTCCAGAACCTTCCACCTGAGTTAGAGCCCACAGATGGGGGAAGGGCCAGATGATTGTCCTGGAGCTACCCACTGCCCACCTCCACCCAAGAGAAATCGGAACAAGCCCACAGTTCCTTCTGAAACTGCAGATTCCTGGTGCCTCTTCCACAGAGACTCGGTGGACACCCTCACCACATCCGCAGTCAGATCACCTGTGAGCCCTGCCAGAAGCAGGCTGATGCTGGGAGACCAGTTGTTCAACCGAGCACCAGCCCCAGGGGAGGCTGTGGAACACCAACACCGTCTCTGGCATGTGTGACTCGTGTTTTAATCCTTTCAGAACTGTCACTAAAAAGCATCAGAAGGTCTGGGAGTGGGTGTGACAGCAGACACCTTCTTTCTCTTGCTCCAGGGATCCGGTACCCGACCTGCTCTGTCCCCTGAGACCCTGACTGCCAGGACACTCTGAGCTGTCACGGTAGTCAAACAACAGTGTGTGATTTAGACCTGGAGCAGTGGCAAGTCTCTGAAAGAAAGCTTAGAAAAGCAGCAAGTGGGGGGACTTCTCTGGTGGTCCAGTGGCAGAATCCACCTTCCAATGCAGGGGACGTGGATTCAGTCCCCGGCCCCCCGAAGTAGGATGCCGCAGGGCAACAAAGTCCGTGTCACAGCTAGAGAAGATAATGTGCTACAAGGAAGACCCTGAGTGCGCAACTAAGACCCAACTCAGCCAAACGAATAAATCAAAAAATGTTTTTTAAAGGGGGTAATATGGACAGATGCAGAAGCAAGAGATGTCACCTAAGAGACTGCCTCTAACTGGTGTCTGCCACAGCCAAAGTCAACAGGGAACATCCACCTCATGGCTCCAAAGCGACCCCTCTCCAAGCTGAAGGACCTGAAAGGATCAGCTTACTAGAGCCAGCTTCCTTAACCTCTGGGCTGTGGCACTACGAATGGGAGTAAGACAGTCAAGGAGTGGGGAGAGGAGGAGCGAAAGCTGTCTTCAGAGTTTACTCCCCCAAAATATATATAATGGAAAACCAGCCTTCTGTGCAAATTCCACCCCTTTTAAATAATTAGCACTGGAACCAAAGACTGAAGAGTCACAGTTTTATTTCACATGTGCTCGGGGGTGGGAGCATCAGTATTTACAATGCATGAAGTCACAGCACTCACAAAAAAGTAATTCCAAGCAAGTCAAAGCCCACGCTTTTCCAAGCCACTTCCACCACCTGCAACCAATAAGCACAGTGCATACAATACTGGAGAAAAAGGCCAGAGTACAAGTAACCCCAGACCAAGTACGTATCAGGTAACTCATACTGTCCAGTACAACAGTTTTAATAATGTTTAAGATTATTTCAATGGTAAATAAGCCTTTCTTTTAAAAAATTAAACATAACATCAGTATTTACATCACCAGGTAATGCAAACATGCCTCAAGTTTCTTAATCCTCAGGACTAAAAATGATTATATTTGCATTATTCCTGCACACTCCTCCACCTGAATAAAGAAATAAAAGGAGATCAGTGCTATCACAGTTATGGGTCATGCTGATTATGTGAAGATAGTTAAGTTGCTCACTATAATTCAGTTAAGCACCTCTGCGTGGACCTCCATCCCTAGCCCCTACATACCCTCTCAACTCACCCCAGTGGCCCCACAGCCTGGAGAATCCCTGACATGAGCTGCTCAGCTCCAGGGTGACAGAGACACAACCCTTCCAGGCTGATAGGACCCTAGAGGTGAGCAAAATGGGATTAAGAGAAGGGGAGAAGACAGGGGTGGAGGGGTGTTTACACTCATGGGCTTCCCAGACCCCTCAGTTCACAGAACAAGGGGAAAGAGAAGCAGTACTGCAGTCACCTATAAAACACACTTTCACTGTGCCAGAGCAGGAGCCCTTTCAAACATGAAAGGTCATGGAAGCATCATTACATCAGACAGAATGGAGAAGCAAAACCGCCACAGGGGATGAACAGTGATAACCAATATGGATCTGCAGGAATTTGTGAATGATCTGCTATAGCTTATGTATTTACTCATTTTATTTATTTATGCTTGTCTTATTCCAAACAGATTTTTGTTGAGCATTCCAAATGACCGTGGATGGAAAGAATACATTTCAGTGGAAGAGGAAGGAAAGATGGTAGAATAGAAAAGACGTGAGCACAGTTGAGGATCAGTTCCCTATCCTCCAGGACTCACAGACATTTACAGATTTAATTCTACCCGCTCCTCTCAGAGAAGAGGTAAGTGCACATTTCATTAATTTAAAATAAAATTTAAAAATTAAAAATATAAAATAATTTTTAAAAGTTAAAAACAGTTAAGAAAGTTAAGACCTAACTTCCCACAGAGAAAAGAATCAAGTCAATTTGAAATAGTGTTTTAACTAAGGATAAAAATATCTTGAGCTGCATTAAAACAAATAAACCTGCATCCAGTAGATTTCATCCTATTAATATTTCATGACTATTTTGAATTCATAAAATACACAGTAGATATATATGTAATTATACTGGGTTGTTAGGAACCAAAATTTTCAATGTAAAATAGAAGCAAATATAAAATCAAAGAAAGTTAATTAAAAATCCTATAATCATAAAATCTCTATACCTTCCACTCAGTTTTGCTACAAACATAAAACTGCTCTAAAAAATAATATAACTTAAAGTTTTCCTTTTTCTAAAAAAATATTTATTTCCCAGCAATAGCCATAGAAACAGCTTAGAAATGACAATAGCCAGTAGCACTTAGCTCATCTAGTCCCTTTAAGTATAGTCTCTAAATATTTCCCATTAAAAGAAACCAGCGCTCCTTAAGAAATCAGTTAATCCAAGTCTGGGTAGAATATATACAAAATAGGCCTAAAACAATCAATAACTATTATCAACAACAAAATAACATAGAAGCAAATTTGAAAGGGCTCCTACTGGCTGAAGATGGGCTATTTTGAGCATCAAAAGATTTAACATTTCACTGGATTGAAACACATCAGACATGTAAAAACAGTCAAATTCAGAAAACTCCTTCCCACACAAAAGAAAAGCTTTTTGGTCATCCTTGAAGTTTGCTGGGGTATCAGCTCATTATCCTGAAAACTCAAGAGTGAAGGGGAAGAATCAGCATCGCTCTTGCCTTTGCTACAGACTTTTCCAGAATAACCAAAAAACTGATGAAGAGAATTCTTTGTAGAAAAACCATAGCTAGTAAATACAGAAGAAAAGATGTGATTAAAAATCTTCATTTTGGGGGCTGATGGCCTAATTATACCTCTTTTTGGTCACACTGTGTGACTTGTGGGATCTTAGTTCCCCAACCAGGTCTGGGCCCTCAGGAGCAAGAGCTCAGAGTCTTAACCACTGGACTGCCAGGGACTTCCCAGAATTATATTTCTAAGTGCCACAGAAATTCCTTCAAAATACAAAACTGAGGTAAAAGAAGATTCCGTTGTCTCTTGAATACATTAAAGCCAACTAATTATTCCTAGAAGGTCTACTTGGTATTCTGGCCTACTAAATACATTCTGTATTAAATGTATCAAACTTAAAAAACCACCATTTTACAATCCCTACTAATGACTTCAGGCAACAATCATCAATGACTCCTGAAACCTTAGATGAAAAGATGATGTGGAACTTTCTAGTGGTGGGGCCAAGCTGACAACACCTGATCAACCTCAGCATCCCTGAAAACAGTGGAGTTTTCCTACCAAAAAGGGCAAAAGTTGAACATGAATCTGTCCAACTTCTAGCTCTAGCTTTAATAGATGTCCACCTCTATCAGTTTACAGAAAATATGAAGGACAGTATATGTCAAACACCACCACAAATCCAAAATGCAGGAAAATACCAAGATACAAATCCAGATAACCTGAACAAATAAATGACACAGAATAAGAAGAGAAGATATCTTAAAGACTTAGAGAGACTTATGAAATATATATAATATATGGACCTTGTTTTTAGATCCTGATTCAAACAAAAGAACTATAAAGTGACACAACTCCTCAAGAAATCAAAGGAAAAAACTAAACCTAAAGCTAACAGGAGGGAGGAAATAATACAAATTAATGCAGGGATAAGTGGCTCAGGCAGTAAAGGATCTGCCTGCCAAGCAGAAGACTCAGGTTCGATCCCTGGGTCAAGAAGATCCCCTGGAGAAGGAAATGGCAACCCACTGCAGTATTCTTGCTTGGAGAATTCCATGGACAGGGGAGCCTGGCAGGCTATAGTCCATTAGGGTCGAAAAGAGTCAGACATGACTGAGCAACTAACACTTTCACTTTTCAAGTGAAATAGAGAATAGAAAAAAATCAATGAAAGAAAGAGTTCATCTTTTAAAAAGATCAACAAAATGGACAAATCTTTAGCTAGATTAAGAAAAAACAGGTAAAACTCAAAATTAGAAATGAAAGAAAAATGCTACAACTAATGCTACAGAAATAAAAAGGATTATGAGACTTATGAACAACTGTATGCCTACAAATTGTATAACATACAACCTACCAAGAAACACACAACCTACATAGACTGAATCATGAAGAAATAAAAAATCTAAACAGACCAATAACTAGTAAAAAGACTGAATCAGTATTGAAAATCTCAAAGAAAAACCAAGAAACTGATGCTTTGAAACTGATAGTCACTTAGTCATGTCTGACTCTTTGGGACCCCATCAACTATACAGCCCATGGAATTCTCCAGACCAGAATACTGGAGTGGGTAGCCTTTCCCTTCTCCAGGGGAATCTTCCCAACCCAGGAATCGAACCCAGGTCTCTCGCATTGCAGACAGATTCTTTACCAGCTGAGCCACAAGAGAAACTGAAGTATACTAGAATGGGTAGCCTGTCCCTTCTCCAGGGGATCTTCCTGACCCAGACATTGAACTGGGATCTCCTGCATTGCAGGCAGATTCTTTACCAACTGAGCTAGGGAATTCTACCAAACATTTAAAGAACAGTTAATGCCAATCCTCCTGAAACTATTTGAATAATTAAAGAGGAGGGAACACTTTTAAGTTCATCCTATGAGAACAACATAATCCTGACATCAGTGCCAGACAGGCATAACAGAAGAAGAAAACTACAGGCCAATATCCATATCCTTGGTTAATACTGATGCAAAAATCCTCAACAAGTATCAGCAAACTAAATTCAACAACTCTTTTTCTTTCTCTTTGGCTGCACCACTTGGCTTGTGGGATCTTAGTGGCCTGATAAGGGATTGAACTGGCACCTTCAGAAGTGAAAGCGCCAAGTCCTAATTACTAGACTGCAAGGGGTTTCCCTTAGCAACTCTTTCTATCAGTACATCATGACCAAATGGGACTCAGAACGTAAGAGTGATTCAACATATGAAAATCAATGGGTTGCACCTCATTAACAGGTTGAAGAACAAAAACACGATTGCTTCAGTTGAGGCAGAAATCTATTTGGTAAGATTCTATACCTTTTTATGATAAAACACCTCAACTATGAAGAAAATAGAAGAAAATTACCTCAACACAATAAAGGCCATATATGAAAATCAACGGCTAACATCATACTCAGTATGACAGACTGCAAGTTTTTCTTTCATGATCAGGATGCTCATTCTCACCACTTCTAGGCAAGATACTAATGGAAGTCCTAGCCAGAGCAACAAGGCAAGAAAAAGAAAGAAAAGATATTCAATTGGAAAGGAAAAAGTAAAATTATCTCTGTTCACAGAGGACATGATCTTACTTGTAGAACACCCTAAGAGTCTCCCCCAACCCCCATACACAAACAATTATTAGAACTAATAAATGAATTCAACAAAGTTGCAGGATACAAAATCAACACACAAAAATCAGCTGCGTTTCTATACACTGACAAGAACAATCCAAAAAGGAAATTAGGCAATTCCAATCAAAATGGGATCAAAAAGAATAAAATGCTTGGGAATAAACCTAACGAAGGAGGTGAAAGACTCACACACTGAAAACTACAAAACACTACTGAGATTTAAAAAGACTCAAATAAATGGAAAGACATCCCACGTTAATGGACCAGGAGACTTAGGATTGTTAAGATGTCCATATTACCCGGTGTGATCTACAGAGTCAGCGTAATCTCTATCAAAACATCAAGAGCATTCTTTGCAGAAATGGAAAAATTCATCCTCAAGTTCATATGGAATTTCAAGGAACCCCAAAGAGCTAAAAACAACTTTGGAAAAGAAGAACAACATTGGAAGACTCATACTTGCTGATTTCAAAAGATATTACAAAGCTATAATAATAAAAACAATGTTACTGATATAAAGACAGACAAGTAGACCACTGGAATAGACGGGCCTGAAATAAACTGTCACGTATATGTTCACCTGATCATCAACAAGGGAGCCAAGACCACCCTGGGGAAAGGACAATCTCTTGAACAAAGTTTTGGGGAAACTGGATATCTGCAAGCAGAAGAATAAAATTGGATCCTTACTTATACCATATACAAAAATAACTCAAAACAGATTAAAGACCTAAACATAAAACCTAACATTTAAAACTCCTCAAAAAAAAAAACCAACATTGGGGGAAAACTTTATGATATTGGGATTGGCAGTGACTGCTTGAATATGATACCAAAAGCATGGGCAACAAAATCAAAACAGACAAATAGAATATGAAACTTAAAAACATTTTCACTTCAAGGGATACAATCAATACAGTTAAAAGTGAGTCTATGGGAGATAATACTTGCAAATCATATATCTGATAAGCAGTTAATATCCAGAATATATAAAGACCTACAACTCAAAAACAAACAAACAAAAATCAAATACTATGACTAAAGTGGGCAAAAGACCTGAATAGACATTTCTCTAAAGATGCTATACAAATAGCTAACAAGCATATGAAAACATGCTCAACATGCTCAACGAGCCATCAGAGAAATTCGAATCAATACCCAAAGTAAGTTTTCATCTCACACTACTATCAGAAACAAACACAGATGATAAATTTAGGTGAGGATGCAGAGAAACTGGAATATTGTACTGCTGGTGGGGCTGTAAAGTGGTCCAGCTGCTATGGAAAGCTGTATAGAACTTCTTCAAAATGGGAAAAATAGAAACTACTATATGATCCAGCAATTCCATTTCTGGGTATATATCCAAAAGAAGAGAGAGCAGTGTCTCAAAGAGATATCTGCACACCCATGTTCAAGCAGCACTATTCATAACAGGCAAGGGGTGAAAGTAATCCAGGTGTCCACTGATGGATGAATCAATAAACAAAATGGGGTAGATACATGTAATGCAATATTATTCAGCCTTAGGAAGGAAGTCTTGTCAGATGCTACAATATGGATGTACAGGGAGGACATTATACCAAGTGATACAAAAGACAAATAATGTATCATTCTGCTTATATGAGGTACCTAGAATAGTCAAATTCATAGAAACAGAATGTGAAGTGGGAGTTACTGGGAGCTGGGGGTGGGTAGGGGCATTGTTGTTTAATAGGTACAAAGTTTTAGATCTGCAAGATGAAAAAGCTCTGAAGAGCTCTTGTACATTGATGTGAATATACTTAATACCACTGAACTGTACACTTAAAAAATCACTAAGATGATAAATTTTATGTTATGTGTTTTTTAAAAATCACACACACAGAAGACAATTGAAAAAATAAAAAAAAAAACCCTGAAGACTAATCCTTATCCAGTTAACTGCATTTGAATCCTATACTTACCTATAATAGATATAGCTACTTAATCCTCAGACAGTGGAAAAAATACTCTTATTAAGAGGTAGAAGACCTATTACAGCTTCTAGCTCCCAGTCTCCTAACTAGGTATTAGACGATATTAAAGAATTACTGTGAATTTCATCAGATACAAGAGCATTATGGATACACTTGTTAAAAATTTATTCATACTGAAGTATTTTAGGGTGAAATCATATTTTCTAAGATTTGTCTTAATATGCGCCAGACAAAAACAAAGAGTGTGGGGCTGGGGTAGATGAGAAACAACAGTGGAATAGTCACAAATGTTGAAGCTGGGTGACAGGCACATGGGAGCTCAGTTGCTGTATTCTCTACTTCATGAATACTTTCAAATTTTCCCAGTAAAAGGCTTTAAAGAGAATAAACAAAATAAGAGGGGAAAGGATGGATGGATGTCTGGAATGAACAGCAGAAGGATAAATGTAAGGGGATTTTCTAACAATAGTATCATACTACACATGTTACTGTTAATTTTTAGAAAGTTTTTTGTTTAACTTGCATTTAACAGATTAAAAAAAAAAACTAGAATGCAATTGAAAGCATTTTCAAGCTTCAAGTAAATGTATCTCACCACCTCCCCTGGCAATAAATAAATCAAAGACAGTAAATGAACGGGGGAATATAGGCGCCCGGGGGCCATGGAAAGCAAACCACACATGCCCCTCCATAGACCATATCTGAACAGAAATGGAGAAATTCCTGCTCGGAAAACTTCCACCATAAAATCAAGGAACACAAACCAAGCGTGAGAAGGTGTTGCTGACTATTCCTTGGGCACAGAAGATGCACCTGCCCTGTTTCTGTTAAGACAGGAATCCGTCAACCAAGGACCCCAGAATAAGGATGACAGGGCACAGGACCAAAAAGTACTGGCACTCAAGCAGAGGAGAAGAGACAAAGATGCAGGATGAAAACAGGACTGACGCACGTAAATCCCATCCAGCTCAGGCGCCGTAAAGATCCCCAGTGAAGAAATCAGTGAAATAATACTTGTTGGAGCAGGAGAGACACACACCGCCTGTTGCACCATAAGGTGGAAGACAAATGGCAGAACTGACATAGACTGGGGGGATCCAAACAAGGGAGTCAGAGAGCCAGGGGTCCCAGCTGGGGTCAGGCACGAGAGTGAGGGGGTTTGGGAGAGCGACTTCTCTGAGACGGGGAGAGGCGGGGAGCTTGAGTGATGCCACGGAGAAGGGAGTCAGAGAACTGGAGCTGAGCTGGGCGCTGCCCAGGACAAAGCACTTCCCCCTCCCACGACCCCACCGTCTGCAAAATGTGTTCAAAGGAAGGCTCGCCAGGGTCCCTTCCTTGCTTCTAGATAAGTTTTTCTCCAAACATACTCCTGACTGTAAGGACGATTAAACACAAGGGAGTAAACAGTAAGGAAACCACTGAAATCTCCACTCAAAGATGCATTTTAAATTTGCCTGGAAGGTCGGCTGTCAACACATTGGCTGCCTGGAAACAAGGGAGGTGGTCTCCAGGATCCCCCCCGGTTCTACTGACCAAGAAGAGAAGCAAATGATACTTGCCTGGGGAAATGGAGAAATGCCCGGGCCAGGCTGAGTGTACACAGGGAAACAAAAGCAGGCAGAGAGGCAGAGGAAAGCAACGCCAGCAGCTGCCGCTCTGACAAGCCCCTGGGCATGGCACCCACTCCCATTCCCTAGGAGTGGGTGCTCCACAATTTCTCTGGGCACCCGGGACCAACAGCACCACTGCAGGCCCCATGGGATGCTTTAAAATTAGCAACATCAAGTGCTTCCTTGTGACCGAGCCCTGGCAACTGTTGCAGCACGTGTTTTGTGTTTTTGTTTGCACCATGTTTTAATACCCTCCCCTCAAAACAATCTTGAGGTACACATAGTAATTATCCCCATTTTAGGGTGAGGGAAACTGAGGCTCAGTGACGTCAAGTTTGCCCAATGCTGCCTGACAAGTGAGCCGGAAGGTGAGGAGCGCCACCCCCGCCCCCGCCCTGCCTGCCCCCGGGGCAGAGATCACAGAAAGATTCCCACTGAGGCCTTTTCTATCAGGATTTACTGCTAGCCCGGGGTCACAGGGTCCCCAGTCTCTGGCACAGAGGCCAGCCAGTGGGGTCAGGGCTGCTCCAGACATATTGACTCCTGCCTCTTTTTCTGTGGATCCAGCACAGGGATGGCCTTCTGGTTCCATGACCAAAGCGCAAGGGTAACTCTGATGGGTTCAGCTGGAGAGGAAAGATAGCCCAGCATCCCAAAGCCAGGACCCCCAGGGAGGAAAGGGCCTGGCCACTCCCGATACAAGACTTAACCTCCGCATTGGGAGAGCGCGAACCCCCATTTCTTACCCCAACCTGGGGTGGAGCGTGTGATCTTCAGTTTCCTGGCTGTCCCTCCTGTGTAACAGCTGCCCTGCATTGAAAATGTCTAACCCCCTTCCAGGGCCGGCCCATGTAGTTATGATGAACTGAAATCAGCCTCAAGGAGAGCACTTGGAAAGGACATCAGGTTCCAGGCCCTTCTCGATACTGTTACTTGTGTTTGAATCCTGTTCTCACCTGTAAGGATTCAGGCAGTGGGAAGAACACTTCTGTTGGGAGGTGGAAACCTGGCTCTCAGCCCAGAATCTCCCACAACCCTTGCAATGTCGCCAGTGCCCTAACTTCCCTTTGCCTTCGTTTCCTCATCGCTCAGCAAGGGCAAGTTGCCTGTCCCTAATCACTCCATCCAAGTGTTGTAATACAAATGGAGTCAAGGTTGGCAAGCACCCTCTGAATTCTAGGCAGCAGCACCATGACCTTCATCTCGCAGTGCTCACATCCCTCCACTCCACCCCCAATCCCAAAGGTCCAGCAGCCAGTTAGAGAGCTTCAATCAGGGCCCAGAGGAACAGGAGGGACCCTGTATTCCAGACGGTTTGGATTACCTAGCCCCACTGCCCCTTCCCCAGAAAGCTCAGAATCACTGATTTCTGGAAACTGCTTAGGCTCGAAAGATTTTTAGAACACAAAGAGTCCCCTCCCTGTTCCACTTGCCAGAGGCATCGCTATTTAGAAACCCCTGTTTTCAAGATATCCTTGTGAGTTCTGCAGAGAAGGGCTTACTCCACATCATTTGGAAAATAGATGCCTATCCTTACACATGTTACTTGAGTGGCCTCACAAATGCGTATGAAAAAGCAGGTGGTCATCTGCAGAGTTAACCTCCCTGGACTTGCCAGGCAGCCTCAGCACAGATCACGGTGCCAGCCAGTCTTGTGACAAGTGTGGGTTGGCAGGGGTGGCTGGAGGGGGTAGATGGGCGGCCTGCCCTGCAGAGGGATGGGGACAGAGGACAAGGGCAACAAGGAGGCAGGCGCGTGGGGGGCAGGCAGGGATGGGGTCAGGGGGCGGGCCGCAGGATGAGCTGGGTAATTTCTGCCCTGCTGCCCAGACGCATGGGTATCCCATAATAGGCCGTGCCTGGGCTCACATATACAAATGTAGACTCGGCCACCTGGTAGAGACCAGCAAAGAAGGGGTTCAGGAGATAGGCTGCCACGTTCAAGGGGAAGATCTGCCCAGCATGCGTGTGCCCAGAAAGGATCAGATTAATATCTGGCCTGGCCTGGAGGGCTCTCTTGGCAGCCAGGGGCTGGTGAGCTAGCAGGATGGTGGGGTGGTCTGGGCTGCAGCCCTCCAGGGCCTTCTCCAGGTCCATGCCATGGCCAGTGTAGTGCAGGATGTTCGCTTCGATGTCATCCACCCCAGCCAGGCAGATCCAGTCGTCATCCTCACTGTGGGCCCCGGTGGCAGAAATCCTCACGTTCTCATTGTGGAGGGGCTGGACGTTCAGGGACATCAGCAGTGCAAACCAGTTGCTGACATCTGACGTGTAATACTCGTGATTGCCCGTGACGAAGTAGGTGCCCAGGCGTGAACGCAGCTGGCCCAGAGGAGCCACAGCCGTGCGCAGGACAGAGGCTTCGGAATCACACAGGTCGCCCACGATCACCGTGACGTCTGGCTCCAGCGTGTTCACCATCCTCACAAACATGTCCATCTTTGTCCTGCCCACTGTGGGGCCCAGGTGGATGTCCGAGAGGAGCACGATCTTGAGGGCGTTCATGGAGGGGTGCAGCCGATGCATGGGCACCTCCACAGTGGTCACCGCTGGGGGCTGGGCAGCGTTCAACAGCCCCACCACGCTGAGCACCGTGGTCACCACCACCACCAGTGCCGGCCGGAGGGCCAGCTTCCTGGTCTTGTCAAGGCTGCCCACCGCCCTGCCGGCGCGCCAGGCCAGGAGCTGGTAGGCCTGCTCCATGCCGCTGAGGACACAGAGGAAGCAGAGCATGATGACATACGCCCCAAGGCAGGTGTAGGCAACCAGGGAAAAGAGATAGGGCTCCTCGGCCACTAGAAAGATCATGGTGAAGAAGCTGGAATGCGCCAGGGCCAGGAAGGCCGCAATGATCATTTTCCAGAGCTGGAAGCAGGCTGACTCTGCAGCCGGGGAATGCCTGAGATTGCTGACGGTGCTACGCCAGATGTAGATGGAGCCGAGGAGCATGAGCGAGTTGGCAAACAGGGCTAGCTGCAGGCGGAACAGGCATCGCCAGGCCCTGAACTCCAGGCTCTCCGCCAGGTAGGACCGGGAGACAACCATGGACACGAAGACAGTGCCGGCAGCCAGGGCGGCCTTTGCGCCCAGGGACAGCTGCCTGAAGATCGCCATTGCCTCTGCTCCTAAGCGGACACCCCGCCAGCTCTGTGTGGGCGAGCTCTGGAAGGTGAGTTCCTTAGATAGGACAGTGGCCAAGGACAGGTTTCCAGGTCAGCTCCGCCTGCAACCAGGAACCGGCGTCAGCTTTGTGATATGAGAGCTTTCTTGTCCCCTGTCAAAACCCGAAGGCCATCTGCCCAACCAGCCTTGAATCCAAGCCACTCAAGTACCAGTCAGTTGCTAGACTTCATTAGTGAACTACAAACATACCCGATTGTAACAGGATGGGCAGTTTCACTCTCTTACAGTTTTCTGCATGTTTCAAGTATTTCCACAACATGTATATGAACTTTTATAGTAAGAAAAACATTATTCTAAATCAGCGGTTCTCAAAATGTGGTCCAGGGAGACCCTTTGGCTGTTGGCGTTGGGGGGAAAGGGGCGGGGGGTGTCCATTGACTGTTTTCAAAAACAGTACTAAGCCATAACCATTCTCTCATGAGTGTACAGTGAAGTTTCCAGAGGTTACATGACATGTGATATGGCAAAACTGAATGCAGAAGTAGCTACGAGCATTCAACAGTCATCTATTGAGACAGACATGAATGGATCCATGTATATGTATGGCTGAGTCCCTTGGCTGTTCACCTAAAACTACCATAACATTGTTAATCGGCCATACCTCAATACAAAATAAAAAGTAAAGTTTGAAAAAAACAAAGTCTAATCTCTAAAAACAAAAAAGACATGAAAGAGATTTGCAAAAATGTACAATGTCACTTTGTGCCCTAAAAACTGGAGAGAACAACTTACTTTTAAAAAATATATATTGTTTATTAACATATAGTTTTAAATGGTCTAACTTCTAAGACAGTTACAGTTTGAGAACCGCTGTTCTAAAGTGTAAACCAGGAAGCCATGGAAAGCTAGTCTGCTGGTATTTTTTTTCAGCTGTAGGCCAAGGAGGGGAACTGAGGCAACTGACATAAAGATTCCTGGGGTGGAGCCAGTCTCCTGGTTGGTTCTCCTAGCTGGTTGGCTCCCAGACAAAAAAAAAAACTGTGCAAGGGAACTACAGACCTGGATAGACAAAGGTTAGCAAATATTCATTTGAGGTGACCTTTTCCCAATAAGACTCAAAATGAAAATATTTTCAGCAGTTGTTTTCCAAGTAAGATTCTCAACCTTGCTTTTAGATAAATGTAGGCCTTTTTTTTCTTGTTTCTGCTCTAGGCACTTTATTAAAAAGCCTCTTATCAGAGGGTGTAATTTGCAAGTCAAGTTCACCAGCTTCTACTTAACAAAAAAGCCCCAGACTCAGCCCACCGGAACTCTGGAGGAACCAAAACTAGTTCCCAGAAAGTGTAGAGAGAAAGGCGCCCCGTTTCAAGTCCCCGCTCTCATCTCCCAGCTCAGATCTCCCCACCTCCACCTTTCCAAGGCCAGGATGCTGACCTGCAGAGGAGCGACCCCGAGTTCCCCCGGCCCCTACGTTAGCTCTGCCGGGCGGACTGAGGCTGTCCTCCCGCAATCGTGCACGAATCCCCCCTTCCCCGCCCCCTCCCCAGCACACACCTCGCCCGGCCAGACCTCCCTACAGCAACGCTGGCGGCCACCTGCAGCCTGCCCCTTGCCCACCGTCAAACGCTGAAGCTTTGAAAAACCCAAGCTTTAAAAGTAGGCGGAGGGAAATGGCGACCAGGACAAGAGACGTCCTCAAAGAGAACACCCCGAAGGTAATTAATCCAATGTTCCCACTGCTGGGGCCTCTCCTGACCCCACTATTCTCCTTCCGGAGCGCACCGCAGAGCGCAGGCAAGAGAGACGCGCCAAGCCCGAGCCTCCGGCGCCCTCCAAGAACGCGCGCTGCTCTGAATCCCACTCCCGGAAACCCGCAAAGCTGGAAAGCACCTCATCTCAGCCCTTGGTTGCACCGATAAGGAAGTGGCTCTCGGCGACAGAGGCGGCAGGAGCGGAACTCAGGAGCAACACAGCTGCTGGTAAGGACGCGCGCCCCGCCCCGCCCGCCCCCGACGGGAAGGCCGGCCCACTGCCTGAGCTTCCCCGGGAGCCGGGCGGGCCCGGGCGTGCCTCGGGGTCCCAGGACCTCCGCCCTGGGGGGCCCCAGGTGGCCGCAGCCCCAGCCCGGTTCCCCGCCAGCGTTCCCCCGATTCATCATTTGTGCGCGAGGGTCCTGTGGACTTACGTGCAGACCATGCGCAAAGCCCAGCAGCAGCGGCGCCAGCAGCAGGGCGAGGAGGCGAACGACCCCCGACATGTCCACTCTCGGGCCTCTCGGCTCCGCAGTCAGCCCGGGCAGCCGGTCGGCGTCACTTGACCGAGGACCGGGGCCTGGCCCCGCCCCGCGCCGGCTCCGCCCCGCCCCGCCGCCGCAGCCTCGGAGCCCGGAGCCCGGGCAGGCGAGAGCCTGGGGCCACACGCGGCCGCGTGACTCCAGGTCAGTGTTATCTGACCCCGGCCGGCCTCCGCCGGAGGGAGGAACCTTTTGCAATGATATTCAGGAGTACTCCTTGTCAGCAGCTTGATAACGCACCTCGGGTTTGGACCTTAACAAGGGTCTCCTTGCTTCCCGGCTCCCTGGACACGACAGAAACGGGCCAGATAGACTTAAGTGGACTAGATGGATCCTCAGCCCTTCATAGGGGCAGTCTGGAAAATATCCAGGGGTCTGCCAAGTGTGGTCCCTGAACCAGTCTTCTATCTGGTACGTGTTAGAATTGGAAAGAACAAGGCCTCGCCCAAGAAACCCTAGGGATAGGGTCCAGAAATCTATTTTTACAACTCTCCAGGTCATTCTGACAGCACGCAAAGCTTGAGAACCATTATTCCAGGTTACTGATATATTAAAAGGTGTGGTTTAACTGTGGCAAAATCTTCAGGAATGCCTATCCTCAAGGCACCCGTGTCTGCGGAATTTTTATTTCAAGCTGGATTTTGAGAGATAAGAGTACCAACAGCTCCCATCTTTCAGTTTTGCACTTAAGCCACTCAACATCCCTGTAATGCAAACAGATCTGTCAAGTAGAATAAAATATCTAGTATGATCTCTTTTTTACACTTGTGGAATGGGAGACTCTACTGTGAGTTAACCAGTCCAGGACTGCTGGTTACCCCTAGATCTGAACCTGAAGTTGTCTTTTCCTACCTGGCTGCCAAAACTCTCTGCCAATCCCCCCTTTGCATTGCTGCACTTTAATCAAAACTGAGTCTCAGAGGAAGGCGCTTAGGGAAATCGCTTTCAAATATATATATGTATATATATTTTCCAGCTTTATTGAGTTACGTTAACATTCTACTGTTGTGGAATCCGGAATCACGAAACACGCCTCAAAGGACACAAGACAGTGTGGAGTGCCATTCATTACGCCAGCAGGTCCAAGGGGAATCAGTTCCCAACGAGGACCTTGATGTTGCCCAGAGACCCAGCTTTATAACCCTCCCCACCCCCACCCCCACCCCGTGAGTGGTTACATGTTAGCAACCTCTTTGTTGTGTATGACTGAGTTTTACACCAAGTAGGTGCTAGGAGAACAAACAATTAAGGTTAAAAGGGGGGAACAATGATTATACATCAATGGGGGATATCTCCATGGTTACTCTAACAGGGGCAGCCTGACGTCAACTATAGTCTCCCTTTGCCATCTGTAGGGAGGGAAGTCTCCAGGAGACCTGGTTTTCATTAGCAATGGTTTTCTCATTCTTGGGCAGGATTCAGGCCCAGTTTACATCCTGTCTTTAAGACGGATGACAGGCTTCAAGATGGAGTCTCTCCTGCTTTCCTCACACTGGCCCCAACACTACAAAATGCACTCCTGTTAAATATATTCACTTGCTGATGGTTTAGTCGCTAAGTTGTGTCCGACTCTTTGTGACTGCAGGGACTGTAGTCCACCAGGCTTCTCTGTCCTTGGGATTTCCCAGGCAAGGAACCTGGACTGGGTTGCCATTTTCCGCTCCAGGGAATCTTCCCCAGCCCCGGATGGAGCCCAAATCTCCTACATTGCAGGCAGATTCTTTACCACTGAACCGCTGAGGTTAACAGTAACAGTATAGGGTTAGGGGATTCCCCGGTAGTCCCAGGATTCGATCCCTGGTAGGGGAACTAAGATCCCACAAGCCAACACCAACCCCCCCAAAAAATTACAATTTATTGATAGACTCCTTGACTAAACTTTAACTAGGCTTCTCTGACTAGAGAGACTCTTCTAGACTCTTCTAGACCTGGATCTTGGCCTTCTGTGCCTGACCTGTCCTTGCCTGCCCCGAATTGTCCAGTCTTAGCAAATTAGCAAAAAAAAAAAAAAAATTCTTAGCAAAGAATCCCGCTAAATCAGTTTGGGAATAATCCCCCAGTTCTTGTTATCTGATCAAGTTACTCATCCCCATCCCACCTCTCCTTGACATCTAACTCTTTGACCAACCCTTAGCAAGAATCCCTTGAGACCTCCTCTTACAATTTTCCACCCACAAGCCCCTAACTCTGCTGGTTATAAATCCCCAGCTCTCTTTGCTGTAGTTAGAATTGAGACCCATCCCTCTTCACCTGTGGTAGTAGAATTAAGCGTTATTACAAAAGTCTTGAAGAAAATCTTCCTTACCACTTTAGCAAGTATCCAATTTTTTTTTCTTTAGCACTATTTTTTTTTTTTTACAAGTTGCAGACTTTTTTCAAACTTAGTCTGGTTTTTAACAATGAGAGTGATGGTTATCAAAGACAAGATTAGTGGTTATGAGACTTCTCCGGTGGTCCAGCGGCTAAGACTCTGAGCTTCCAATACAGGGGGCCAGGGTTCGATCCCTGGTCAGGGAACTAGCTCCCACAGCAGCACATGCTGCAACTAAGAGCTTGCATGCCACAACTAAGACCCGGCACAGCCAAGTAAATAAAGTAATAATAATAAAGTAATTATTAGTAATTACTTATGAGAGTGAGGGCCTGAAATGGGAAGGGCCCCCCAGATTTTGTTTCTTGAACTAGAGGGTTGTTACAGGAGTACCTGCCACTTAGTCATTCATGTTTTGTGTCACTTCCTGTATCTTTTTTTTTTTTTACCTCGCCTCACAGCATGTGGGATCTTAGTTCCCCAGTGAGGGACTGAAACCATGCCCCCCTGCGGTTGGAAACACAGAGTCCTAACCACTGGACTGCCGGGGAATTCCCTGTAATTGTTTTGAAAATTAGTTTAAAAGTTATTTGGGGCGCTTCCCTGGTGGCTCAGTGGTAACGAATCCACCTGATGATGGAGGAGACACGGGCTCAATCCCTTTTCTGGGAAGATCCCACATGCTGCAAAGCAATTAAGCCTGTGCACTGCATTTGAGCCTGTGTGGTAGGACCTGCGGGCTGCAAGCACTGAAGCTCCTGTGCCTAACGCCTGTGCTCCACAAGAGAAGCCGCTGCAATGGGAAGCCCATGTACCCTACTACAGGGTAGCCCCCACTCTCTGCAGCTAGAGAAAGCCCACCCAGCAACAAAGACCCAGCACAACCAAAAATAAAAATAAAGAAACCTTAAAAAAAAAAAAAGATGCGGGGGACTTCCCTGGCTGGTACAGTGGTAGAACTCCATATTTTCACTGCAGGGGGAGAGGGTTCAATCCTTTGTCTGCTAAGAACTAAGACCCCACAAGCCTTGAGGCATGGCCAAAAAAAAAAGATATGAGATCTAAATGTTAGCATCCGTGAGTAAAGTTGTATTAGACTACGACCCCTTCTGACCCACTGCGTCCTGCATGGGACTGCTTTGGGATCACAATGGCAGTCAAGCAGCTGAAACAGAGCCTTTGTTGTTCTTGTTCAGTCCCTAAGTTGTGTCCGGCTCTTTGCAACCCCGTAGACTGCAGCACACTAGACTCCTCTGTCCTCCACTATCTACCGGAATCTGCTCAAATTCATGTCCATTGAGTCAGTGATGCTATCCAGCCCTCTCACCCTCTGCCTCCCTCGTCTCCTTTTGCCTTCAGTCTTTCCTAGGATCAGAGTCTTTTCCAGTGAATCCACTTTTGCATCAGGTGCCCAAAGTAATGGAGTTTCAGCTTCAGCATCTATCTTTACAATGAATATTCAGGGTTAATTTTCTTAAGGACTGACTGGCTTGATCTCCCTAACGTCCAAGGGACTCTCAAGAGTCTTCTTTGGCACTCAGCTTTCTTGATGGTCCAACTCTCATATCCATACATGACTACTAGAAAAAACATAGCTTTGTACCAACCTTTGTTGGCAAAGTGATGTCTCTGCATTTTAATTCACTGGCTAGGTTTGGCGTAGCTTTCCTTTATGGGCCACAAAACCTAAAATGGATCGTATCTGGCCCTTTACAGTAGAAGCTTGCCCAGGGAGTATAGATAGCAGTTTGTTTCTGAGATTTTAGCACCAGACTCTGTGTTATAGTTGAACTAGAAGTGATAACATAGCTGTGGTTGTGCTAAAGGCTTTACCAGCGGTGAGTCACTCTGCATCAAAACCTAGTTGCGTGTTATTATCCACATTTCACGGATGAGAAAACCAAGTCAGAGAGGAGGTACGTGCCAGGAGCCACAGAGCCAGGAAGTGATGGGATCTCTAGTCTCATTGCCTGACTGTAAACACCAAGTTATTTTTATCTTTGTTTTTTAATTGAGGTGTAGTTGATTTACAGTGTTATGTTATTAATAGTTTCTGGAGTATAGCAAAGTGGTTCCAGTTTATTTATATACATATATATATAAATGTTCTTTTTCATATTTTTTTCATTATGATTTATTGGAGCCTGGGTTATCTTCACAAGGCCATGATGCTTCTGTGCCTGCTTTATTTATAGTTCCTGTCTAGGTGTGCACACACAGTATGTGCTGCTATTTTATGCAGTGTTCAATTGTGTGCAGCTAACTTGGCGACCCCATGGACTGCACCCCACCAGGCTTCTCTGTCCATGGAATTTTCCAGTCCAGATTGCTGGAGTGGGTTGCCATTTCCTTCTCCAGGGCATCTTCCCAACCCAGGGTGAGACCCACATTTCTTGTGTCTCCTGCATCGGCAGGCAGATTCTTGACCACTGTGCCATCTGGGAAGCCTCATATGTATGTATCATATATATAATTATACATTAAAATAAATATACATTTATTACATGTATATAAATTATACATAATATACATATTATTACATGTATAGGATGAGAGCAAATTATGGAGCAAATAAGGCAGAATGTTAACAATCGATGAATTGGGCAAAGGGCATATAGAAATTCTTATATCAAAAAGGTTATTTAAAAAATATAAAATAAAGCCTCCTGCCCACAGCTTCAGACAGTTCTGCTATGTAGCAATCCCTCATGCTTCTCACAAGTCTTTAAATTTTCTGATGAAGAAAGTCATAAGACCTGTATCCTGGGGTTAAATTGTGCAACCAACCAATGGGTATGGTTATGAAACAATCAGTTCAGTTCATTTCAGTCACTCAGTCGTGTCCAACTTTTTGCGACCCCATGGACTGCAGCACACCAGGCCTCCCTGTCCATCACCAATTCCCAGAGCTTACTCAAACTCATGTATCTCAAGTTGGTGATGCCATCCAGTCATCTCATCCTCTGTCGTCCCCTTCTCCTGCCTTCAGTCTTTCTCAGCATCAGGGTCTTTTCCAATGAGTCAGTTCTTTGCATCAGGTGGCCAAAGTATTGGAGTTTCAGCTTCAGCATCAGTCCTTCCAATGAATATTCGGAACTGATTTCCTTTAGGATGGACTAGTTTGATTTCCTTGGAGTCCAAGGGACTCTCAAGAGTCTTCTCCAACACCACAGTTCAAAAGCATCAATTCTTCAGTGCTGAGCTTTCTTTATAGTCCAACTCTCACATCCATACATGACTACTGGAAAAACCATAGCTTTGACTAGACAGACCTGTGTCGGCAAAGTAATGTCTCTGCATTTTAATATGCTGTCTAGGATTGTCATAGCTTTTCTTCCAAGGAGCAAGTGTCTTTTAATTTCATGGCTGCAGTCACCATCTTCAGTGATTTGGGAGCCCAAAAAATAAGTCTTTCACTGTTTCCATTGTTTCCATCTATTTGCAATAAAAAGATGAAATTGTGAAATCATCAGCTTGCAGTTTCCTCACAATCTCAATAAAACTTGGCAGCTGTGCCACAGGACTGGCCCACCTTTCATGACTCTCGTGAGGCTAAGATGCCTTGGTCTGCATGTCCTCAAACTCACTTTCAGGAATCTAAGATCTAAAACCAAAAATACCCCAAGTGAGGCCCTTCTTAATGGGGGAGGGAGATGGGAGGTGGAATGACTGTTTTCAACACACACACTCTCTCTTTCTCTGAGACTTCCCTGGTGGTCCAGTGGTTAGGAACTTCATACTTCCATTGCAGTGGGTGAGGGTTTGATCCCTGGTCATGATGCTAAGAACCCACTTGCTGCATAGTTCGACCAAAAGAAGAGAGAAAAAATGATCAGAAAGTCTAGCCACAGAAGGCCCAAGGTCCTTTGGGGTAACAGTAGATCATTACTAAAGAACATCATTAAAGAACAGGGACATTCTTTAGGCAGGTAGGTTATTTCAGTATGCAACATCTCCTTCTGGCCTGTTGTACCTTTGCTATGGTGCAACCTTTGCAGGCCCCAGCAGACATGAAAATTTGCAACTTCTGGGCCAGAGAGTATCCATGGTAATTTGATTACAACCTCTCTGATTGCTATATCAAGCATATTGATGTGACCCATCAGATTCCCTAGTTACCTATCTCCAGAGCCCTCCGCTGCCTGCTCCAGCCAGCCAGCCTGGCTGCACATCTATGGCCCCAAACCAACCACCTGGGGTTTCTGGCTCCTCCAGACACCTCTGCGCTCATTGGAACAGAGCAGCACGCTCCCTCTGTGGCTGCCAGAGGCTGGGTGGTGCAACCCAGAGGGGCAGGCAAGTTCACTCTCTCATGGAGAACCACAGTGCAGTGGGGATCACAGCAGGAAATGAGCCAGTAAATAAATGTCCTCCTCGCCCTTCTTCGCTCCCATCAACTGTTTCAAGGAGTGGTTTCTCTGTATAGCTTGTCCAGAGACGTTCCACATGGTGTGGTGGGTGCAGGTGCCAAGGCTTGCATGTCTTCAAGCTGTTCTGAAGTTGTAGCCATTGTGGGAACACGTTACTTTGTGTCTTTGTGTTCCATCTCAGGGGCTTCCCAGGTGCCTCTAGTGGTAAAGAAAGGGCCTGCTACTGCAGGAGATGTAACAAATAAGGGTTAGATCCCTGGGTCAGGAAGATCCCCTGGAGGAGGGCATGGCAGTCCATTCCAGCATTCTTGCCTGGAGAATCTCATGGACAGAGCAGCCTGGTGGGCTGTGGTTCACAGGGTCATGAAGAATCAGACATGACTGAAGCAACTTAGCACATACACACGCACTTTGCATCTCGTCTTTTCTTTCCTTTTCCTTTCCTTTCCTCTCTCCCAGCCATGCATTCTACCTTCCACATAAAGTCTGAGCGCTTAATCCTTGCCTCAGTCTCTGTCGTCTAGTCTACCCAGCATGAGACCATTATTTGTTGAACTCGGAGAAACTGCTCTGCAACCTCCTATTGCCTGTGTGTATTTCTTAAGCTTTCTCTATCGCTGGGTTCTGGGGATGTCCTCTTAGATTTTGCTTTTAGGACCACAGATCACAATTCATTCCCAATTCAAATTCCAGATTTAATGCCTCTTTCGTAATGAAGTAATTAGTGCTTGCACTAGCTGAAAGAGTTCTTTCCTTCCCACAATTTCCATATCGCCCTACATACATCTGACTTATGACATTCATCTTTCTCTGTGTTATGGCTCTTTATGTTCTGTGCCTTAACTCAGACCCTCATCTTCTTTTAATTATGAATGAATTAATTATTTTTGGTCACACTGTGAGGCTTGTAGGATCTTAGTTCCCCGACCAGGGACTGGACCTGGGGTCCCCAGCCGTGGAAGCGCAAAGTCTTAACCACCGGACCACCAAGGAATTCCCACGCCTTCATCTTTCTGTTAGGATCACGTTTGGGGTCTTTGTGCTGTTTTTTGGCCTCCAGTCCCATCACCTCTCTTCTCCTTTGTAACTGTTATTTCTTTTGCCAAGAATCTTCTTCCTTTTTCCCTTCTTGCCTCCAGCAAACTTCTGTTCCTTTTGTCCAGGCCCTTCAAGACTTAAAGAATGACCTCTTGCAAGAAACTTTCCCAGACTCACCTTCAGATTGGGTTAGTGCTACAGACTGAAGGTTTGTGCACCTCCCCAAATTTATATGTTGAAACTTAATCTCCAAAGTGATCGTATTTGGAAATGAGGTCTTTGAGTCTTCGGGGTGATTAGCTCATGAGGACAGGGCCTTCATGGATGGGGTTAGTGCCCTCGAAAAAGAGACCCCAGGGACTTCCCTGATGGGCTGCCTTTTCAATGCAGAGAACGTGGGTTCAGTTCCAGGTTGGGGAACTAGGATCCCACATGCCATGAGGTATGGCCAAACATTTATTAAAAGAGAGAGAAAATCCAGTGGTTAGGACTAGGTGCTTTCACTTCAGTGGCCCAGGGTTCAATCCCTGGTCAGGCAACTAAGATCCAGCAAGCCATGCAGCCAAATAAAAAAAAGAGAGACTCCTTGAGGACTTAGGTCTGCCCCAGGTGTGGAGGTGGGGCAGCTGCTTGGATTGCAGGGACACTGGCACATGTGTGTACCCATGGCTGATTCATGTTGCTGCATGGCAGAAACCCACACAATATTGTAAAGCAATTATCCTTCAATTAAAAACCGATAATTTAAAAAAAAATGGGGAGGGATACCAGAAAGTTCCCTTGCCCCTTCCATCCATGAACCAGAGAGCAGGTTCTCACCTGACACCAAACCTGCCAACACCTTGATCTTGGAGTTCTCAGCCTCCAGGCCATGAGAAATAAATCTCAGTCTACGAACCATCCATTGGGCCTGTGATAGCAGCCAGAAATCACTAAGATAGCTACCCAGCCTTCTTTGGGGTCCACATAACACTCTCTCCAGCTCTAATGGTGGGTAATTAAAGGTTTGCTTATCTGTCTTCTCAAGACTTTGAGGGAACAAGTTGATATTTCTTTAATACAGTGCCTGTCACACAATAGTTTACTATAGGTTAATGGAACAAATGCAAAAAAATATAGATGTCTTATTTCTACTGAACCGGAAGTTCCTTGCAGTCAAGGATGTACGTCTGATTCATCTTTGCATTCCTTGCCAAGGGCCGGACCTGGTCTAAGGTAGGTGCTGAATAGTATAGTGAAAGAATGAATCAATTCATGATACTAAAGAGAATTTGTCACTTAAGTCACCTGAGGGGCCTTCTACCTTATAGGAAATCATGATCCAAAAGTTTTGTTTATGGTTCCTCTTTCATTATAGTTTTATTTTGTATGTTTGTATGTTGCTGTTCAGTCTCTCAGTCATGTCTGACTCTTTGTGACCCCATGGACTGCAGTACACCAGGCTGTCTTATCCTTTCTCCTGGAGTTTGCTTAAACTCTTGTCCATTGAATTGGTGATGCTATCTAACCATCTCATCCTCTGTTGCCCCCTTCTCCTCCTGCCCTCAATCTTTCTCAGCATCAAGGTCTGTTCCAATGAGTCGACTCTTTGCATCAGGTGACCAAAGTATTGGAGTTTCAGGTTCAGCATCAGTCCTTCCAATGCAGAGTCAGGGTTGATTTCCTTTAGGATTGACTGGTTTGATCTTTGCCATCCAAGCAACTCTCAAGTGTCTTCTCCAGCCCCACAGTTCAAAAGCACCCTGATAGGTCAGTTGGTAAAGAATCCGCCTGCAATGTAGAGACACTGGTTCGATTCCGGGTCAGGAAGATCACCTGGAGAAGGGATAGGCTACCCACTCCAGTATTCTTGGGCTTCCCTCATGGCTCAGCTGGTGAAGAATCTGCCTGCAATGCAGGAGATCTGGGTTTGATCCCTGGGTTGGGAAGATCCCCTGGAGAAGGGAAAGTCTACCCACTCTAGTATCCCTGCCTGGAGAAAGGACTATACAGTCCATGGGATAGCAAAGAGTTGGACACTACTGAGCAACTTTCATTTTCAGCCTTCTTTATAATCTAACTCTCACATCCATACATGATTGCTGGGAAAACCGTATTTGTTTGTATGAGGTAGGACTCTGTTACTTGCATTCCTAAATAATATGTTGTGTGCTTTAGCATACTTTTAAACTTTAGACAAGTGGAGTCGTTCTTTTTAAGGCTAAACTGTGTTGTTCTGTATAGCTGTAATTCTTTTATTTTTCCCTGCTGTAAAATTTTCTCCTACGTGTGCATCTTCTCTCTAAAAAAACAAACAACAAAAATGCACTTTTGTTTTTACACAGGTTATTTCTGCTTTCTGCCATTAGGAACTGTGCTGCTGTATCATACCAAAAACACTTATTAAATACAAAGAAAAAAATGACGTGGAGAAAATGGATACAACCTTAACAAGGTAATCACAGTTAACATCAACGATAAGGGGCTGACAGTGGGTTCCTCCAGTGACATCTGAGAAGGACCGCATCCTAGTCCAGTGGTCCCCAACCTTTTTGGCACCAGGGACCAGTTTCATGGAAGACAATTTTTCCATGGACTGGGGCATGGGGCGGGGGAATGGTTTTGGGATGATTCAAGTGCGTTACATTTACTATGCACTTTATTTCTATTATTGTTACATTGTGATAGACAATGAAATAATTCTACAACTCACCATAATGTAGAATCAGTGGGAGCCCTGAGCTTGTTTTCCTGCAACTAGATGGTCCCATCTAGGGGTGATGGGAGAGTGATGGGGAGTGGCTACAAATACAGATGAAGCTTCACTCACCTCCTGTTGTGGCCCAGTTCCCAACAGACCACAGACCAGTATCAGTCTGTTGCCTGGGCGCTATTCTAGTCCAGAGACCTTAATCTGAATCTAATCATGAAGAAACAGCAGAGGAACCTCAATGGAGGACTTTTTATAAAATAAGTGGCCTGTATTCTTAAAAATAATCTTATTTATTTTTGGCTGTGCTAGGTCTTCCATGCTGTGCAGGTTTTTCTTGTCGCAGAGGCTACTCTCTCGTTGCAGCGTTCAGACTTTTGTTGCAGAGCATGGGCTCTAGGCTCAAGGGGTGTAGGCGGCCCGTGGGCTCAATAGTTGCAGCTCCCAGATTCTAAAGCACAGGCTCAGTAGTTGTGGCACATGGGCTTAGTTGCTCTGAGGCACATGGGAACTTCTGGGACCAGGAATCGAACCCGTGTCTCCTGCATTGGCAGGCGGATTCTTTACCACTGAGCCACCAGGGAAGACCCCTGTATTCTTTTTAAAAATATACTAGAGCAGTTTTAGGTTTGAAGCAACGTTGAATGAAAGGCACAGAGGTTTTCCATCTACCCTCCACCACTGCATACACACAGCCTCTCCCATTATCAGAATCCCACACCAGACAGGCACACCTAGTACAACCAATGAAGCTACTTTGACTCAATATAATCACCCAAAGCCCATGACTTACATTAGAGTTCACTCTTGATACTGCATATTCTTTGGGTTTTGAGAAATGTATGATATCCATCCACCATTATAGTATCACACAGAATACTTTCGCTGCCCTAAAATCCTCTGTGCTGTGCCTATTTCCCCGTCTCCCCGTAACACCTGGCAATCAGTGATCCTTTTACTGGTCTCAAAGTTTTGCCTTTTCCAAAATGTCATGTAGTTGGGGGAATTCCCTTCTGGTCTGTTGGTTAGGACTCCACATTCTCACTGCCGAGGGCCCAGGTTCAATCCCTGGTTGGGGAGCTAAGATCTCACAAGCAGTGTGGTGTACCCAACAGAAAAAAGCCAAATAAATAAAACCCCCAAACATAACGTCATATATAGTTAGAATCATACAGTATATAGCCTTTTCATATGTAACCTTCTTTTATGTAGTAAAATGTATTTAAGTTTCCTCCATGTCTTTTTGTGGCATGATAGCTAATTTCTTTAGTGCTGAGTAATATTCCATTGTCTGGATGTGAATGTACCACAGTTCATTCATTCACCCACTGAAGGACATCTTGTTTGCTTCCAAGTTTTAGCCATTATGTAAAAAAAGCTGCTGTAAACATTCATGTGTAGGTTTCTGTATGGATAGACATTTTCACCTTATTTCAGTCAATACCAGTGAATCTAATTTTGCTGGGCAGTATGGCAGGGTATGTTTAGTTTGGTAGAAACTGCCAGACTGTCTTTCCAAAGTGACTCTACCATTTCACATTCCCACCAGCAATGAACAGAGTTCTTGTTGCTCTGCATCCTTGTCAGCATTTGCTGCTGTCAGTATTTTGAATTTTGGCCATTCTAATAGGCGTGTGGTGGATCTCACTGTTGTTTCCGTACTCTTAGTGTCAATAGCATAACAATAAAATCTGAAGGTTCAGATTCTGGAACATTAGATAGAAGAAACAACTAGATACAATACATGATATTGGACTGTGTCTTGCCCAGGGGGAGAACGTGCTATACAAGACATTGTTGTTGTTGTTTAGTCGAAACAACAACAGTTGGGATTGAATCCACCTCCCTTATGTCTCCTGCATTGGGAGGCAGATTTTTTTTTAACCACTGAGCCACCAGGGCATCTCCAACTCCTGCATTGCAGGCAGAGTCTTTACTGCGGAGCCACGACGGAAGCCCGTAAAAAACATTAGTTGACAAAACTGGAATAGGGGATATAGATTAGTGAATTTGATCATTAATGAATTTGAGCATTGTAGTTTAGTTGCCAGGTGGGGCAGTGGTAAAGAATCCTCCTGCCGATGCAGGAGACACGAGTTCAATTCCTGGGTCGGGAAGATCCCCTGGAGAAGGAAATGGCAAACCCACTCCAGTAGTCTTGCCTTGAGAATCCTATGGACAGAGGAGCCTGGCAGGCTACAGTCCATGGGACTGCAAAGAGTCAAACATGACTGAGCACACACACAGTTTCGGTTCCTAGGACATACATAAAGATTAAAGGGTAAGTGGCCTGATGTATGCAATCTTCTCTCAAATGATTCAGAAAAAGAAATGTGGCATAAGTTATTCATTTGTGAATGTGTATAAAGGATATATAGGAATTGTATGTACTATCCTTGCAATTTCTTGTAAATTATTTAAAAATAAAATTTTAAGTAATTAAAATTACAATGCTGGGACTTAATCACTGGCGGTGCACTGGTTAGGACTTGGCGCTCCCACTGCTGGGACGGGTGTGCTCTGTGGTCAGGGAACTAAGATCCCTGAAAGTCGCGCGGTGCGGCCAAAAAAATTAATAATAATAAAATAACAGTACTGTCTTTAACATTTCATCCACATCTTTTGATGCACACATACACGTTTTTCGAGCGTATTCTGAAGCGTGGAATCGCAATCATAAGGTGTGTGCATCTTCAACTTGATTAGCTCAATAGTTTACAAAGTGCCACCGACATCCTTATTAATTTTATATATGCACTCCCTCTCTCTCACTGAAATGTAAGGTCGTTTGCGGTCATCAAAGTGTAGGCCGTGGACCCGCAACATTAGCCTCACTAGGGTGCTGGTTAGAGCTGCAAACCCTCAGATCCCCATCTCAGCCAGATTTGGTGAAAGAGAAACTCTGGAGTCACTTGTGAATCTGCGTTTTTCGAAAGTCCTCTAAATGATTCTAAAGTCTAAGCAGCGCTGATCCATCAGGGCCGCGTCTGGCTTCCAGGCCGCCTTCTCTAAAGGAGCAATCAGCGGAGCCGGGGATCACGGGTTAGACACGCAGAAACTAGAGGGCAGCGCGCCTCCCTAGGACACCCTCCCCGTACGGGCAGCTTCGCCCGGACCCCCCGGCTGGGTAGGGAGGGGCGGCCGGACGGGGCGGGCCTGAGGCTGGCGTCTCCGCCTCTTAAACGTTCGGCTCCCTTTTCCTTTCCTTCTTTCTCCTCTCTTTCCTTCCTTCCGCCGGGAGCGATGGAGCCGGGGCGCCGGGCGGCCGCGGCGCTGGTGGCGCTGCTGTGTGCGGTGTGCACGCTGCCCTCGGGGCGCGCCCAGTACGAGCGCTACAGCTTCCGCAGCTTCCCGCGGGACGAGCTGATGCCGCTCGAGTCGGCCTACCGGCACGCGCTGGACCAGTACAGCAGCGAGCACTGGGCGGAGAGCGTCGGCTACTTGGAGATCAGCCTGCGGCTGCACCGCCTGCTACGAGACAGCGAGGCCTTCTGCCACCGCAACTGCAGCGCGGCGCCGCAGCCCGAGCCCGCCGCCGGCCTCGCGCGCCACCCGGAGTTGCGCCTCTTCGGGGGCCTGCTGCGCCGCGCGCACTGCCTCAAACGCTGCAAGCAGGGCCTGCCGGCCTTCCGCCAGTCGCAGCCCAGCCGCGAAGTACTGGCGGACTTCCAGCGCCGAGAGCCCTACAAGTTCCTGCAGTTCGCCTACTTCAAGGCAAGTCCTCTCGCCCCTCCCCACGCCTAGGCCCCGCCCCGCCCACGCTTAGGCCCCGCCCCTAGGCCCGCCCCTAGACCCCTGCCTGGTGTGCCTGTGTCCTGGGTCCGGTCCCACCGCCTTCTTGACCTAGTTCTTTCGCACTTAGCGTCGCTAAGGGAGGCCTTCAAATCCTCTTCCCCGTATTCTATTTCATAGATAAAGATGAAAAATACTTGAAGGGTGGTTCTGAGGCAGAGGATGTATATCTAACGACTAGCACAGTGTTATTTGAAGACAGACTTCCGTTTTTGGTAGATACCATCAAAATCCCTTTTCTCAAGTGAGTAGGGCGGAAGAAGACCTGCGGGGCCGACCAGTCTCTTTTAAAGGGGAACTTAAGGCCAGAAAAGGGCGGGGCTCCTTGGAAGGACACTTCCCCGCCTGGAGGAGGAGAACCTGAGCGCCTGATTCGTCGGGGCCGGCGCTCTCCGCTGGCTTTCATCTACCGTGTAACGCGCTTGTCTTCCTCCTTTCTGTGGCGGCTTGCATTCCAGTCTGGGATTGCTGGCTAAAAATAGCCACAGGTTGCAGTTGTCTACCCTCTAAGTCCTTACCCGGGGGACCCCGAGGTTTTAAGAATGGGCTGAATTCCCTGTTGACTGGATAAAGAGGCTTTAGCTTGGCACGTCTTCAATGGGTTTTACCAAGAGAGCCTTCTTAAAGCTGTTTCCACTTTATTGGAAAACGATTTGGTAAACTCTGTGTCTTTGGGCTGCAAGATCTGCTTTTCATATTTCTCTGAAACGGGTCCACGTGTATGTTACATTCATGTGGGTCATAAAAGAGCACAAAACCCTAAATAGGAGAAAAACTGGGTTATTTCTATGCCTGCTACAGCTTTATATAAAGTATCACATTTGTGAATGTTTGTCCTAGCAATAAACAAACAAACAAACAAAAACAGTTTTAAAATAGACCAGGGAAGAGATTAATACATTTCCGGGACTCAGAAATGATGGCTGACTCATACAAGCACTATATTTTTACGCTGAAAAAGACTCATTAATCCTTTCTTTGTAGAGCTTTTGGCATATACAGTCTGAGTCAAATTTGAGTCATATAATCAAGGGGGAAACGTTTTATTTTTAAACCTGGAGAATAATGGAAGCTCTGATTTCTTTAAAATATGGATGAATATGAAACGAGGCAAAAGGGGAGGAACATTTAATTCAGGGTGACCGGAAGGTAGGGGTTTCGTCCATCGTGGCATCCGCAAACGCTAGGAAATTCATAACTTCTCTTCAAAACCCTTTACAGGTCTTGTGACAATCACTTAAAGTCAGTAACCGGAATTCCACGGTGGTCAGGTGGTTAGGGCTACGCTCTTCCACAGGGGTCTGGGGGGTTGGGGGGAGGGAGGGGCCAGAGAGGAGGCCAGGGGGCCAGGGGGCCGGGGGGAGTGGGGCGAGGGAGACAGTCCCACTCCAGGCACTAGTTGGCATTCCTCAGACATCAGCACAGACTTCTGGAAGTCTGTCCTTATCACCAGCCGCCACTCCAGGGCAGCCTCTGCCATTATCTCCAGATGACTAGGCTCGTGTTTCTGGGGCAGTTTCTGCCCAGGCTATTTGCTGCCCTTTGATTCTCAGAAATCCAGACCGTGCCAAATATTCCTTTCTCTCCCCAAACAGAATTCCCTAATTCCTGCCCCTGAGAATCCCTCTGGATTGGCTGAAGGAGTCTCCCTGCACACGTATGGGTCCCCACCTCCGTCCCCCAGGTTCTGCTGTGATGTCAGGGCATGGAGGGGCCATGACATCCATGGCAGGGGCGGGGCCCTCTGTTTGCTGCCTGCGTGTCCACACAGGGAGGTGTCCCTGTCCCTTTCTGTGCCCCTTTTCATGCCACCTCATTCTTCCCTGAAGACTTCTGGGCTCTGCCTGCAGGTACCAAACCTGAGGATCAAGGGCCACAGACCTTGCTGCGCCTGCAGACCCCAAGGAGGGAGTTTTTTCTAGCCTAGAGGATTCCTCTTCCTCCTCCTTGGTTTTTTTTTCTTTTGGCCATGCAGCATGGCATGCTGGATCTTAGTTCCCCAGCCAGGGATTGAACCCATATCCCCTTCAGTGGAACCTCGGGTCCTGAACTGACAGGGAAATCCTTCCTCTGTCTTCTTCTTCCAGGCCAGTCAGCTTCTTCCTGCAGTTCCCTCTCTCAATTTCCTCTTCTTCACGTTTGCCAAGTTCTCTAAGGAGTACAAGGGCCTTGGTCATACTTCTGTGTCCTGACTTCCCGAGGCAGTGAGACTCAGAATCAGCTGATCACCACCGAATGGGGAGGAGAGAGGGGAAAAGAGAGGGAAACATGAATTAATTTCCTGAAAATGTGTAGTGGTGATGTCCTGTCCAAGTCACTGGTACTTACCGAGTCCTTCCTTATCCTAGGAACTCTGCCAGGTGCCAGGAATGCAGAAGACAGGCTGATGTAATAGAGGCTCGTGCTCCAGTAGTTAAGACTCCTCTCTCCCAATATAGAGAGCCTGGGTTTGATCCCTGGTTAGGAAACTAGACCCCACATGCTGCAACTAAGACCCAGCACAGCCAAATAAGTTAATTAAATAAATATATATATACATATATACCCTGATAAATATATACCTTGATAACTCAGCTGGTAAAGAATCTGCCTGCAATGCAGGAGACCCCGGTTCGATTCGTGGGTTGGGAAGTTCCCTTGGAGAAGGGATAGGCTACCCACTCCAGTATTCTTGGGCTTCCCTCGTGGTTCAGCTAGTAAAGAATCCACCTGCAAGGCAGGAGACCTGGGTTCGATCCCTGGGTTCGATCCCTGGGTTGGGAAGATACCCTGGAGAAGGCTACCCATTCCAATATTCTGGCCTGGAGAAGTCCATGGACTGTATAGTCCATGGGGTCGCCAGGACTTGCACATGACTGAGTGACTTTCACTTTCATATAAAGTCTCTTGATTGAGGTTGTGGAGATAGGGAGGACTCACTTGCATGTAAAGGCAGGGATCTTCCTCCCAACCCCCCAAGACTCACTTCCTAGAACAGCACCTATCCTGCAGAGACTCTCAACAAATATTTGCTGAGTGAATGGATGAGTGAATGAGGAGGTGGTGGGGGTCCTCGAGAAGATGAAACAGAGGTTCTGTGAGAGACCCAGGAAAATACTGATCTATCTATCAAGGTTCTGGCAGAAAAGATGTGATATAGTCATATGGGGTAACTGGTGGAACACTTAACGAATAAGGCGGTTACTTACAAAAGCTGGTGACAGTGGGACGTGACCCACCTCCCAGGCCAGAAGGGGTAACATGGATGGAGAGAGACTAGATGGAGAGACTCTCCACTGAGAAGGGCTGTGACCTTCAATTAAGGGAGTGACCTTGCAGGGAAGGAGCCAGGACAAAAACATACCAGCCTTATTCTGTTCCCTTCCTTCAGTCCCCTGTTGGGGCTGAACCCACTGGAAGCTGGAGGGCAAGGGAGACCACAGGGACAGCCCGTATGCCATCCTCCTGGGCAGGGGAGGGTGGAGATGGCAGAGTAGATCGGGGCAGGCACAGAGGGTACATCGATCACCCACAGGGAATGAACACTCATGCAGAGAGGCTGGACCAGGTATGCTGGGCCTTGGAAATCACTGAGCCCTTAGCTGGAAACATCGTGTAGAGACACAAAATTGCCTAAGGACTGAACAGACGTTCTTGTTCTATAGAAATGTCGCTCACCACCCACTGAGTAGCTCTTGTCTCTCCTCTCTGTACTTTAGGCAAATAACCTTCCGAAAGCCATCGCAGCAGCTCACACCTTTCTACTGAAGCATCCTGATGACGAGATGATGAAGAGAAACATGGCTTATTACAAGAGCCTGCCCGATGCTGAGGACTACATTAAAGACTTGGAAACCAGGTCGTACGAGGTACATTTGGGTTTTTACACAGTGGTTAGTTGCAGTGTGAATTTTTGAAGAAGTGTATCTCAGTGGACAGCTATTGACACTGAAGGACTGATAGTGGTTTTTTATGACATTTAATGAGTATTATGACAATAGAAATGATTGGCTTGGGATTTCCCTGATGGTCTAGTGGTTAAGGCCTCATGCTGCTGATGCAGGGGTGAAGATTTGACCCCTGGTCAGGGAAGTGGATTCCACAGGCTGTGGGGTGTGGCAAAAAAATTTAAAAAAGAAGAAAAAATGATTGCCTTTTTAACCCAAGTTGATCCATTTAAGAGTGCAATTTTACTATGCATGGTGATTTTATTTTTTATTTTTATTTTTATTTTTTTGCATGGTGATTTTAAAGTCACTTTTTTTTTCCTTTAAAAGCTGCATTTTAGAGATATGGTCAGTTGATCATTCAGTTTTAAGATGGTATAAAAGTGGGTCTTGGAAATCATCTGAAAATGACTAAGGATAGAAGAAATAGGAAATAGGTCTTCATCTCTAATGAAACTAGGAAACATGTATTTTTATACACACACAGCACATATCTCAAGATGGAAAGGGGATATAGATTCTAGGAAGACAGACTCAACAGATTACAGGATTTTTAAGTCTATGCATCTGCAGAGGGGAATTCTGATGAGAATGAGTGAGGACAGTAAGAAGAGGAAGAGTCCAGAGCACTTCCTGCTGTCTGGGCCTGTGGAGTTTGGGCTCCACGTGTGTGGGTACCAGCGGAGCAGGAGCAGGGGTTGAAAACAGTGATGTGTTGGAAGTACGCATGGGAGCTGTTAGCGCCTCAGGTCTGACTCTAGGGTTTCCCATCGTGGGGCCAGACTGCAAGCTCACTTTTTCGCTGGCAGTGACCCTCAAACATAGAGGGCAAAGTCTCTTTTCTGGAGCCCGTCTGGTTTCCAGGGAAGAATTCCCCAGCCTCTGCAGGGCTGGCGGAGTGTCTGAGAGCCAGCCAGGATGGCGGTCTCACGGCTGAGTTGGAGACCTCACCTGTTCCTGAGTTTCAGCCCACACCTCAGCTTGACTGCTGTGCCCCCTCCCTGGCCCCTCAGCCTTTACGGGTAGAATCTCTAGAACAGACTTGGAAGGTGTGATCCCTTAGAGGAGCAGATGGCCACTGGCAGGGGAACCCAGGTTCCAACAGCTAGGTTCAGACTTTCAGCCCAGCTTTCCATCCCCCACCTCGTGCCAGCCTCGGTGGTCCCTGATGCCTGCACGTACCTATGGGTTGTATAGCTCACCTCCCCTGAGGACCCTCCTCTCTGATCATTCGGCTTTCTTTCTTTCCAAAAGTTGTTGAGATCTCTTGTCTGCTGCTTGCTCCTTCCCTAATCTCCTGTAAGAAGAATTGATCCCTTTTTACTTTCTTCTCTGTTATTGTTCATTGGCCTTGGGGAAAAGAGTTGTGTGCCTGTGGCCATTGCACTGTGCTTAGAGGCATCCTCTCTCTGTAGAGTTTGTTTTCTTTTCTATTGTATTTATTTGGCTGCATCGGGATCTTTCGTTGTAGCTCGCAGGCTCTGGGGCATGCAGGCTCAGTAGTTGTGGCACGTGGGCTTAGTTGCTCTGAGGCATGTGGGATCTTAGTTCCCTGACCACGGATCTAACCCATGTCACCTGCATTGGAAGGCAGATTCTTAACCACTGGACCACCAGGGAAGTCCGTCCGCAGGGCTTTCTCTCTGCTGCCACCCTGCCATTTCTGCAGAGCGAGCGGTCTGGTGTTTCTGCCTCCCCTGCCCCATCACCCCCCTTCCCCCCTCCCCCATCCATCTCCAGGCAAAGTTTCAGTTCTTTGCCTTTGTTGCTTCCAGGGGATGCTGCCTGCTCAGGAGATATAAGGAGATCTACCTTCCTAACCTTAGGCTTTAAGTTGGGTGAAAATTCCAGGTCCCAGGGGTGACCCTCAAATACCCTCCTGTCCAGAGCAGCTGAAAACAAAACTCCCATAGGAGAACCACATGTATATTTCAAGACCTGTACCTGTCCTGGCCCCTCTGAGTTAGCAGGTTTCTGCATGTGTCCAAGATCTCTACTTATTTCTGGTGAAGATGAAGCTGCTTCCTCAGCCCTAGTTATTCTTGGTACCTGGTAGAGGCAACAGGTAGCAGGAATTCCTTGATGTTTCCATTGGTTGGCATGTGGCTGCCCAACCCAGGAACTCGTGCAGACACATGGATACTCCTAGTTTATACTTTGCTTTTAGGGCAAGGGGTGTCTGACACTTGCTTTCAGTTCAGTTCAGTTCAGTCACTCAGTCGTGTCCAACTGTCTGCGACCCCGTGAATCGCAGCACGCCAGGCCTCCCTGTCCATCACCAACTCCTGGAGTTTACTCAAACTCATGTCCATCGAGTCGGTGATGCCATCCAGCCATCTCATCCTCTGTCATCCCCTTCTCCTCCTGCCCCCAATCCCTCCCAGCATCAGGGTCTTTTCCAATGAATCAACTCTTCGCATGAGGTGGCCAAAGTATTGGAGTTTCAGCTTCAGCATCAGTCCTTCCAATGAACACCCAGGACTGATCTCCTTGAAGATAGACTGGTTGGATCTCCTTGCAGTCCAAGGGACTCTCAAGAGTCCTCTCCAACAGCACAGTTCAAAAGCATCAATTCTTCGGTGCTCAGCTTTCTTCACAGTCCAACTCTCACATCCATACATGACCACTGGAAAAACCGTAGCCTTGACTAGACGGACCTTTGTTGGCAAAGTAATGTCTCTGCTTTTTAATATGCTATCTAGGTTGGTCATAACTTTCCTTCCAAGGAGTAAGCATCTTTTAATTTCATGGCTGCAGTCACCATCTGCAGTGATTTTGGAGCCCCAAAAAATAAAGACTGACACTATTTCCACTGTTTCCCCATCTATTTGCCATGGAGTGATGGGACCAGATGCCATGATCTTAGTTTTCTGAATGTTGAGCTTTAAGCCAACTTTTTCACTTTCCTCTTTCAGTTTTATTAAGAGGTTTTTTAGTTCCTCTTCACTTTCTGCCATAAGGATGGTGTCATCTGCATATCTGAGGTTATTGATATTTCTCCCGGCAATCTTGGTTCCAGCCTGTGCTTCTTCCAGCCCAGTGTTTCTCATGATGTACTCTGCATATAAGTTAAATAAGCACAATGACAATATACAGCCTTGACGTGCTTCTTTTCCTATTTGGAACCAGTCTGTTGTTCCATGTCCAGTTCTAACTGTTGCTTCCTGACCTGCATATAGGTTTCTCAAGAGGCAGGTCAGGTGGTCTGGTATTCCCATCTGTTGAAGAATTTTCCACAGTTTATTGTGATCCACACAGTTGAAGACTTTGGCATAGTCAATAAAGCAGAAATAGATGTTTTTCTGGAACTCTCTTGCTTTTTCGATGATCCAGCAGATGTTGGCAATTTGATCTCTGGTCCCTCTGCCTTTTCTAAAGCCAACTTGAACATCTGGAAGTTCACAGTTCACGTATTGCTGAAGCCTGGCTTAGAGAGTTTTGAGCATTACTTTACTAGCATGTGAGATGAGTGCAATTGTGTGGTAGTTTGAGCATTCTTTGGGATTGCCTTTCTTGGGGATTGGAATGAAAACTGACCTTTTCCAGTCCTGTGGCCACTGCTGAGTTTTCCAAATTTGCTGGCATATTGAGTGCAGCACTTTCACAACATCATCTTTCAGGATTTGAAATAGCTCAACTGGAATTCCATCACCTCCACTAGCTTTGTTCATATTGATGCTTTCTAAGGCCCACTTGACTTCACATTTCAGGATGTCTGGCTCTAGGTGACTGATCACACCATTGTGATTATCTGGTCACGAAGATCTCTTTTGTACTGTTCTTCTGTGTATTCTTGCCACCTGTTCTTAATATCTTCTGCTTCTGTTAGGTCCATATCATTTCTGTCCTTTATCGAACCCATCTATGCGTGAAATATTCCCTTGGTATCTCTAATTTTCTTGAAGAGATCTCTAGTCTTTCCCATTCTGTTGTTTTCCTCTATTTCTTTGCATTGATCACTGAGGAAGGCTTATCTCTCCTGGCTATTCTTTGGAACTCTGCATTCAAATGGGAATATCTTTCCTTTTCTCCTTTGCTTTTTGCTTCTCTTCTTTTCACAGCTATTTGTAAGGCCTCCTCAGACAACCATTTTGCCTTTTTGCATTTCTTTTCCATGGGGATGGTCTTGATCCCTGTCTCCTGTACAATGTCACGAACCTCCATCCATATTTCATCAGGCACTCTGTCTATCAGATCTAGTCCCTTAAATCTGTTTCTCACTTCCACTGTATAGTCATAAGGGATTTGATTTAGGTCATACCTGAATGGTCTAGTGGTTTTCCCCACTTTCTTCAATTTAAGTCTGAATTTGGCACCAAGGAGTTCATGATCTGAGCCACAGTCAGCTCCCGGCCTTGTTTTTGCTGACTGTATAGAGCTTCTCCATCTTTGGCTGCACAGAATGTAATCAATCTGATTTCGGTGTTGACCATCTGGTGATGTCCATGTGTAGAGTCTTCTCTTGTGTTGTTGGAAGAGGGTGTTTGCTATGACCAGTGCGTTCTCTTGGCAAAACTCTATTAGCCTTTGCCCTGCTTCATTCCACACTCCAAGGCCAAATTTGCCTGTTACTCCAGCTGTTTCTTGACTTCCTACTTTTGCATTCCAGTCCCCTATAATGAAAAGGATATCTTTCTTGGGTGTTAGTTCTAAAAGGTCTTGTAGGTCTTCATAGAACCATTCAACTTCAGCTTCTTCAGCCTTACTGGTTGGGGTATAGGCTTGGATTACCCTGATATTGAATGATTTGCCTTGGAAACGAACAGAGATCATTCTGTCGTTTTTGAGACTGCATCCAAGTACTGCATTTCAGACTCTTTTGTTGACCATGATGGCTACTCCATTTCTTCTAAGGGATTCCTGCCCACAGTAGTAGATATAATGGTCATCTGAGTTAAATTCACCATTCCAGTCCATTTTAGTTCGCTGATTCCTAGAATGTCGACATTCACTCTTGCCATCTCCTGTTTGACCACTTCCAATTTGCCTTGATTCATGGACCCAACATTCCAGGTTCCTATGCAATATTGCTCTTTACAGCATCGGACCTTGCTTCTGTCACCAGTCACATCCACACCTGGGTATTGTTTTTGCTTTGGCTCCATCCCTTCATTCTTCCTGGAGTTATTTCTCCACTGGTCTCCAGTAGCATATTGGGCGCCTACCGACCTGGGGAATTCCTCATTCAGTGTCCTATCTTTTTGCCTTTTCATACTGTTCATGTGGTTCTCAAGGCAAGAACACTGAAGTGGTTTGCCATTCCCTTCTCCAGTGGGCCACATTCTGTCAGACCTCCCCACCATGACCCGACCATCTTGGTTGGCCCCACACAGCATGGCTTAGTTTCATTGAGTTAGACACGGCTGTAGGCCTGTGATCAGATTGACTAGTTTTCTGTGATTATGGTTTCACTGTGTCTGCCCTCTGATGCCCTCTCGCAACACCTACCGTCTTACTTGGGTTTCTCTTACCTTGGACGTGGGGTATCTCTTCATGGCTGCTCCAGCAAAGCACAGCCGCTGCTCCTTACCTTGGACGAGGGGTGTCTTCTCACGGCTGCCCCTCCTGACCTTGAACATGGAGTAGCTTCTCTCAGCCCTCTTGCGCCCGCGCAGCCGCCGCTCCTTGTAGGTGGGGTTGCTCCTCTCGGCTGCCGCCCCTGACCTCAGGTGTTGGGTAGCTCCTTTCGGCTGCTCCCCCTGGCCTTGGGTGTGAGGTCGCTCCTCTCGGCCGCCACCCCCTGACCTTGGACACTTGCTTTAGCTTATATCTTTTCCTTGAATTGATTTTTAAAATCAGCTTTATGGAGGTATAATTTATTTAAAACAAATCTCCTAATTTTAACTGTATAATTCGATGAGTTTTGACAAATGTATGCAGTCATACAACTACCACCACAATCATACAGACATTTTCTTCTCCCCTAAAAAGTTCCTGCGTAAAAAAAAAAAAATTGTTTTAAATTTCCCTCATATGCCTTTGCAGTACCGCCTTTGCCCCTGACCCCTGGTAACCACTGCTCTGGTTTCTGTCCTTGGTGTTTTCCTTTTTTCCTTGATTCAAACTTGATGTTACCATCAAGCATCTGCTAGCTTTTGAGTTAAATAAAATAACTGTACCTGTGAACAAGGTAGAAAAATCTAGACCCAGGTAAGTCACTGGTCGCCTTCCTAGCTGGGGAGAAGTCGCTGCGTAGCACAGGGAACCCCGTCTGGTGCTGTGATGACCTGGATGGATGGAATGGGGGAGGGAGGGAGGCTAGAGAGGGGGAGGATGCATGCATAATTACGGCTGGTTTGCCTTATTGTATGGCAGAAACCGGCACAACTTTGTAAAAAACAATTTTTTTAATTTAAAAAAAAAAGAGTGAGCATGGTTTGTCCGGAGTTAATGACAGTCATGATTCATGACAATCTGATTCCTTCTGGGAGGACAAATCTGTCTCTCTTAATCTCTGGACCTTCCTTGACTTCTCTCGGCTTTTTTGTTTTGTTTTGTTTTTGATTGATTTACAATGTGTCCGGTGTACAGAAGAGTGATTCAGTTATACATACGTGTACATACATTATATATAAGTATATACATGTATACATATATATATTCAGATTCTTTTCTAAGTTATTACAAAATATTGAGTATAGTTCCCTGTGCTATACAGTAGATCCTTGTTTATCCATTTTATATTTTATAAGATCTTATAGAAAAACCCAAATGAACTTTTTGTCCAGTCCAATATATAGTAATAAATAACTGTTAACCCCAGGTTCCCTATTTATCCCTCCCGCTCCCTTTCCCCCTTGCTAACCATAAGTTTGTTTTTCTGTCTGTGATTCTATTTCTGTTTTGTATATAAGCTCATTTGTATCATTTTTTTTAGATTGCATGTATAAGTGGTATCACATGATATTTGTCTTTCTCTGTCTGACTTCACTCAGCACGATAATCTCCAGGTCCATTGACGTTGCTGCAAGTGGCATTATTTCATTCTTTTTTATATGTGTACTACATCTTTATCCATTCACCTGTTGATGGACATTTAGGTTGCTCCCACATCTTGATTATTGTAAATAGCGCTGCTATGTACATGGTGGTGTATGTATCTTTTGGAATTAGAGCCTTCATTTTTTCTGAACATATGTCCAGGAGTGAGATGGCAGGATCATATGGTAGCTCTATTTTTAGTTTTTTAAGAAACCTCCATACATCCTACTGTTCTCCATAGTGGCTGCCCAATCAACATCCCTCCCTTTTCTCCACACCCTCTCCAGCGTTTTTTATGTGTAGACTTTTCAATGATTCCAGAGCCTGTTCATCCGTGCTGTGCGGGCGTACAATGGCGAGAACTGGAGGACGTGCATCACCGACATGGAACTGGCCCTTCCTGACTTCTTCAAGGCCTTCTATGAGTGTCTTGCTGCCTGCGAGGGCTCCCGGGAGATCAGGGACTTCAAGGATTTCTATCTTTCTATCGCAGGTTGGTAGTGGGTTGTATCCTCGACAAAAAGACACAGCTGCCCCTGAGAGTTCTACATGCCTTCTAGGGAACTCAGGTGGCCTCTGAGGAACTTTTGAGCTTAAATGAGAGTGGGTTAATTGGGGTGGCTGACACAGACAAGGATTAGCCTCTGACTTGGCTGGAGCTTCTAGAGGAACAGTAAGTATGGTGTCCAGACATGGGCCTGCAGAGAAGGTCTGTCTCATCAGTCCTGCTTGACTGCAGATTCCCACAGGCTTGTAGAAAAACAAAATTGAGCCCCAAAGCATCTCACACTTCAGCTTAGGGAGATAACTTTGATTATAGCAATTTTTCAGCATGCAGAGTCTGCATGCTCAATCACTAAGTCATGTCCGACTCTTTGCGACTCCATGCACTGCAGCCCACCAGGCTCCTCTGTCCGTGGAAATTCCCAGGCAAGAATACTGGAGTGGGTAGCCATTTCCTTCTCCAAGAATGAAGAAGTGAAGTGAAGTTGCTCAGTCATGTCCGACTCTTTGCGACCCCGTGGACTGTAGCCCGCCAGGCTCCTCTGTCCGTGGGATTCTCCAGGCAAGAATACTGGAGTGGGCTGCCATTTCCTTCTCCAAATGAGGAGTATAATGAACCCTAATTAGTGATCACTAAGGTAACTTTGATGGCTCAGACAGTAAAGAATCTGCTTGCAATGCAGGAGGCCCAGATTCAATCCCCGGGTCAGGCAGATCCCCTGGAGGATGAAATGGCAACCCACTCCAGTACTCTTGCCTGGAGAATTCCATGGGCAAAGGAGCCTGGCTGGCTACAGTCTATCGGGTCACAAAGAGTCAGATATGACTGAGTGACTAACACACATACACAAGGTAATTTTTGGGAAAAAAGAAAACATGTTCTGATGATAAGATAATGCATGCTAAAAAAAAAATTTAAAAAGATAATGCATGCTTATTTTAAGAAGTTTGGAAAGCACAAGAAAGAGTGAAGAATGAAAATTGAGGACTTCCCTGGTGGTCCAGTGGTTAAGACGCTGAGCTTCCTCTCAGGGGGCACCGGTTCAATTCTGATCCTGATCAAGGAACTAAGATCCTGCATTCCTTCAGGCTTGGCCAAAAAGAGAAAAAGAAAATTGAAAACACATAAATAGCCCTAGGGATTTTCTTTAACCATTAGTGGGAAGCAATGCTCCAGAGAATAGGAAATGACCAAGAGATGTCTCTAAGTGGTTTGGGAACACAGACCCTCAAACTGCCCCTTGCAGGAAGGGAACCCAGGTCAGATAAATCTGGAATTAGCCTGAGGGCTGTCTGCCTCTTGGAGTCTCTGTGTCCTGTGATGGTTAATGATTCTCAGAAACCCTGAGGTGGGCAGCTCTTTTAGAGTTATTAAATCCAGGATGGTTGTTTGTTGTTGTTGTTGTTTAGTAAAATTTTGCTTGTGAAACTCTTTTTCTACAGAGTACCTTTATTTTTCTTAACAAAACATTTTTATTGTGGAATATTTCAAACATATACAAAATATAGAAGAATGTGAAGAAAGCACACTTACCCATGACTCAGCTTTGCTATTGTCAACTCACAGCCACCTGTCAACTCATGTCAACTCATGGCAGAGTGTCATCTAAAAAACCCCCTCTTCCCTCTCACCTTATTTTAAAGCAAATCCCAGGTGTTCCCTCATTTCATTTCTCGTGTTTCAATAGATACCTCTAAAAGATAAGAATTCTTTTTTTTTTTTAATATAACCACCAAACTATTATACCTAAAAGAATTATAACAACATTTCCTTGACCTCATCATCAAATATCCAGTGCCCCAATCGTCTTAGAAATGGCATAAATATGTGTGTGTCCCTTAAATTTATAATTTGTTGTTTTTAATCAGGTTCAAAATAAAGTCCACACATTGCACTGGGTTAGTTTCTTAATCTTGCACATTGCTGTGTGGCCATCGTCACCATCCATCTGCAGAACTTTTTCATCTTCTCAGACTGAAACTCTGAACCCATCAAACACTAATTCTCAGGACTTCCCCAGTGGTCCAATGGTTAGGACTCAGCATTTTTCACTGCTGAGGGCACAGGTTCAATCCCTGGTCAGGAAACAAGACTCCTGGCTTAGCTAAAAAAAAAAAAAAAATGAGGTAGAGTTAATTTGCAATGTTGTGTTAGTTTCAAGTGCACAGCAAAGTGATTCAGTTATACAAATACATATATATACACACACATTTTTTTCAGATATAATTTCCATTATAGGTTATTACAAGATACTAGGCGGAGTTCCTTGTGCTATATATACAGTGTGTGGTGTGCCTGCTCAGTCATGTCTGACTGAGACCCCATGGACTGTAGCCTGCCAGACTCCTCTGTCCATGGGATTCTCCAGGCAAGAATACTGGAGTGGGTTGCCATTTCCTTCTCCTGGGGCTCTTCCCGACCCAGGGATCAAACCCTTGTTTCTTGCCTCTCCTGCATTGGCAGGCAAGTTCTTTACCAGCTGGTCCACTGGGGAAGCCCCCCCATATATACAGCAGGTCTTCGTTGTTCACCTGTTTTATACCTGGCAGTGTGCATCTCTTAATCCCAAACTAACTCCTAATTTTTTCCCCCACCTCCCAAGTCCAGTGCTTCTTGTCCTCAGGGGAAGGGCTAGGATTTAGACCCAGGTGTTCTGATTGTGGTTTCACCTCTTAATCAGGGAAATAGTGTCTCACCTGAGGGGGTTACCCTGGATTAATACTTAATCTCAAACTTTATTTTTGATAGTTAATATAAGCACATACTATAGCATGTGAAAGAGAAAGGGATATACTGTGAAAAACGTCTCCTGCTTTCTCAGTTATGTCCTGATTAGAAAGAGACGTGCTTTCCAGTTGCCCAATATAATTACTATTGAAATTAATAATTGATGGATAGATGCTTCCAGACTAGGACAACTTGCTGTCCACGACTATCTCCACCCCCTCACCCCTGACCATGCACAGATTTAGCACAGTATTGAGAATTCTTTTTTTCCTCTAAAGGTTATGTGAATATAAAACCACTTTCCCCTTTATTTTTATGCCTGCTTCTTTCGTACAGAATACATACCCTACATTACACACCATTCTTTGTTATGCTTTTCCCACTTAACAGTATATCCTAACTGGTACGTAGAGATGGTGCCAGTCTTCTCATTGCTGCTGAGTACTCCACTGAGGGTCAGGGGAGGAGTGTGCTACTGTCTATTCAACCATCTGATAGACATCTGGACTGCTCCAGTCTCTTGCTTGGGCTTCCCCGGTGGCTCAGCTGGTAAAGAATCCACCTACAATTCGGGAGACCTGGGTTCTATCCCTGGGTTGGGAAGACTCCCCTGGAGAACGGAAAGGCTACCCACTCCAGTATTCTGGCCTGGAGAATTTCATGGACTGTATAGCCCATGGGGTCGCAAAGAGTCGGACAGGACTGAGCAACTTTCACTTTCTTTCAGTCTTTTGCTATTACATCTACTACTGTACTGGGGAATTTTAGTGGGTTTCTTTTTTGTTGTTGTTTGTTAAGTATGGGAATGTGTTTGCAAAGTCAGCATCAGTGGGATTGATGGTTCAGGGTGAATGTTTCAGTAAATTATTTGGTATTTTAAGGTACTATTTTGTATTCCTACCAACCAGGGAGAGTGCCTACTCCTCCACAGTCTTGCTGGCAAAATGTGTGCCATCATGCTGGACTCTGAAAGGAGGAAAGGGAAGGGCTGAGGACCACACTGGATTTAGGGACCAGCTCCAGAAGTAGTATCCATCAGTTGTTAACTGTCCACATTTCATTGGCTCAGTTAGTCACATGGCCCCAGCTGAACTGCAAAGGTGGCTGGGAAATGTAGTCTTTCACATCTTTCTATGTGACTGTATTTAGGTCTACCTGCTCGCTTTTAAACCTGTGCGGATTCTATTGTTTGTATGTACCATAACTTCTTAATCACCATCCTGCTGATCGGCGTTTGGGTTACTTTCAAGTTTGTTTGCTTATGTGTGCCCAAGTCTAAAGAAAATTTTTCCAGAAGGAGACTACTGGGTTAGAGAATATGTGTATTTTAAACTTTGATAAATTTTGTCAAATTGTTCTCCAGAAAAATTGTTCCTTTTTTGCTCCTACCAACAAAATATGAGACTGTGAATCTCAATATTCTCTCCCTAACACTGGGTGTTGTCAACTTTTAAACATTTTGCCAATTTAATAGCTTACATTATTTTAGGATTTCTTAATTACAAATAAGGTTAAGATCTTTTCACAATGTTTATTAGCCCTTTTTATAATTTCTGTTAGCATCCTTTTGGCTATTTTTATACTGAGCTTTTGGTCTTTTTCCTATTGATTTAGCAAGCTTCATGTATTAAAGACTTTGGCCCTTTATCATAAGTAGTGTGAATATTTTACTTTTATCATTTTATCATGATCACTTTTGCCTTAATTGTTTTGGGGAGTGGGGCAGAAGTGGCATAAAGAAAATAATGAATACACTGCCTGAAAATCTGTGTGTTCTTTCAGATCATTATGTGGAGGTCCTGGAATGCAAAATACAGTGTGAGGAGAACCTCACCCCCATCATAGGAGGATATCCAGTGGAGAAATTTGTGGCTACCATGTATCATTATTTGCAGTTTGCTTATTATAAATGTAAGTACTCATCTTCTAGGAAATCTGGGCAAGGTACTAAGACTCAGCTTCCACCTCATTGGAGACTACTAACCTTGTAAGATTGTCTTGAGGATTAAATGAATTGGTAGACGTGGAATGCGTACGGAATTCACACACTGGCACAGGGCAAACTCTATATAACTGATGTTTTTTTTATTAATCTTTTTTTTTTTTTTTTATCACTCTATGCAGCTTGCAGGATCCTAGTTTCCTGACCAGGAATGGAACACCTTGTAGTGGAAATGTGGAGTCCTAACCACTGGACTGCAAGGGAATGCCTTTTAGGAAGTCCCAGTGACTTCCCTGATGGCCCAGTGGTAAAGAATTTGTCTGCAAAAAAAAAAAAAGAATTTGTCTGCAATGCAGGAGATGCAAGAGATGCAGTTTCTATCCCTGAGTGAGAAAGATTCCCTGGAGGAGGAAGTGGCAACCCACTCCAGTACTCTTGCCTGGAAAATCCCACGGACAGAGGAGCCTAGCAGGCTACAGTCCGTGGGGTTGCAGAAGAGTCGGACACAACTGAGCAATTAAACCCCCACCACTATATATATCATTATTTCCCTTCCTCCACACCACTGACCTTTTCAGACTCTTAACCCTAAGATCATTGCAGTTGATCCCGCCTTGAACTTGGAGTTTCTCAATCAGAACCTTCCAGGTGGACAAAGGGCTCACTTGGGAGAGAGAGAAAGGAATTCAGACTTCAAAGCCCCAATTTCCTGCCTTCCCTTCTTTCCCCGTAACCAAGATTGCCGGGGGCCACTTGCTTGAGTAGTGTGTGCCCTGGTGATTCAGTGATGAGCATGGGCGGTTACTAGGGTCACTTGCTATGGGGAAGACTCTGCTCTCCTAATGGCACATCTGGTCCATGGGCAGGTGTCTGGCTAGCTTCCCCGAGGCTGTCTTTCAAACTCAGGGGTGGCTGGTCATGGGGCCTCAGGGGTGTCCTGGAGGACTGACAGGTGACTTTGGCTTCCACAGTCCTCCCCTGCTGTGAACATCTTGTTCTTTTCCCACAACAGACACCTGCCCACCTACCTGCTAATCCCACCTCGTCTCCTCTCCAGGACACACCAGAGGCCTTGCCTGCTGAAGGTCAAAAAGGGGGAAAAAAGGAAAGAGAAAAATTTTGCTTTCATCTCTATTTTAACTTTTTAACTAAAAAATTTAAACTTTTGCTGCTAATCAAGATGATTCCTTTGTTCCTGAAAAATCTCTGTACTGACATTTACACTATGTTTTTCTGAGGAAGGTAACTGGCCTCTCTCAGCAGTGAACCTGATCTTCAGCAGCCTGAACCTCATCTAAATGTGCAATGAAATGGCCCGAAATGGCCCTTGGTTGGGACATTTCTGAGATCAACAGGAGGCCGAGGTGTGTTTTAAAGAGGTGTCTTTCTCGTGTCCCCTTTCATGGAGGGAAGGGTGAATTTATTTGCCACTGTCAGCCTGGCATGAACTGTCTGGTAAAGGATTCTTTAGCAGAGAGGACAAGAGACTACTTCTATATAGTGTGTGAACACGCTTCCCTACCGGGCAGCCCCGAGCTCACAGCATGTTCCAACGAATATTTGTGGACTGCATTCTAGTGTGGAGGGGCAGTCTTCTACCAGACAGTGTCTTTGCTTATGAAGAGCCATCTTTTTTAAAATAAGTACCTGGTTTAAGGTGTTTTTTTTTTTTTTTTTTCCCTAAGGAGGCTTGTAGTATAGGCTTAGTGCAATAAACATCATAGAGATATACAGAAAAACATCAAGCACATTACCCATTCTAATCTCCCTGCTTCTTCTCACCAGACCCCAGATTTAACTATTGGCTTATATTTATCCACACTTGGAAAGATCTTATGTTAGTGAGAATTACAGAAAAGTATGTACTTTTTTTTTCCTTCTGAAAATTGAAAAACATTAGAAAGGATGATATAATAAACTAGGGGTGCGTCCTAAGTTGCTTCAGTTATGTCTGACTCTTTGTGACCCTACGGACTGTAGCCCGCCAGGCTCCTCTCTCCATGGAATTCTCAAACAAAATTCTGGAGTGGGCTGCCATGCCCTCCTCCAGGGGATCTTCCTGACCCAGAGATCAAACCTGGTCTATTATCTCTCCTGCACTGGCAGGCAGGTTCTTTACCAGGGAAGCCCAATGAACTAGGGGTGACTGTCACCCAATTCAGACATTTATCAACGCATGCTGACCTTGGGTTCAGTTTCCACATGTTCTGTTGGATGAAAATACAGCTGGTGTTTTTGTTTCATTTTCATGAGAGGCTGTGCCAGCACTTGACTGAGCTAGTTGTGATGGACATTGAAACTTGGATCTTCCAACCACTGGGCAGGCTGGGTTCAGTGGCAACACGCCAGAATGCTGGAATTCAGCAGTGTGCTGGACACGTCCAGGCTCTGGCAACTCACTGGTCACTCCTCTGAAACCTTTACTTGCTCTAAAAACCACCAGGCACATCAGAAACAGAAACTGTGACGAGGACATAATGGCTAAAAAAACCACAAGATTTTCAGCGTTTATTGCTGCTCTGCAAGAAATCTTTGTTTTCGGGAATATAGATAAGCACCGTGAGTGAAATGTAACTCTTGAAATTGGCTTCTTGAAAGTCAGCGCTGTTTTGAATTCTTTTTCCGAGACCTACACCAGGACATTTCTTGAGGGCAGATGTCATTTCCAGCCCCACAGATTATGAATAGCAAGTGTCCACGTGTGTATGTTAGTTGCTCAGTCGTGTCTGACTCTGCAACCGCATGGACTGTAGCCCATCAGATTCCTCTGTCCATAGAATTCTCCAGGCAAGAATACTGGAGTGGGTTGCCATTCCTTTCCTCAGCGGATCTTCCCAACCCGGGAACTGAACCCTAGTCTCCTGCCTTGCAGGCAGATTTTTTATCCTCTGAGCTACCAGGGAAGCCCAGGAAGTGTCCATAAGCAAGGGTTTTAAAGTTGTAGTTATGGGAAGTGGCCACAAGGTGGCAGCACTTCTTCACACCCAGGTCTGGTTACCTGGGCAGCCAGAGCCCTAAACCAGTTTTCCTGCGTTGTCAAGGAGAGCTGAATATAGGAGAAGAAATGCCCTGAGCCTTGTGTCTCGTTCCTTCTTCCCACTGACCTTTCACACCACGAAGAAATCCCAGCCCCTGCAAAAGGGCCAGACTGAGGGTGCTGTTGTCTAGAGGTGGGACAACTAATTGAAGGAGACTAGAGGTGGGAACCAGCCATCAGGACACATGGAGACTTTTTCAAGCTCTTCCAGCCCAGCGGGTCCACCAATCTTTGGGTGCACTGGACCTGGAACAGCTTTTCAAGGGGCTGGCTGAATCTGGACTGTGGTCCCATCTGGGGCAGACTTGGCACCACAGATCCAAAGGGCTCTTTGGCTCAGCGCCCCCAGCTCCTTCAGCCCCCTGAGAGATCCACCTTGAGACCAAAGCCTGCTCAGGCCCCAGGGATGTGACACCAAGCCAGGGCCCCAAGGCCTGAGGGGAATGTGGTAAGCACTGCTTTTTTTTGGTTTTATTTTAGACTTTTAGTATTGTGTTTTAGCCGTATAACAACTTGATTCAGTTATGCACACATATGGATGTACTGTTTTTCAGATCCTTTTCCCATATAAGTTGTTACAGAATGTTGGGCAGCTTCTGTGTACTATACAGTAGGTCCTTTTTGTGTATCTGCTAATCCCAACATCCTAATTCATCACTACCACCCTGATTTCTTCTTTGGTAATCATAAGTTTGTTTTTTGATTCTGTGAGTCTCTTTGTGTTGCACAAATTAATTCATTTGTGTGAATTTTTAGATTCTGACTGTGAGCAATCTCATATGATGTTCGTCTTTCTCAGTTAGACTTCCTTCACTAGTTTGATCATGTCTAGGTCCATCCATGTGGCGCCATCTCACCCTTTTTTATGGCTGAGTGATATTCCACTGTATACATGTGCCACATCTTCTTTTTCTGTTCGTTTGTCAATGGACACTGATGGCTTCCATGTCTTGGCTGTTGTAAATGGGGCTGCACAAACATTGGGGTGCTTGTGTCTTTCAGAATTCTGGTTTTCTCTGGTTATTCACGCAGGAGTGGGATGGTGGGATCACGTGCCAGCTGTTTTTAGGTTTTTGAAGAAACTCCATACTGTTCTCCACAGTGCCTGTTACCAATTTACATTCCAGACAGCAGCGTAGGAGGGTTTTCTATGTTCCACGCTATCTCCACATTTATTGTTTCTAGACATGTTGCTGATGGCCATTCTGACTGGTGTGAAGTGATATCTCCTTGCAGTTCACATTTGCATTTCTCTAACAATAGTCTTGTGGAGCATCTTTCCACTGTGGTTTTTTTTTTTTTTTTCCCTAATCTTTTCAAACTATGTGAATGAAAGCTACCTCTTGAAATTGGCTTTTTGAAAGTTGTCCATCTTTTGATTTTTATTTTGCCCTACCCCAGGGCATTTCTCGAGGACAAGTGTCATTTCCAGCCCCACAGGGTTAGTGAATAAAAAGTGTCCATAAACACGGGTTGTTGTTTTTTTTTTTTAAGGGTTTTTTTTTTTTTTTAAATAAGTTGTAGTTGTGGGGAAAGGCCACAACGTGGCAACGTTTCTTCACACCCACGTCTGGTCAGCTGGGCAGACACAGCCTCAGGAAAGTCTGTTTCTGGGTTGTCAAGGAGAGTGCAGTGTGGAAGAAGAAATACCCAGGGGCTGTGTCTCGTTCATTCTACCCCTTCTTTCCCTTCATCCCACGGAGAAATCCCAGCCCCCTGCAAAACCACTCTGCTGAGGGAGCTGCCATCTGAGGCTGGTACTGAGTTCCCCTCACCAGGACACATCCAGGAGACCTGCTGGCTTTTGCAAGCTCTTCCAGCCCAGAAGTTCCACCAGTCGCTGGGTGCCCTGGGCTTCACATAGCTTCTGAAGAGCCTGCCTGCATCTGGAGATTGTGGTCCCATCCCGGGGGGACCAGGCCCTACAGGTCTAAGGGGCGCTGCTTTGACGGCACGTAGATCCCAGCTCCCTCAGTCCCATGAGAATCCAGTCTTTGAGACCCAGGCCTCTCAGGCTGCAGGGATGTGATGCCAGCCTGCGGGCAGTGTGGTAGGCACTGCTTTTCCTTTTTTATGTAATGTTTAGTTTATGTGGACTTACCATGTTGTGTTTGAGGTGTCAGCAACTTGACTCAGGGATACACACACACATAGATGTATTGTTTTTCCGGATCCTTTTCCCTTGAGGGTTGTTAGAGTGTTGCACAGTTCCCTAGGCTATACAGGAAGTCCTTTTTGACCCTCTGTATTATGTGTCTGAGAATGTATCTACTAATCCTAACCTCCTAATTCATCCTTCCCACCCTAATTTGCCCTGTGGAAATCATGTTTGTTTTGAAACTCTGTGAGTCTCCTTGTGTTATATAAATGAATTCATTTCTGTCAGTTTTTGGATTCCAACTGTAAGTGATCTCAAAGGGTATTTATCTTTCTCAGTCCGAGTTACTTCACTCAGTATGATCATGTCTGGGTTCATCCAGATGCCTGCCAATGGTATCATTTCATCCTTTCTTATGGTTGTTCAGTCGCTCAGTCGTGTCCGACCTTTGTGACTCTATGGACTTCGGCACACCAGGCTTCGCCATCCTTCACCATCTCTCCTTTCTTGTGGCTGAATAGTATTCCATTGTGTACATGTGCCACATCATTTCCTGTTCATCTAAGATGGACACTGTGGTGGCTTCCATTCCTGGGGTGTCGTAAGCAGTGCTGCACTGAATGTTGGGGTGCATGTGTCTTTTGAAATTCAGTTTTCTCCACTTGTACACCCAGGAGTGGGGTGGCTGAATCATAAGCCCGCTCTGTTTTTATTCAATCGTTTTGAAAGAACCTCACGGTGTTCTCCAGAGTTCCTGTTACCAAGTCACATTCACAAGACCTTGTAGGAAGGTTCTCTTTGCCCCACCCTGTCTCCGAATTTACTGTTTGTAGATGTTTTGCTGATAGCCATCCTGACTGGGGTATGTTGGTACCTCCTCAAAGTTGTGGTTCACATTTGTCTAATTTAGAGCATCACATCTTTTTCAGACGTTATTGTTTCAAACAATATGAGTTAAATCTACATTTTGAAGCAGGCTTCTTGAAAGTCGACCTTGTTTTGACTTTTTTTTCCGTGATCTACCCCAGGGCATTTCCTGAGGGCAGGTGTCATTTGCAGCCCCGCAGGGTTATTGAAGTCCAAGTGTCCATAAGCCTGTTTTAAAGCTGTAGTAAAGAGAACCGGCCACAAGGAGGCAGCACTTCTTCACACCCGGGTCTGGTTACCTGGGCAGCCAGAGCCTCAGAAAAGTCGCCCTCCCGAGATGTCAAGGAGAGCGGAAAGTGGCAGGAGAAACTCCCAGCGCTTGTGTTTCATTCCTTCTTCCCTAACCCTTTTACCCCACGGAGAAATGCCAGCCCCTGAAAAACCGCTGCGCTAAGGGTGCTGTCCTCGGAGGCTGGTGGTAGGAACCCTGCACCAGGACACGGAGAGGGGCCAGGTGACTTTTCCAAGCTCTTGCAGCTTGAAGGGTTCACCGGCCTTTGGGTGCCCTGGGCTTCCTGTGGCTTTTAATGAGCCCGCCTGGAGCTGGAGATCATGGTCTAATCGGTGGGCTTCCAGGCACTGCAGATCCAAGGGGTGCTGGCTTGCTGGCACACAGCTCCCAGCTCCCTCAGCCCCCTGAAAGTCCAGTCTTCAAAGCCTGCTCAGGTCCCCCAGGCCCTAGGGGAATATGGCAGGCACTGGGTTTTTAAATATTTTCTCTTAGATGGAGTAGAATTTTACTATTGAATATGTTTTGGGTATACAGCATCTTGATTCAGTTGTGGATATATATATATTTTTTATCCTCTTCCCTTCTATTACAGAGTGTTGAGCACAGTTCCCTATGCTATATAATAGGTCCTTCTAGATTATCTGTTTTATGTATATGAGAGTGTATATGTTAATCCCAACCTCCTAATTCATCCCTCCTGCCCTAATTTCCTCTTTGGGTTTCATATGTTTGTTTTGTAACCCTGTGAGTGTCTTTGTTTTACATATATGAATTTGTTTGTATCAGTTTTCAGATTCCACCTGTAGGTGATCTCATATGATATGTGTATTTCTCAGTCTGATTGACTTCACTGTATTTGATCACATCTGGGTCCATCCCCATGGCTCCCAGGGGTACTGTTGTATCTCTCTTTTGCCTGAGTAATATTCCATTGTATGTATACATGTGCCACATCTTTTTCTGCTCACCTGTCGATGGATGCTGCACTGGCTTCCTTGCCTTGAGTGTTGTAAGCAGTACTGCACTGAACGTTGGGGTGCATATGTCTTTTGAGATTTAGTTTTCTCAAATTATACTCCCAGGAGTGGCATGGATCCTTTTCCCTGCTTTATTTTCAGTTTTGAAAGAACCTCCACACTGTTCTCCAGAGTGCTGTTTACCAATTAACATTCCCAGCAACAGCATAGGAGGGTTCCCTTTGCTCCACCCTGTCTCCACATTTACTGTTTGTAGATGTTTTGCTGATGGCCATTCTGACTGGTGTTAGCTGTTACCTTCTTGCATTTTTCTAATAATAGCTTTGTGGAGCACTTTTACCACTGTTTTTTTGGTTTTTCTTTTCAAACAGTGTGATTGAAATCGACATCTTTAAATTGGCTTCTTAAAAGTTGGCCCTATTTGAATTTTTTTTTCCTGACCTTCCCTGGGGCATTTCTTAAAGGCAGGTGTTATTTCCAGCCCTGCAGGATTTTTGAAGGAAAGTTCAGTTCAGTTGCTCAGTCATGTCCGATTCTTTGTGACTCCATGGACTGCAGCACGCCAGGCTTCCCTGTCTATCACCAATTTCTGGAGCTTGCTCAAACTCATGTCCATCAAGTCGGTGCTGCCATCCAACCATCTCATCCTCTGTCGTCCCCTTCTCCTCCTGCCCTCAGTCTTTCCCAGCATCAGGGTCTTTTCCAGTGAGTCAGTTTTTTGCATCAGGTGGCCAAAGTATTGGAGCTTAGGTTCAGCATTAGTCCTTCTGATGAATATTCAGGGTGGATTTTCTTTAGGATTGACTGGTTGGATCTCCTTGCAATCCAAGGGACTCTTAAGAGTCTTCTCCAATACCACAGTTCAAAAGCATCAATTCTTCAACACTCGGCTTTCTTTATGGTCCAAATCTCACATCTATACATGACTACCAGAAAAACCATAGCTTTGACTAGACAGAACTTTCTCAGCAAAGTAATGTCTCTGCTTTTTAATATGCTATCTAGGTTGGTCATAGCTTTTCTTCCAAGGAGCAAACGTCTTTTAATTTCATGGCTGCAGTCACCATCTGCAGTGATTTTGGGGCCCCCCAAAATAAAGTCTCTCACTGTTTCCATTGTTTCCCTATTTGTTTGCCATGAAGTGATGGGACTGGATGCCATGAAGCGATGGGACTGGATGCCATGATCTTAGTTTTTTGAATGTTGAGTTTTAAGCCAGCGTTTTCACTCTCCTCTTTCACTTTCATCAAAAGGCTCTTTAGCTCCTCTTTGCTTTCTGCCATAAGGGTGGTGTCAGCTGCATATCTGAGGTTATTGATATTTCTCCCTACAATCTTGATTCCAGCTTGTGCTTCATCCAGCCTGGCATTTCGCATGATGTACTCTGCATATAAGTTAAACAAGCAGAGTGACAATATACAGCCTTGATGTACTCTTTTCCCAATTTGGAACCAGTCCGTTGTTCCATGTCTGGTTCTAACTGTTGCTTCTCAACCTGCATACCGATTTCTCAAGAGGTGATACCGATTTCTCAGGTCAGGTGGCCTGGTATTCCCATCTCTTGAAGAATTTTCCACAGTTTGTTGTGATCCATATAGTCAAAGGCTTTGGCGTAGTCCATGAAGCAGATGTTTTTTTGGAACTCTCTTGTTTTTTCTATGATCCAACGGATGTTGGCAATTTGATCTCTGGTTCCTCTGCCTCTTCTAAATCCAGCTTGAATATCTGGAAATTCTTGGTTCACGTACTGTTGGAGCCTGGCGTGGAGAATTTTGAGCATTACTTTGCTAGCATGTGAGATGAGTGCAATTGTATGGTAGTTGTAACATTCTTTGGCTTTGCCTTTCTTTGGGATTGGAATGAAAACTGACCTTTTCCAGTCCTATGGCCACTGCTGAGATTTCCAGATTTGCTGGTGTATTGAGTGCAGCACTTTCAATTTCACTTTCTTTTAGGATTTGAAGTAGCTTAACTGGAATTTCATCACCTCCAGTATCTTTGTTCATAGTGATGCTTCCTAAAGCCCACTTGACTTAACAGTGTCCATAAAAGCCTGTTTTAAAGTTGTAGTAATGGGAAATGACCACAAGGAGGCAGCACCACTTCATGTGCAGGTCTGATCACCTAGGCAGACAGAGTGTCAGGAAAGTCAGTTCTTGGGTTGTCAAGGAGAATGTTGTTTGAGGTGTCCAGCAAATTGGTTCAATGATGCACACACATAGATGTATGTGTTTTGGATCCTTTTCCCTTATGGGTTGTTAGAGTGTTTCACACACTGCTGTACAGTAGGTCCTTTTTTATTTTCTATAATATGTATATGAGAGTGTATCTGTTACTCCTAACCTCCTACTTCATCCCTCCCACTCCAATTTCCCCTTATAGAATCATACATTGGTTCTGAAGCTGTGAGTCTCGTTGTGTGACATAAATTATTTGATCAGCTTTTGGGTTCCAACTGTAAGTGATCTCATATAATATTTGTCTTTCTCAGTCCGAGTTACTTCACTTAGTATGATCGCGTCTAGGTCCATCCAGGTGGCTGCCAGTGGCATCATTTCACCCTTTCTTATGGCTGAGTAGTATTCCATTGTATACATGGGCCACACTGTTTTCTGTTCATCTAACAATGGGCACTCTTGTGGCTTCCATTCCTGGGGTGTTGTAAGCAGCGCTGCACTGAATGTTGGGGTGCACGTGTCTTTTGAAATTCAGTTTTCTCCACTTGTACAGGAGCGGGGTGGCCAAATCATATGCCCGCTCTATTTTTATTCAGTAGTTTTGAAAGACCTCACGATGTTCTCTGGAGTTCCTGGAGATTTAAATTCACAAGAACATTATAGGAGGGTTTCCTTTGCTCCACCCTGTCTCCACATTTACTGTTTGTGGACTGTTTTCCTGATGACCATTCTGACTGGTGCAAGTTAATACCTTCTTGTAGTTCTGATTGACATTTGTCTAGTAATAGCCATTTAGAGCATCTTTTTCATACTTTGTTTCAAACAGTATGAGTGAAATTTACATTTTGAAGCAGGCTTCTTGAAAGTTGACCTTGTTTTGACTTTTTTTTCCTACGACCTGCTCCAGGGCATTTCTTGAGGGCAGGTGTCATTTGCAGCCCCGCAGGGTTACTGAAGGCGTAGTGTCCACAAACCTTGGTTTTAAAGTTGTAGTAACGAGAAATAGCCACAGGCAGCAGCACTTCCTCACACCTAGGTCTGATCAGCTGGGCAGCCAAAACCTCAGGAAAGTCAGTCAATTCCTGGGTTGTCAAGGGAGCAGAAGGTGCCAGGAGAAATGCCTAAGGGCCTGTGTCTCATTCCTTTACCCCTTCTCCCCATGGACAAATCCCAGTCCCTGCAAAACCACTCCGCTGAGGGTGATGTCGTCTGAGGTTGGTGCTGAGTTCCCTCACCAGGACACGTCCAGGAGACCTGCTGGCTTTTGGAAGCTCTTCCAGCCCGAGGGCCCACCAGTCATTGGATGCTCTGGGCTTCACGTAGCTTCTGAAGAGCTTGCCTGCATCTGGAGATTGTGGTCCCATCCAGAGGGGACCAGTCCTTACAGGTCCAAGGGGTGCTGTTTTGATGGCATGTAATTCCCAGCTCCCTCAGTCCCATGAGAGTCCAGTCTTGAGACCCAAGCCTCTCAGGGTGCAAGGATGTGACACCAGCCCAGGTCCCTATGGCCTGAGGGCAATATGGTGGGTACTGCTTTTTATGTAATTTTTAAAAATTTAAAATAGAACTGAGATAGAACTGATTTATACTATGGTGTTTGTTGTAGCTGTCTAGCAAATTGGTTCAGTTATCCACACACATGGATGTATTGTTTTTCAGATCCTTTCCCTGTAGTTTTACAGGGTGTTTCACAGAGTTCCCTGTGATGTATAGTAGGTCCCTCTCGATTATCTGTTTTATATATAAAAGAGTGCATCTGTTAATCCTAACCTCCTAATTCATCCCTTCCAGCCTAATTTCCCCTTTGTGGATCATAAGTTTGTTTTCCAACTCTGTGAGTCTCTTTTTGTTGCATAAATGAATTAATTCTCATTATTTTCTAGATTCTAAATCTAAGTGATCTCATATACTATTTGTCTCTCCCAGTCTGACTTACTTCACTTGGTATGATCATGTCTAGGTCTGTCAGTGTGGCTGCCAGTGGCATCATTTCATCCTTTGTATGGCTGAGTAATATTCTATTGTAAACATGTGGCATCTCTTCTTTTTCCATTCATTTGTTGATGGACATTGTGACTTCCATGTCTTGCCTGTTGCAATCAGGGCTGCACTAAGTGCTGGGGTGCACTTGTCTCTTGGAATTCTGGTTTTCTCCAGTTACATGCCCAGGACTGGGGTGGCCCAATCACATCCTAGCTCTATTGTTAGTTCGTTTAATGAACTTCCACACTGTTCTCCAGAGTGCCTGATAACCGATTTACACTCGCAACAACCTGGCTGGAGGATTCCCTTCGCTGCACTCTGTCTCCGCATTTGTTGTTTGTATACAGACCATTTGCTGATGGCCATGCTGACGGGTGTGGGGTGATTCTTCCTTGCATTTTTGATTTACATTTCTCTAATAGTAGTCATATGGATTATGTCACATACATATAATAGTACTCATGAGTCTGAGCAATAGTAGTCATGAGTCTGAGCAAGCTCCAGGAGTTGATGATGGATAGGGAAGCCTGACATGCTGCCGTCTATGGGGTCGCCAAGAGTCAGACACGACTGAGTGACTGAACTGAGTCATATGGAGCAGCTTTTCCATTACTTTTTAGAAAACAGTATGAATGAAATTTACCTTTTGAAGTTGGCTTTTTGAAAGTTGGCCCTGTGTTGAATATTTTTTCGTAGCCTACTGCAGTACATTTCTTGAAGGTAGGTGTCCTTTCCAGTCCTTGCAGGGTTGATGAACAGGAAATGTCCTTAAGTGGGGGTTTTAAAGTTGTAGTTATGGGGAAAGGCCACAAGGCGGCAGCACTACTTCACACCCAGGTCCGGATACCTGGGCAGACAGAGCCTTAGAGATGTCCTGTTCCTGGGTTGTCAAGGAGAGGGGAATGTGCCAGAAGAAACGCCCAGGGTCCAGGGTCTCATTCCTTCTTCCCTTTCCCCTTACCCCCATGGAGAAATCTCTGCACCTGGAAAACCGCTCTGCTGAGGGAGCACCTCCTCCGTAGGTGGGGGCGACTCTCAGGAAGGAAGGTGGAGGTGGGACCCCAGCACCAGGACAGGAGGAGGGGAGACCAGGTGACTTTACGAAGCTCTTCCAGTCCAGAGGGATGCACAGATCTTTGGGTGTCCTGGGCTTCTTGTGGCTCTTTGTGGACCTGCCTGGATCTGGAGATTGTGGTCCCATCAAGAGGGGAGGGGCCAGTACAGGTCCAAGGGGGCCTCATTTGCTTGCACAGCCTCCGTCAGTCCCATGAGAGTCGTTTCCAGACGCAGGCCTGCTCAGGCCCCGGGGATGTGACACCAGCCCAGGTCACGGTGGCCTGACGGGGATTGACTAGTTACTTCTGCCTTGGCCTCTGTGTACCGAGGAACTTCTGTCATTTTCACAAATGGATTCCACTTTTCCCTGGAGATCCTGTCTACAGCCTGTTCATCCCTGAGTTCTTTTTTCCCGTCATTGCAGGTGTTCCGTCAGAGAGGCTTGGAAGGGGGGCTTGCTAGTGATCTTCTCCTGGAAGCTGTTCTTCACTGAGAAGAACGGTTCCTCTCCTGAGAGGCTGGCTGACTTCCTGTTCCTGTTTTCGCTCTTCCGCCCACAGTGAACGACCTGAAGAATGCGGCACCCTGTGCTGTCAGCTACCTGCTCTTTGACCAGAGCGACAAGGTCATGCGGCAGAACCTGGTGTACTATCAGTACCACAGGGACAAGTGGGCGCTGGCGGACGAGCATTTCCGGCCCAGACCGGTGAGCGCCGGCCCACCAGGCACCGCGTTTCCGCTCGCGTCGTTATGCCACTTCCGGGAGGCAGCTTAGCGTCTGAAGAGAAGGGCTATTTCAGAAACAAGGGAATCTCAACTTACTTCTGTCGCTATTTTGTCTTTTAACACTTTACCCCTTTGTTCTCTTTTCTAAATCGGTATACTCTCCTGAAATTTCAAGCATTACAGAAACATTTCAGTTCGGAATTGACCCTTCCTCTTGATTTTATGTTTTCTCTGTCTCATGCTGTGGTAAAGCTGTATGATGCCATATATGCAGCATGTAATTCTTTATTTTTACAAAAATGGGATCCTACATACTGTTTTACAACTTGCTTTGTTTTTTCTAAGAATTTCATCATGAATGCTTCCCTTGTTACTCTCATACCATATTTTTTCCCCGTAATTAACAACTCCATGGCAGGATTGTTTATGGATGGATCATCATTTCATTCCTTTGATGCACACACACAGTTTTGCACGCATTCAGGGAAACTTGTGGATTATTTATCACTTTCAGACGATTTTTTCTCATGTGCCTTTAAGTTGTATTTTCATTGAGATTTGTGCCGGCTGTCCTGGTTTGCTGTACATACATCTTCCTTCAACCTCACTGTTCAGACACACACACATACATTTCTCTTTCTCACATACATTCACTTGGGGTTAGCCACTGTTTTTCGAATTGAGATATAATTCATATAGTTGAAAGTTCATGCATTTGAAGTGCACATTTCAGAGGTTTCCGTATATTCACAGCGCTGCATGGCTGTTACCACTATTTAATTTTGCACATTTTCATCATCCCCTCACCAAAGAAACCCCAACCCCCTGTTCCCCCTGCACCCCGATTCTGTTAAATGGTTGGTTGGTATATACTGTTCTCTGTTTGTGTCTAAACAGGAAGCAGTCCAGTTCTTTAACGTGACCATGCTCCAGAAAGAGCTGTATGACTTTGCTAAGGAAAATCTCATGGATGACGATGAGGTGAGCTTTCACGTTTAGCACATGACTGACTGAGAGAAAATATTTCTCACATCTTTGTTAAAAATCACTGGGAGGCCCCGTCATTCCTGAAATGAGACCCAGAAGAGGCCTTGGGAAACACAGTTTCTGTGAGTGTTTTAAGGCGTCAGTGGACTGACCTGGACAAGAAGGGCTTCTAGGAAACCCAGGCTGAAGCACCACGTTTCCTGGCAGAGTTGGGAGCCATCCTCTAGTTACCTGTCACAGGAGCTGTCCGGGCATCGTTTTTGTTTTATTTATTTGTTCATTTATTTATTTGAGGCTGTGCTGGATCTTCGTTGCTATGTAGGCTTTTCTCCAGTTGTGGTGAGCGGGCTTCTCACTGCGGTGGCTTCTCTTGTATCGGAGCATGCGCTCTAGAACAAGTGGGCTCAGTAGTTGAGGCTCTGGGGGTCTAGAGCACAGGCTCAATAGTTGTGGCACATGGGCTTAGTTGTTTGATGACATGTGGGATCTTCCTGGATCAGGGATCAAGCCCATGTCTCCTGCATTGGCAGGTGGATTCTTTACCACTGAGCCTCCAGGGAAGCTCCCAGGTATCGTTTTAAAAAATTTTATATTGGTTTATAGTTGCTTTACAGTGTTGTGTTAGTTTCTGCTGTATAGCAAAGTGACTCAGCCATCTAGATACATTTATCCCCTCTTTTTTGGATTTCCTGCCCATTTAGGTCACCACAGAGCATTGAGCAGGGTTCCCTGTGCTGTACAATAGGTTGTCATTAGTTATCTACTTTATGCCTAGTACCAATAGTGTGTATATGTCAATCGCAACCTCCCAGTTCTTCCCACCTCGCCCTTTCCCCCTTGGTGTCTGTGCGTTTGTCCTCTATGTCTGTGTCTCTATTTCTGCTTCGCAAAGAGGTTCATCTGTACCATTTTTTAGATTCCACATATATGAATTAATTTATGATATTTGTCTTTTTCTTTCTGACTTACTTCACTTAGTATGAAAATCTCTTATGTTCATTCATGTCTCTGCAAATGGCATAATTTCATTCCTTTTTGTGTCTGAGCAACAAGCTTCATTTTTTAACTTCATAAAAACAGTGAATATTCAATTACTCAGCACTCTGAAGACTCTGGGAAACCCACATCCCAATTTTTCTGTCAGTTGTGTGTGTGTGTGTGTATCTTCTTATGAGTTAAGCATCTTATCCTTCTTTGGGATTTTCTTGAAATTCCTGATGAAGTCTCACTCAGCTGATGCCTTTACTGACGGAGACTCTGCTAGTTATGGGGCAGTCATTCTGTATTGCAGCAGTCTAGTCACAGAAAAGCCATCATTGGGGTTAGCGTTTGGGCTTCCCAGGTGACTCAGTGGGTAAAGAACCTGCTTGCCAGTGCAGGAGACGTAAGAGATGCAGGTTCAATCCCTGGGTTGGGAAGATCCCCTGGAGGACGACGTGGCAACCCATTACAGTCTTCTTGCCTGGAGAATCCCATGGACAAAGGAGCTAGAGAGCTCCAGTTTGCAAAAAGTCAAACATGACTGACCAAGCACGCTTGCAGGGGTAACATTTAGAGAGATGTGTTTGGAACAGACCATGCAATGCTTTCTAAGACAGCTGAGGACTCACCAGCCTTCAGAGTTGGAAGACAGCTGAGGGCTTGTTCTCAGCTGACCCTTCACTTCATAGAAAAGGAACCCCGGGGACAGGAGAGTCTGGAAGCTGCTTGGCCAGACCCAGAGCCCCGAGCTTCCATGTCTGCTCTTTCCACTGCCCTAGTTTTCAGTGAAGCACCTGTAAGTAAAATGTCATCATGAAATTTGTTTTTTGTGGACAAATTCACATGAGTTGGATGGACCACTGCCATGCATTTAGCTGCCCTGGGCCTCAATTCTTTTGTGTAAAATGCAGCTGATAACATTGACCTTGCAGGGTTGGGAGAAGAAAATACCACTTTGGACGTGGAAGTGCTTTACAGAGTAGGAAGTGACACACATGCCTTGTGTCTTGGGTTGGGGTTCTCTGGAGGCAGATCCTGGGATAAGATCACAAGGATGCTGAAAAGGAAGGAACACAGGCCAGACACAAACTGGCTTGGCCGCTGTGGTTTAAGAAGTAGAGAAAAGTATATTCAGGAAAAGGGGGATGGATTGGGTTCCTGGTTATCTAAAGGCAAACTACTATTGAGATTTTGGTGTTTATGCTTCCAGTTTTTTCCATATATTTCCAATATGTTAATATATTCACCATAAACTTGATGGTAGTTATATATCAGGACTTTTCCATTTAACATTGCTATGAGCAGTTTCCCTTGTTACATTTTTCTAGAACAGAAAAATGGTATGTGAGATCTACTCACATACCATACAATTTTCCTTTCTAAATGGTACAATTCAGTGGCTTTTAGTGTATTCATAAAGTTGTACATTCATCATACTATCAGATTTGAGAACATTTTCCTCACCCAAATGAAAGCCGAAACTTATTAGTCGTTACTTTATATTCTTTCCCCTCTGTCCACCCAGCCTGTGCCCCCAGCCTCTGGCAACCACTGACCTCCTTTCTGTCTCTGAATTTGCCTGTTCTGGATGAGTGGAATCAAATGGATTTTGGTTTCTGTGATTGACTCCTTTCACTGAGGATAATGTTTTCCAAGTTTAGCTGTGTTGTAACATGCATCATGTTAGATGAAAAAGATCCTTTTTCATTGCTGAATAATATTCTACTGTATGGACATGCTACATGGTGTTTATTCCTTGACTGATGGACGTTTGGGTCGTTTCCAGTCTTTGGCTACTTTCAATAATGATACTGTGTACATTTGTGTACACATTTTTGTTTGGGTAAAAATTTTAGATTCTCTTATACTTAAGAGTGGAATGGCTGGGTCCCATGGTAACTCTGCGTGTATCTTGTTAAGGAACTGCCAGGCTGTTTTCCAACGTGGCTGAACCATTTTGCATTTCCCACCAGCAATGTAGGAAAGTTCTAATCTGCTTCATCTTAATCAACATTTGTAGCATCTGTCTTTCTTTGTGTGTGTGTGTGTGTGTGTCTTTTTTTTTTTAGTTGTGAAGTAGGTGTGAAGTGGTACCTCACTGCGGTTGTCATTTGCATTTCCCTATTGACTAATGATGTTGAGTATCTTTTCGCATGCTTGCTAGCCATTTGTGTATTTCTTTGGAGAAGTGTTGATTCTATTCAAACCCTTTGTCCACTTTTTTTTAAGAGAGGAGTGTTTTTGTTTTCCTTTGTCCATTTTCAAATTGGGCTATTTGTCTTTTCATCGTTGAGTTGTGAGAGGTCTTTATATATTCTGGTTCTAAAGCCCCCTGTCACATACATTAATTGCAAACATTTTCTCTCAATCTGTTGGTTATCTTTTCACTTTACTCTTGAAGCTCAAATGTTTTAGATTTTGATGAAATCCAACTTACCAATTTTTTTCTTGTTACTTGTGTTTTGGCGTCATAGCTAAGAAGCTCATCCAAGATGACTAAAATATACTATATTTTTTCCTAAAGTTTTTATAGTTTTAACTTTCATTTTGATCTATAATCTATTTTTTGTTAATTTTGTATATGATATGAGGCAGTGGCCCAGTTTCCTTCTTTTGCATGTGGAAATGCTGTTGTCCCAGCACTGTTTGTTGAAAAGACTCTCCCCATTCAGTTGTCTGAGTACCTTCATAGGAAAATCAATTGACGTTAAATGTGAAGATTCATTTCTGGACTCTCCATTCCATCCTGTTGATCTAGATTTCTTTCTTTATGCTGGCGCTGCACTGTTCTGTTTTTAATGTTTTTTTTAAATGTAACACACTTATTTATGTATGTATTCTAAATTTTATTTATTTAATTTTGGCTGCACTGAGTCTTCGTTGCTGTGTGTGGGCTTTCTCTAGTTGCAGCAAGCAGGGGCTACTCCGGTTGCGGCGCACAGGCTTCCCTTGTTGCGGAGCATGGGCTCTAGGCTTGGCTTCAGTAGTTGTGGGGCACGGGCTTAGTTGCCCTGCAGCATGTGGGGGTCTTCCTGGACCAGGAATCAAACCCTTCTCTGCTGCATTAGCAGGCAGATTCTTAACCACTGGCCCACCAAGGAAGTTCGGTACTGCACTGATTTAAATGCTATAGCTTTGTATGATATTTGACATTGGATAGTGCGAGTCTTCCAACTTCATTTTCTTTTTCCAGATTGTTTTGGCTGTTCTGGATCCCTTACATTTCCATATGTGATAATGGGATCAGTTTGCCAATTTCTGCAAAAGCAGCTTGGATTTTGATACTAATGGTGCTGATTCTGAAAATTGTTTTGGGTACTGTTGACATCTTAACAATATCAAATATTCTGATCTATGAACATGGGATAGCTTTCTCTTTATTTAGGTCTTCTTTAACTTCCTTTGAGGAGCTTCCCTGGTAGCTCAGGTAGTAAAGAATCTGCCTGCAGTGCAAGAGACCCGGGTTTGATCCCTGAGTTGGGAAGTTTCCCTGGAGAAGGAAATGGCAATCCACTCCAGGATTCTTGCGTGGAAAATAACTTCCTTCAATAATGTTTTCTCAAGTTTTGTTATTCTGGATGCTGTTGCAAATGGAAGTGAAGTGAAAGCTGCTCAGTCGTGATCGACTCTTTGTGACCCCATGGACTATACAGTCTATGGAATTCTCCAGGCCAGAATACTGGAGTGGGTAGCCATTCCCTTCTCCCGGGGATCTTCCAAACCCAGGAATCGAATCCAGGTCTCCTGCATTGCAGGCGGATTCTTTACCAGCTGAGTCACCAGGGAAGCCCTGTTGCAAATGGAACTGTTTCCCTTTTTGTTTTTAATTTTCTAATTGTGTCTTGCTGGTATATAGACACACTGTTGGTTTTTGTGTACTGATAGTGTAATCTTGCAAACTTATTGAACTTGTTTATCAGTTCTAATCTTTTTGGGGTGTGTGTGTATTCCTCAGGAGTTTCTGTGCGTAAGATCATGTTTATCTGTGAGTAGACATAGAAAAATCACAAGTGTTGGAACAAGAAGAGCCCCTTTATGAGACAATAAAGCTCTTTCATGTCACAGATGAGGAAGCAAACTCAGAAAGGTAACATGACTTACTGAAAGTCACACAGCTGCCTAGTAATCATCTGGTGAACTGACC